>NW_024061783.1:1207500-1807500 GCF_006381635.1 Hibiscus syriacus
TTAAATATATAGTTTTAAATATATTTATTTTAGTACTGTTTAGTTATAATTTTATATGTTTATTTTTAATATATTTAATTATTATTATTATAAATATATATAATAAATAATATTTATTTATTTTATTTTGTTTTCTATTAAAATCCTATTTATAAATTTAGAAATGACTTTTAATAAAAATAATCATATTTTAAATATATTTATTTATTTTTCAATATTAAGAAATGACAGTCTTAAAGCAACTTGATGTTCATTTTATGATATTTTTAAATAAATAGATATCTTATTTTGTTATAAATTATATATATATTAATCTATTTTTTTAATTATTTTTAGATAAATGTTTTAATATTTATTTTTTTATACTAAGAAAAGAGCTGTCTTAAATTACCTATAAGCCCTTTTCTGATATTTCTAAATAAATAAATATCTTATTCATATATATATTAATAGATTTTCTTAAAATTATAGTAATAAATTTGAAATAACAAGATTATAAATTAAATATATCTTCGAATTTTAAAATTTCTAATAATAGAGACATTTTATAATTAATGAGTACCAATTTTGGGCGTTATAGGGGTGTTAATCCTTCCCTAAACGTAATCGACCACGAATCCTTTCTTTATTAAAAAATTTTGGTTATACGCAGATAAGTTTATCTTTTAAATTATGTTTCTTAAAAAAAATTTTAAAATATTATTTTTTAGGTATTTGACCTACCTAACCCAAAAAGGTCAATGGCGACTCCCAAAATATTTTTTACTAAAATCATTTATTTATTAATTTTAATTTTCCCGCCAAGTAAAATTTCGTGCCCGGACGAAAACCGGTTACGATAATTATTATTAAAAAATAATAGAGTTTGAGTAAGTTCCATTTTTTCATATTGAACGATGGAGTCCAGTTTAACCTTAGGGTGCATTTGGTTCACGGATTGTAAGATTACCAATGGGAATAAAAGATTACCAGGGAATAGGATTACTAGAAATGTTACATTACTGTGTTTGGTTGGTTTGGCAGGAATATAAGATTACAGTGTTTGGTTGGATGAATAAAAGATTATTAGAATATATATATTTTACCAAATTGTCCTTGTTCTATATTTGTTTTTTTAACAAGTGAAATTCTAAATATTTAAATAAAAATTATTTATATAAAAATTCTATTTGTTGATAATATATTACTTGAATATTTAAATATATCATGTATTATTTTAATTTTAATTAATATTAAATTTTACATAATTTATGTAAAAATATATTAAAATTTTACATCAACATTTAACTAAATGTTTATATTGTGAAAATTCTTCATAGATATTCTTAATAATAAAAATATGTAAATTATTTTTGTTATCTAAGATATAATATTTATTATATCTTCTATATACAATAATCTATTTATTTATCTTTTATATTTATACTTAATTATGCATAATTTATCATTATTATTTATCTCATTAATGTATATTACAAAAACATAATTCAAATAAGTAAGAAAATATAACACTAAATATCATATTGTCAATAATTTTATATTTCATTGTCATTCATCATTATCTTTGCTAATATTTTAATAAAATTATTAATACTCAGTCCTAATCTAATTTGTACTTAACTCTTGATTACGAAAAGTAAGCAACCCAATAATACTCAATCCTAATATGATTTGTATTTAACTCAGCCATAAAATAACTTGTTCATCCGTCTTTTTTTTATTTCAAATTCTGTTTTTAAGTACAGTTCTTCGGATTTCCAATTTTATAACCACTAGATCAGCCGACTCTCAATTGAATTGGTTCGATTGATCGAATTAAAGGCCCTATTAACAAAGAACCTAAAAAAAATTTGCTCATCCGGTTTTTCCTATTTCAATGTTTGGTTTTGGTTTTGAATCTGCTCACAACAATTCTTCCAAAATAGATATAACCCACTGATTGAACCCACGGCAGGGCTAGGAAATTGTACAATACAACAACATCAAGTTTCAAGTATGGGATTTAGGTAAGTTAACGTTAATAAATTAGAAGCATGATCTGGGAACTGATAAGATTTTTCTGATTTAACAGGTGGCCAGACAAGCATCACGTAACTGCTTTCAAGCTTTGTTTTCTTGAAACGACATCCGAATACATTTCGTTTAGATAAGATTTTTCTAGTGATTAGTTAAAGCAGCCTTAACGAGTTACTTTACTTTTTTTTCACTTTATTATGAAATAAGGGTAATTTGTGGTTTTTTGTGCTGCTCTTTAACTGAAACAATGAAGTATATGAATGAAGATTCATCATCTTTTCTTTTATTTCCTTGTGTGGATGTTCTGTTTTCTGCTTTTTGGAATCTTTCATTTCCAGTTTGCTTTCGTTGTGGATCATTTTAGTGCTTTTATTGGAAAATTTGCTCTTTGTTTTGCAATGAAACTCACTGATTGACTTAAACACTCTGTTTTAATGAACAGGATTTACCTGGTGCACTTGATGCTGCTGCTGTGACCGATGCTTTGGAGTTGCACAAATTAAAAAGTCGTCAGTGGGCAATATTTAACACTTGATGCAATAAATGCTCGAAAACTAACACATTACTTGCAACTCATATACTACATTACAAAAAGAAGTATAACATTAACCATCAAAAGATTGTACAATGTTCACACTTACAAAAGATAATAGCCATGACATTCTAAACGTAATCATATATGTTGGTTATATTATATACACACAAAATTCTTCAAGTCAAAAGATTGACATATACTTGGCTAAGCTACACAAAAAAGTTGGGACCATATTCTAAAGTCATAATAAAAAAGAGATCGACATAATTGTAGGACGACAGTCAAAATGATGGTCTAAATTGACGGCATTCAACCAATTGATTAATCACATAATCTTGCTTGAATTATTTTGGCAAAGAAAAGAAGAAATCTACCTTGTGCGCATGCTCATATACTCTCCTACAGTAAGCATTTCATCAGTGGAAAATCCTTCAATTTTCATGATTTCAGTGAAAATCGACATTCTTCAATCATTTCCTTATGTCTCATTTTTCAATAAAGTAGTAATATCCTTAATTTCTTTGGCAGTTTATCGGTATGCAACACCGAACTTCCTTATCTCCTGTACAAGCTCGGTTAACCCATCATCACTTCGAGACCTCTTCTTGCTAGCTACTTTTTTCATTGTCGGGGTAGAGGCAGTAGCATCAGACGTTTGGCAAGTTGAAGCACCAACATCCTCTCTTGATTCAGAATCTCTTAGTCCCTCTTCTTCAAGTAATGCATCTATAAATGCATTGTCTTCAACATCAATATGTTCCACTGCATCAGCTGCAGTCTCCGCTGCTATTCATGTAGCTCTTTCTTTTCCAAATATATGAACAAAGTCATCAAAGAATAGAAATGACTTGTTTCTCAATCCAGCAGCAGTTGGATGACTCTACAATATAATAAAATCGCAAATTTAATAAATCTTACAAACCTAAGTAGAAAACAAAGAGTATAGAAAGAAGATAAATACAATTGAAATACTTACTCTAACCCAATCATCAAACACATCCTTTGGTGCAGTTAAACATTTTTCTTCTTCATTCCAACCGAATCCACTTCCAATATTCAACATTTCAGATAAAACATTGTATTGTCTTTTGAGTAGCTTCACTCTAGATTCAATATGTGGATGGGCCCTAATTTGTGACATTGGAAGCTTGATTTCTAACATCTTTTCAAGATTAGATAGATAACCTGATCTAAATGTTCCATTATCAGCTTTCCAATGTGGGTTTTCAGCCAAAATGTGTAAACATTCAACAAGTGCAACATCCTCCTCTTTAGTCCATGTCCTTTTAGTTACTAAAGACTTAACCTTTCTAGATGTCGGTGGTTTTCCCCCCTTTGAGATTCCATATTTGATGTTGACATATTTCTCTTCGAAACAATCTAAGAAGATGTATATAAAAAATATATAACATAACATAAAACATATCATCATTGTCAATACTAATCATAAATGAAATTTAAAATAGTAACATAATATAAATCAAATATACTAAATGACATAAGTAATGAATGTCCATAACAAATAAAATTCAAATTTTATAGAAGAAAAATACATAAAATTTAATAAAGTTTATGCCATAAAATATAAAGATGTCAAATACATGAAAGTAAAGACCACTAAAATTAGATAAAATAGAAGGTGGAAGTCATACATAACATAAAATAACATATATTCTAAAGTACGCAACGCCAACCAACTAGTAAACACATCTTCTGCTAATTTGTCTCTCCACTTAGTCCAAGCACTGCTTGGCTCACAATGTCTGATCATTTCTACTTCATTAATCTCTTCAACATGCCTACTATCTTCAGTATAGTTAGATTCAATAGGATCGATTGGCATCTCAGATCTTATGAAATTATGGAGAAGACAACAAGTTGAAATAAGTCTATATTGTGTTTTCACTGGATAAAATGATTTTTCCATTAAAATTGCCCATCTCGCTTTCAATATGCCAAAGCATCTCTCAATGCAATTCCTAGCTTGAGAATGTTTCATGTTGAAATATTCTTGAGGGGTGGTAGGTTGGTGTCATTCTCTCCAATCATTCAAGTGGTATCTTTGACTTCTATATGGTGCAAGAAATCTCTCTCCATTTGTGTATCCAACATCATATAAGTAGTAACATCCTATATTATTTTAATTTAAAAAGTAAATTAATATACAAAACTTGTAAGAATTTTACATTCTTATATATATATATATATATATATATTAATGACCTAATAATTTACCTTGTGGAACATTTAAATCATTTCTTCTACTAATGGCATCTCTGAGTATTCTACCATCAGCTGCAGAACCTTCCCACCCAGGTAAAACATAAATGAATTGCATGTTTGGTGTGCAAACACCAAGTACATTTGTCGCAATTTCATTTTTTCTTGTTCTGTATCTAGGTTTATCGATTGAAACTACATTGACCTTAATATACATTCCATCTAGAGCACCCAAACATCCCTATATTCATTAAATAAAGTTAAATTGCATTATTACTATCCATTTATGTATTAAGCATTACTAACTAACTAAAAAGAAAGTTCAGAATTATGATACAATACCTTAAACCATTTCCATCTATCGTCTATTGAATTATCTTGTATCGGTTCTGGTTTTCTAAAAAGGATTGAATGCAGTTTCAAGACTGAAGCTAACACTGTATGGAGAACTCTACTAATTGTTTCACCAGATCTTACTGTTTGACGTTTTAAAACTCTAATCTTAATATGGTGGGATATAATATGAAGGAAAGTAATAACCATTTCTTTTATAGACATATATCGACTCTCTTTTAACCCACATTGACTTTGTAATAGGTGACACAATTTGATAAATGCTCTCATATCCATTCGACAATTATCAACACTTTGTCGATCACTTTCAAATACAATTTTATGTAAATTAAGTGATCTAATATTATGTCTATGAAGTCTTTCATGTGCATAAGTTATTTTAGGTCGATTTTTATATTTTCTAAGAATAACTGAAATAACCATAACCATATGACACACAATCTCCATCATTTGCAGTTGTAAAATAAGAATTGTGGCGATATGCGTCTTCTTTCGCATTGGTAAACGAGCCATAACTGTTATTATGAACAAACATTTTAATATTAGAAAATAATAATATTTAACAAGAACAATTGTTTGTCATCACAATAAAAATAATTGAACACAATAAAAATGGTACTATAACAAAATGATGATAGAAGAGCAACTATGTCAATACAGTTCAACAAGTTACTGAGCTCTTTGGCAATCAAGGTATGATTATTTACAGGTATTTGAATGATCATTTATGGTATAAAACAAAACAAGTTTCTGATTCATACGATTCCAGTGCATTTGGTTCTATGCATACTGTTTTTGAACAAATCGGCCTCGAAAATGAAACAGCCGCACCTCCCACTTCTAGTGCATTTGGTGCCATGGCTAATTTTCTAGTTCCTAAACTCTCAGTTGGGTTTGCTGGAAGTTAATCTCATGAAAGATCATCTAATACAGCAGATCAATCTAAAATTCTTAAAAAGGAAAGGCATGTCGTTCGTCCTCCTATAAAGCACAACTGGTCTCTTCCTGGACATAAAACTGACATCAAGCCTCCACAAATATTTCAGCATGAGTTTCTTCGTAATTTTTCAATTAACATGTTTTGCAAGGTTGGGGAAATGACGCTTGTTTAGTGATTTTTTTATTAGTTTTTCTATAGTTAAATTTTCATAGTCTCATTTTTTTATTTTCATATGAATACTGTCTATGTTGTGCTAAGACTTTGAGTTAAAATTCCATGTTGTTTTACTCTAATTAGGAATGTGCTTTATCAGAGGTGCTCATGCTTATCTGTAATGTATGATTTGGCATGTAAATATGTTGATTATTATAGAGCATTATAGATAAATAGGAAATAGGCAGTTTATTATTTATCAATCAGATGCTTGTCTTATCAAAATTAGATGCTTTTAGTTTTTGTTCATGTAGAATTTAAATGTACTTAACATCTATGCTCTTGTTATCTCATACCATACACCCCCCAAATATACAACAAACAGTTTTTCTAATTCAATAGTAGTTGTACAGTATTTCTATTGGTACATTGTTTATTACTTCATTTATGCATAATAATTTGTCTTCTCTCTTATTCAATTGTTTTGTTACTCGTTTCCAATGAAACTCCATCTTGTTCCATGCGAGTTTCTGTGCAAATTATCAAACTCAAATGGAGCATGCTTATGGATGGCAAACCATTTGTCGAGGTAGAGATAAATGACATGGTGAGTTCCTGAAAATGATATGTTCTTTTGCTTTATGCTTATGCTAGAGAAGTTTCAAATGATATATTTCCTTATCTTTTAGTGGAGGTTGTATTTATAAACAGCTCATTATACCCATCCATATCTGCCTTCACCTGAGAAATAAATATTGGTTCTAACAAAAAAAGTTATCAGTTTAATATTGGAATCTTCAAAATGATATTGGAAAATACATTAAAAATGAGATATATTTGATTAATTGGTGAATTATATCTTATTCTATTTTTTTCATTGAAAAGGTATACATAGATATGTTTCTGTATATCGTCAATGTTCCAGGAACTAATGTACTGCTTATTTTCTTTGGATCAACAAAACAAGTTATAAACTCATTAACAACATTAAGCAATTCAAGAGAAAATTGATAAAAAATACATTTTATTTTAAATAAACCATGGTACATTATTTCTTAGATGGGGATCTAAAGGCAAAAGGTGGTACTTTAAAAATTACCTTCTTTTTGATTTTATTTGTCAACCTTAGTTTTATTTGATAAGTGAGATAATACATGAATCTTTTATAGGATTAGAAAGGATGAAAATTTTCATTTATATCTTCTTGAAGGTGAAGTGAAGGAAACTAAGAGCTTGACTTTTATTTAGGTCTGACTGTACCTATATCTGGAATAGATTAGAAAACGATTGGACTCAACTTTTTAACTTGTACTAACAAATTTATACATTGGAGTTTATTGAACATATTAAATATGTGTGTGTGTTTTAGGCCAAGCATTCCTTAATAACAATATGCATTGCCCAATCACTCCATAACCAGCATTAACCACTCCCTCCACAGCGAAAACTCTTTTGCACTCAAACACCAATACACCACAAACCAATGCCACCAAAATACCCCTTTTCACCAAATTCAAATTCAGTTCAGTTTTCACATCTTTCTTTTCTTCCCTCAGCAATCCCTTGGTCCAAAAGCACCATTTTTGGGCACTCCAAAAGCTTTGAAAACTCGGGGATTTGAGCAAGTGGAGATAACAAGAGTTGGGTAGTGATTGGTTTTGGAAAAAAACTTTGATGAGTTCTTCAAGTTTTGATTTAGAAGCAGGAAAGACGAGAACTTTGTTGAATAAATGAAAGTGGGTCGGCTGAAAATTAAGGATTCAAGGGCCATTTATATCAATAAGAAGAATTCAATTTGAAAATCGATTTATCAACCAATTTAGGTAACAGCAGTGCCTCTGGAGTCTAAAGCCATGTCTTACTAGTTTTTTAACCCTTTCTTTCTTACACGAAACAGAAAAACAACAAAAAAACAGAGATAAAAACCTAAACAATCAGATTCAAAACAGCAAAACAACAGTCGATGGATTTTCAATCAGAAACAACAACAACAACAACAACAACAACAACAACAACAAACAGAGATGAAAATGGCACCCAAACAGAGATAAAGTCGATGGAATTTCAAAAACGCATGTTGCTGCAAAAATGGCACACAAATGGATGGTTTTGTATCACGAAAATGACAGAGTGCGAAGGAGAAGAGAGACATATATGTTGGTGTCTGGAAACAGCTGACAGCGGTAAAAACAAAAAATGGCAGAGTGCGATGGAAACGGGAAAACAAGGGTAGTTTAGCCCTTAACACATGGAATGAAATAATACCTAACGGGTGTGGGGGAATAACATTCCCAGGAATATTCACTGTTGGGAAATAAATATTACCTTTACTTGGGAAAGCATACTGAACCAAATATGGGTATCATTGGCCAGGAAAAAAATAATCCTACCGGGAATGTAAGATTACTCCATCCAAACGTACCCTAAAAGTGAAAAAAAATTGACTTAATCTGACATAAGTTTATTATAAAAAATTTATATATTTGAAAATAATAATAATAATAATAATAATAATAATAAATATTTATTTAATTTACTTTTCTTTTACCTATTAAAAATGAATATTTATAAAAGAAATGTTTATAGTATTCAATTTAAATTGATTGATTAATAAATATGATATTAATAATTGATAAAAGAAATGTGTATGAGATTAAATAAAAGTTATTAATTATTGTGTTTATTTAATTTTACAGTATAAATTAATAAAAAAACACATTTTACTCACAAGTATAATTAACAATTACCTTACTCAATAAACTTTAGTTGTTAAAAAAAATAAATTAACAACCTACAAAATCATGAAGTAAAAAAAAATGAATGAACCGGCTTATCTCACATCGCAATGGGCCTTGGACTGGGCAGACCCATAGTTGCAATCCTAGGGGAAAGATGGATTCTTGGACTGGGCCGGGGCGAAGGAATTGGGCCCAACAACTTCACCGTGCCCGGAACTACCCTCGGCGACAAGTTCACTTGCTCGAGTGCTTTCGATTGAAGCTCGCTCGGGTAGTCTCGGACGCACCCGATACGGGGTCCGACACCACTCGTCCACTTACACGACAGCCTATTCGCCATGTTGAACCTCGGTACTTCTCCCTTGGCACCTGCATCATTGGTGCTCATGTTACCATCTTTGTGATGGTTGTCTCTGCTTGTACATGTACTTGTCCCTCGGACACTGCCATCTTTGTCGTCGACATTGGGTTTTCGGGTTTCGTCGGGACCGGTTACTAATTCGGGTTCGGATTCTTTATCCGGGGTCTGCCCGTACGAGTTGTCATCATCAATGGAGAACCTCTGTAACACAAGCACCATGACCAACTGAGCAAGTTTATCAAATAAAAGTTTCGAAATATGCTGTTAGTCCCTGTATTTTGGTAATGTTTGAGATTTTACCTTGACATTTGTGAGATTAACGTGGTTTTCCTCAAGGAAGCTAATGAATTCCATGAAATTCTCTTCCGTTGGGTGATAGTGACCACTATATGGCCATATAGCCTGAAAAACAAAAACATTAAGGATTACATACGGACATCACATTATATGCATGCATGCATGCATGAAGTAATTTGTACCTCGAGAACCCCATCACGAGCAACTAATCTTCCGGCTGCCGTGGTGGCACCGCCGGCGAGAAAACTCGAGTGTTGGAATTTGCCCTTTCTCTTTTGACCAACATACAAGGCTCTACTTGTGCTAAGGACAAATATCCACTTGGATTCACCGGCCGTCGTATCCACCGGTGATCCGTTCTGCCTATAAACAAGCCGCCCCTTCTCAATTATTACCTCATATTCTTCCCTTTCTTTCTGCAAATCAATCATTTAAACGACATAAATATATAACCGAATATACATACATACATACATGCATACATACATATATTCAAACCTACCTGTCCAAGATAAGTGATGCATTGCTGGTGAAGCTTTTTCCTTGGACATTTGTCGAGATTCACCTCTTTCCCATCTCCAACATCCAACCTTTTCGAGATCAGAGAAGAGAATGATGAAAATCTTTCATTAGAATGCTATAAGACTGAAATTTTGAAAACTTTGAAGGGTATAATTAATGATTACCAGTAGAAGAAAGGCTGGGAGCTTTCACTCGAGAACCAAACATCATAATACATGTGTAAGTTGTGACCATATCTATGTCGTGGATCAATCTGTAAGAAATTAGAAATGTCTTGTTCTAGTTAGCAATGGAACCCTAGTTCGAGTTGCATGCAGGTAGGTAATATAGTTATAAAGAACTTACTGCTTCAAGCCAGTGTTGAAGGGCTAGTTTTTTAGCCTTTTCATCCTTAGACAACCCTTTTCCTACCTGCGATCAAGGAGGAAGACATGTGTATTAGTTGCATGCGGGTGATCCGTCGGAATAGGATCTAAAAACTGCCGAAAGATAGTTCCGACAAGAATAAAAGTGTCGGTATACGACTATTTGTTTGTAACTTGTTTGGCAAGGTACCTTTGCTGCTTTGGTCTTGGCTCTAACCCACCGTGCGGCGGCGGATTCCGGTTTCTTGACTTCGAAGAACGACACGGAGTTTTGTTTGAGCTCCGCAAGGTCTAACACCTTCCACCATAGCTCCTCGATCACCACCGCACAATCCGCGAGGTTTCTTCTAGTCCGGTAGCTCTTGTAGACCTTTTGAAGCTTCACGGCAGCCGCATCAAGCTCGGTTGCGGGTCTCGGAGAGAACAAAATCGTCGGTTCGGGTAGAGAAAGTGTAGGAATCGGCCTATGAGATAACCCAGTGGAACCTGCAGATGATGGTTTCCTTTGAACCAGACCCTTGAACGAAAGAGTCTTCTCAAGCAACATCCCATGATCATCATCACAGGTTTTCGAATAGATCACGGCCTCCGAATCCGTTCTCTTGAAACTATTCACCCGGAAAACAACCTCCCCATGTTTCGAATCTAGACTGATGTTACAGGCCAAATCAAAGAACCTGTGACTTACAATTTGTTTCCAGGCGGATTGAAGCAACGAAAGAGACAATCCCATAAGCCTTCGATCCTGCTCGTCAACATCATTCATAAACCAATTAAATCACAAGAAAAATCGAAAAACGCTGAAGCTAATGTTAAAAGGAAAAGCACTTGCAAGTTGCAAACTTATTAGCTCCAATAATTGAAGAGAAATAATCAGGTAAAACATTAAATCAATACCAAAATCTACCTGTATGCAGCCTGTTGAATAAAGTTCTCACAGAAAAAGATTAATTTCCAAAACAAAACCCTTTGGAGAAGATGATCAAATTCAGAAAGATGTTTATCCTCTGACCAAATCTTATTATATATGCACAGGGGAAGATAAGCTAATATGGAATCCAACTAATAAACCTTAAAAAATTCCCAACATTCCTGCATAGAAAGGGCAAGTAGGACTTTGAAATGTATGTATGTATATATATATATATGATGGGTATATTTCAACTGCTCTAAGGCTCATGTGGGTTAACGAGACCACGAGTGGATTTGATGAATTCAAAGGCCAGCTTTGAAAGTATTCTTTTTAAAGGGAGAAGGATACTTTACACGACACGGTTGGTCAAAGAAAGTAAGCTCTGGTGGATGTATAAAGTAAACACGAAAACGCTTTGGAATCTCAGTACACACTGGGATTTGGGAAATTTGATTGCTGTAGTTTTTGTTGTTTGTTTTCATGGCAGTCAAAGAGTGTTTGGCTCATGGCTTTGGTCATTCAAGAACGCGCCTTCTTCTTCTTCTTCTTCTGTTCTTACTGTGGTTGCACACTACTGTCGACATTAGCCATGCAAATATATATATATATATATATAGCCAATGGAGTTTTATGTCAACGCTATACTAAGCTAGAAAACGTTTTATGTCAATTTCACAAAGTCAAAATAGCGTAAGCAAAACATTTTTTTAAATAAAAATAGAAAACTTTGGGAAATTTAATTGGAGAATAAAAATAAAAAAACAAATTAATACTGTGGCACAAGGTAATAGATTTATTTATAGATATTTATAGTTTTTTATAAAATTAATAATTAGTAATATTACTTAATTAATTTTAATAGATATTAATTAATTTTAAAATTTAAATTATAATGTTATATTGTTATACATGAAATGAATCAAATTACAAAAATTATCTATAATATAGAATCTAAATTAATCAATAAATAAATTGAATATCGATAAATTATATAAAAACTTACTATTTTTAAAAGTACACGTACAAATAATTTAATTATATATAACTTAAACTGAGTTGTCAGGTTAAAAAAATTCAATAAAAGTTTATTAGAGTTTTATTATTTAATAATATTATTATTATCACGTTGAAAATATCACGAATTTGAGTATCGTAAAACATATAATAACTTATGATCCGTAGGATTTGGATATTATAAATAAATTTAAGTATTAAATAAATAAAAGTCTTAAATAAAATATAATAACTAGATGTCGTTGTTAAATAAAAACTCCAAATATATATTATTTTGTAATCACTTAAAACTAATAAAATTATTATTTTTTAAATCATTATTTGAACTTTTAATATTTGAAAAATATTTGATATTGTAGCATCTAAGACTATGATTAAGACCAAAACTTTATGCATAGCAGACATAATTGGTACGACGAAATTCCTAATCTGACTGCCCAACAAATCTGTCGACCCAAATCAAGGTGGAATTATATAATTAGTCCTTGTACTTTATATAAATTATAGATTTAATATCTATAATATTTAGCTTTCATCAAATTTAGTCTATGTACTTTCAGATTTTGGAATTTCAATATTGATCTACACGGTGTAGGAATGGTGTGACTAAATTATGTGGATTAAAATTGATAAATTATATAACACAAACTAAATCTACAATTTTTGCATAAGACGAGACTTAATAGATTTATCGATTATCTTTCGTATAAGATTAAAATTTTATTTTGAAATGTAAAAAGGAAGGGGACTAAAAAGACCAAATCAAAATATAAAGATTAAATCTATAACTTACTTATGATATAGGCACTAATAGTGAAATTCAACGACTTTTTTGTACTAGAATTGACGAACAAGTTAATGGAAAATATTTGGTTGACATGTTCTTACAAGCCGCCGTATAGAAGTCGATTAGTTGTTAAGCATAAACTACAAATGTTGGTTTGATGAACATTGAATCAATACCACTTAAGGACTTTGATTATTTTATAATTACTAATTTATTAATCGATTAATTTAGATTAAATATAATTAAAATTTATAATAAAAGTAATTATTTAAACATGATTTTCTTTAGGGTAAAATATACAAATGGTCCCTGATTATAGGGTATTATTTTATCAAGTCGCTCGATTATTATAAGTTACAAAATGATCATCGTACTATAGAGTGTTGTTTTGTTGAGTCCCTCTATTATTAAAAGTTACAAAATGATCACCCAACTGTTCATTATGTTCCAAACTCCTAATTTTTCGTTAAAGAATAGATGATATTTTGAGCTGAACGTTAGCATGTTGACCGTGATATAATAAAATCTGGTTTTAGAATTTCAAACGATTATCATACCTCAATCATCATGTTAATGTCCAGCTTAAACAACCACTAGTTTGGAACATAATGAATAGTCGAGTGACTATTTTATAACTTTTAATAGTCGAGAGACTTAACAAAGTAACATCCTACAGTCGAATGATCATTTTGTAACTTTTAATGGTTGAGGGACTTAATAAAACATTACCCTATAATCGAGTACCCCATAGTCGAGAACCATATGTTTACTTTACCCTTTTCTTTATTTATAACATTAAATTTTAAATTTCAAACATTATTTATATGACTCGGACCAATCAATAATTGATATTAACATTTTATTTAATCACAAAAAGATCGTTGTGGACATTTTTAAAATTTAAGATTAAATCTTAATGTATATATTAGTTGAATTCAAATTTATTTTAATGACTTAGTTTAATCAAATTTAATTATTTAATTTAATATTTTATAATCATTAATTTTGGTTAGATTTATAATCACAAAAATAATTTAATATTTTATAATCTCTCGTTTGTGATTTTCCTCTTTTTCTATATAATATTGAAATTCAACCCAACCAATTGCAATTTGGAATCTCTAAAATGTTTGGTGACCAAAATATTGAAAATTCCCCTCCCCCAACCAAAACAAATATTTTTTTTATTTTATCAAATTAAATTATTTTAGGGTTTAAAGTAAGGATGGTTATAGGTCGGATCAAATCAAATTAGATTTTGATCGGCCCAAATTCAATTTTAGATTTTTTTTCTATTCATCTATCATCTAATTTGATTTAGATTTAAGAAGGTTTTACGCAATTCAAAATCTAGTCTGATTTTTGAGTAAAAATCTACATTCGACTGACTCAACACACACATGCGCACACACGCGCGTTAAGTATATAACTGATATGATACCTAACTATTCGTAATTCCCTTAAATTGAGCTAAGACTACTGAAGATATTAAGAAAATGAATATTCGATTGATCATATTTAAATATCTTTTAAATTTATAAATTTAATACGTATTTTTATACGAATGTTTTGGAAGGGAATAATCGAAGGCAGTCTAAAAGTGAAGCATTGTAATCAGAGGAAGAGTTATGGTGATTGTAATCGTAGATGAAGAGGGTGAGAGCGACGAAAGAAAGGATGATGACAATGATTATGAGATAAATAAAAAAGAAGATAAGAAGAGGCGACGACAATGAGAGGAGGGAGAATGAAAGTTGGGAAATGAGAAAAGGTGAGGATGACAAAAGAGAGGATGATGACAACAACAGTGAGGGAAGTAATGAAGGAGATGGGGAGAGATAACGACTTTGAGATGGGGAGAAAGAAAATGATATACGAGTATAGACACCAAATTTCATCTCATTATAATATTTAATATAAAGCATATTATATATATATTATGTGTTATATTATTTATTTATTGTTTCATTACATGTTGCAGGTCCAATAAAGGACCATTACAAGACCAAAATATCAAACGGCCCAATGGTGTTCCATTGCCCAGCAAGTGGCCCAATAGGACAAGTGAACCAGAAACCCTAACGCCCCACGCCTCTCCTCGTTCTTCATGGCAACAGGCATCGTGAGTGTGTGGGTCTCTAACCCCGAATCATCCGGCGCAAGGACCTCGTGAGCGTCACCAACAAACCCTCGTCAACAACTAAATCCCTATGATCTCGGGATTTAGTGGAAGCAAACTCCTCCGGTGAAGCTTATAAATACCTGCAAAATGAAGAACAAAAGGGGGAGAGACGGACAGTACAGTAAACCAATGGGGGGACAGGATTCACAAATCGTTAATCATCAGCAAAAATCATCAGCAGTGCTTTGCATGTATTAGAATCGGAAGAGGAGATACGAAGAATAAGAAAACTTTTCTTACTTGTACGCAGTTGTTTCTGCCCTCGGTTGCTGGAAATTCTTTGGATTCCGCCGAAGCATCGATCAAAGCATTACCCACTCTCTGATGCTTATGGGTTCTAATGCTCGTCTCTCTGCCTCTGCCTGAAGCGATGAGTAATATGATTGAAACCCATGTCCTTTGCTAATTGGAGAGCATGACACACGACTATTGCTTCAGCGGCAAAATGGAAAAGTTATTCGCCAGCATCGAAATTTACCTTTGATTACATCTAAAGGATGAGGTTTCCAATTTGTTTTGATTGCCTGACTAGGGCCTGCAAGCTTGGTTGTAGTCACGTGGAAATCATTACACTGTTCATGAATTTGGGCTTATACAAAATGACCCCTCAATTCCTGGTTTTATTATTTTAGTCCTTTCTTTGTTTTGTTTTATATTATTTCATTTTTTTCATCATTTAATTGATACTTCTTTTATATTATATATATACTATTTATTTATTTATTTATTTTTAATTTTTTATTACTTATTTTTTTGTACTATATATATTTTATATTATTTTAATTTTTTTATTTCCTTTTTGTTTTATTTCCTTTTTTAAACTAACCTACTTTTTTTCTTCGTATTATTTTTTATTTTACCATTTAACATTTTTCAACATTTTCAGTGGTAATTTCAAACGATCAAAGGTAAGCAATTCGAATCGAATATTTTAAATTTTAATTTTAATTTTTAAATTTTTGCAATTAAAGACAACCGAAAAATTAATTGGTACCGAAAGGGCGGTTCAAGGGTGCTAATCCTTCCTTGACCGTAACCGATTCCCGAACCCGACACGTTTTTGGTACAACGCAGATCATGTAAGATGGTATCCGACCCGCCTAAATTTATTTTAAAGTGGTCGGTGGCGACTCCAATTCATTTAATCCAAGTCGAAGCCCAATTCTGGGCCCAACCGAAAAGACGGTTCCGACAACGAGAAATGATGAATCGTTGGTTGATGACGACGATGAACAATGAAGAACAAATAATTTGGGGGGAAAAGTAGTGACTAACATGATATTTTTTTAATATGAACGGTTAAATTTATTAAATTATTTTATAAGGTTAAATTGATATAATGATTAAGTTTTAAGGACTAAAATGATTATTAAACCAAGTCTCATTGTACATTCATTTAATTTATAACAAAGAATGACTTGATTGTAAGAAAATTTTATTTGAGTGTCCCAATTATAACTTTTGAAACTTTCTATTCATGGCAACGAAATCTCGTACAACAATATTACCAAGAATATTTCAAACTTAACTTTTTGGCACTCGCCATTTATAAAATTTCCAATAAAATATTATATCGTAATTTAAATTTAAACATCAATATTATATATCTTTAGTAATAAATCTTTAGTAATAATAATAAATCTTATATTGTGTTTACGTTATTTCTTACGTTAATTTAGTTATAAGAATGTTATCCTAATGATTATAATGTAACGAACATTAACGTATGAGTTTACGTCACGAGTGACGTTAATCGAATTAAATAAATTATTATAAAACAATTTGAAGTTATTAAACACTAGAAATCTCTGATTAACGTAACGGATGACGTAATCTCAATTGAAGAAATTATTAATTTAATTTTAAAATTATTATAATATTATAAATTATTAAGTATAAATGGGATTTTAATATATTTTAAATATAAATTTATTTAAAATTTATATTTAATTATCAAATTATGGATATTTTATTTTTTTAAAAATATTTTAAAATTTTGATAAGAGGATAGATTTGAGTCTTGATATGGTAATGGGGATAGGATTTGGTAATGACACCCCTCTTCTTCTCACCCAAAACCCCTTTAAATTCCCATCTTTTCTCCCCCAAATCGCATCTAGGGTTTTGGATTATCATATTCTTTATAAAATCATCCTCTCTTTTTTTATTGAAATTCTTTCTTCACAATGGCAAACAATGGAGGGATTAGCTTCAACTTGTCCGGTCTCAGGGATGGTAGTAATCTCTTGCTGTTCTCAATCTTCCACTTTTCACCGCTTCACTGTTATCACTTCCCTCACTGTTTTTTGGGTTTCTATTTTTGGTTGCAGCACTTGACGAGGAAGCTCGAACTGGTATCGTTAGCGCTCTCAAAGTCGGTGGCTTTCGGAATTTGTTTTTTGGTTTCATTGTGTAGTTTTTGAACTTTTTTTCTCTCCAGTTTTTTATGGCTTGGCTTTGCAGGATAAGCTTCAAATGCTTGCTGGTGATGATATTATGGAGAGCCTGTCACCGGTTGTCAGGCAGCGTGTTGATGATCTTAGAGTGATCCAGGCATGTGCTAAGCGTTTACTAAGATATCATTCATGTCAATGTGCTGAATTTTGATTGGATTTACTTTGATACGCTGGAAAGTTCAATTTTCATGATATGAAGCTACTTTCGATTGTCGTCTCGATGAATTTGATTGTTGTAATCTAATTTCTATTGAATGGAATGAATTTTTTGATAGTCTTGGAATTTATTTTTTGCAGAGCCAACACGATGAATTGGAGGCTAAGTTTTTCGAGGAAAGGGCAGCTCTAGAAGCTAAATATCAGAAACTATATCAACCCTTATATGCCAAGGTCTGCATTTTGGTTCCGTTTTGGTCCATTTGGTTATTGTTGTTTTCTTACCGGACTTATTATCATACTTCTTGTAGCGATACGACATTGTGAACGGTGTTGTCGAGGTTGAAGGGACAAAAACTGAAACAGCCTCGGAGGACCAAGGAGAGGATAAGGATGCTCAAGGTTTGATCTTATTCAATCAGACACCCCACTGTAACAGCTTTTTCTTTCTATGTGGATGGTATTTAGGAAATTATGCTTTACGCAGAGAAAGGGGTGCCCGACTTTTGGCTTATTGCGATGAAGAACAATGAAGTTGTTGCTGATGAGGTGAGTTTTGGTTATACTATCTGTCGCAGTGACCTTTTATTGGGTTGCAAATACTTGGGCTTGTCTTAACATCTTTCTGTGTTTGAAATCAGATTACCGAGCGTGATGAGGAAGCTCTCACATATCTCAAGGATATCAAGTGGTCTAAGGTTGAGGAACCCAAAGGATTCAAGCTCGAGTTCTACTTCGACACCAATCCTTATTTCAAGAACATTGTGTTGACGAAAACATATCACATGGTTGATGAGAATGAACCCATTCTTGAGAAAGCCACTGGGTAAATTCTATTTTCATGTTTTTAAAAAATGTCTTATTGGATTATTCGATATCCAAGGTTATCAGGTTTCTTAATTTGTTTTACTAAAACATTTTTGCCCCTAACATGTAGGACGGAAATTGAATGGTATCCTGGAAAATGCTTAACGCAAAAGCTTCTTAAAAAGAGGCCTAAGAAGGGATCAAAGAATGGCAAGCCAATGACCAAAACTGAAGAATGCGAGAGTTTCTTCAACTTCTTCGATCCTCCAGAAGTTCCCAAGGATCATGAAATCCTTGATAAAGATACTGTATGCCCAACATCACCATATCTATATAAACTTTGGTGATTGATTAATTACTTCTGCTATTCTTATGTTTTTTTTTTACTTTCTTGCACAGGCTGAGGAGTTAAAAAATCAAATGGAACAAGATTATGACGTAGGGTGTGTCCCTTTTCAGCATATTCTAGTCATTGGCTTATTTGACAGTTTGAACTACACCCGTGCTTTTAATGAGATGTCATTAAGCATTATTACATGTAGGAATGTTATGAAATGTGCTTTTTGCAGGTCAACCATTCGATACAAGATTATTCCACATGCTGTGTCATGGTTCACAGGGGAAGCTATTCAGGGTGGTGATTTTGATTTAGATGATGACGACACCGATGAAGATGATGGGCTTTATGATGACGACGACGATGAGGAGGAAGATGAAGAAGGGTCAAAAGCACAATGGGATGAGCAGCAGGGCGAGAGGCCTCAGGAATGCAAGAAGCAGTAGAATATAATCGCTGCAATCGGTGGATCCACAGATGCGTGTCGATGTTCGTATGTGTGTTCTATTAGATGTCACAGTTAGAAGAAAAGAAGGGGCAAAGGGAGGGTTTGCACAGTTTTGACGGGCTATTCATATTTTTACAATTTTCATGTTATACCATGAACATGAATTGGCTTGAAGAACCCTTCTTGGTCTGCTTCTAGTAATGGTAGCCACAGAAGATTTTTTTTTTTTTGAAGAATGTTATAGAATTTTATCAATTATTTGATGGCCAGTCTCTTTTAAATTCTTTTTGCATATTCCCTTTGACAGAGTGCATTGTCAATTAATGTTAAAAATATTAAATCAATTTTACTTCATCTTTTAAATTATAATTTAAATATATTATTTTTAAAACCAAACTGTCATATTATATGTAATGGTAAATTACACTGTTTCTCATTGAACTTTATTATCTATTCTATATTATTTATTGTATTTTTAATTTTTTTAATTTACTTACTGAATTTTACAGATCTAATCATTTTGCTCACTTTGTCTTTAATTTTTTAACGATCTTATGACATGGCAAAAACATTAAAACGACGTCGTTTTGAATTCTATTCTTTCTCCTCATTTTCTCTCTATTTTGCAAATAAAATGATTGGTTGTCGCCGTCGAACAACACGTCGTTTTTCATTCCAGTCGTCGTTTATCGTCGTTGATGGTGGTCGTTCGGTCTCAAAATTCATGAGTTGGTTCGTATCGACTGTTTGAGTCTGAATCTGGTGGTTGCTTCATCGAAAAATGTCCCAAAATCTGTTAATCTTATTTGAAACATTTTGGCTTCCTCACTTTCAATCTATAATTCGTGAACTTCAGAGTAAGTTCCAACAAAATGGAGGTTGGATTTGGACTCAAGGTATTGATACGAAGCGACATGTGAAATTTGGGACTGAAGTACCACCATCTAAGTGGCTGGCGGTGGTATCCGACCACCTTTTGTTTTATTTTATAGTTGGGTGAGCAAAATAGGTAAGGGAGTAAAATTCAGTGAAGAACAATATAATTTACTATTTATATTTTCAATTATTTTATATTAAATAAGAAAAAACATGTCATCACAACATTAGTGAAATAACGACAGAGTGAACAAAATGATTTAATCTGTAAATTTCAATGAGTAAATTAGAAAAATTAAAAATATAATGAATAAAATAAAAGAGAGAGTAGTAACGGTGTAATTTACCTTATATTTAACTATATAATATATATATATATATATATGATATGGTTCTTGAAGTTGCAAATCTGAATTAATAATTATTTCTTCAGATTAGATCTGACTTCTGAATCAATAATTGGACAAGTTGCATGCAGTAAATTGTAATGCAATATATTTACCCAACAAATGCCCAAAAGATCTTGTGGATTCAATCTCAAAGATTGAACATGATTGGGGACTTAAAATAGTAATAGAGCATTGTTTAGGTATTTCTTTTGATTATAAATAGTTAAATGTTTGAGTAAATTATGCGTTTAGTGTCTAAACTATCAGTTTTAATCTATTTTAGTACTTAAACTTTCAATTATTTCAAAACCATACTTAAAGTTTAGTTTTTGCTTCATTTTAATACTTCATTCAAAATTTAACGTTAAGTTTTGAAAAAATTGAAAGATTAGTACTAAAACGGACCGAAACTAATAGTTTAGGTACTAAAACGAATCGAAACTGATAGTTTAGGTACTAAAACATACCGAAACTAATAGTTAAGGTACTAAACACGTTAAGTTTTTAACTGAAGATACTAAAATGAAATGAAATGAAAACGTTAAGTATGATTTTGAAAAAATTAAAAGTTTAAGTATCAAAACAAACTAAAATTGATAGTTTAGGTACTAAATATATAGTTTACCTAAATATTTAAATAAAAAATATGATAAATCATATTACTAGTCGATAAAATTTTAATGTATTTTCGTTTTGATCACCAAGTTTTTAAAACTGATATTATAATCATCAAACTTTTGATTCACTTTATTATAATTACTATCATTAGATGTCGCTAAGAAAAACTAAGGTGACACGCTAAAATCTTATTGTTCTCAAATTTCTAAGACGACAATCGTCGTAAAAGGTCAAATTTTTTATAAATGAAAAGATTACGCTCACCTGTAAGATTTAACATAATTTGATTTCAAACTGACATCGAAAAGATTTAGTTTGAAATTTAAAAATATTAGAAGATTTTTCAATAAATTCGGATAATATTTTCGACCGGAGAAACCACTAAATCTAACACCAACTGGAATAACAACTGCATGTAATCAACCTGTATCAATTTGGCAACCCTTCCATGAAGATATCATTGAAGCTATTAACCGAGTCATGGGAAGCAAATCCCAACCCGAATTCGACACCGCCTTCCTCATCTCTGCTCTCCGATATACAAACCATGGAACGACGCCCAATTGATTGAAGCATTCCGACCTCCGTCTTTCTGGGTTTCCCCCATCCGAAATCCGTATCGTATAACCCGAATTTCGGAGACGAGACGAGCAAGACGATATCCTTTTCCGTTTTGTTTTTTTCAATCGTTTTTAGCAACGACTTCGTTGCATCTTTGAATGGTTGTTTCCGAAATTCCGTGATCTCTCTCTCGATTGCGATTGCAGCTACCGGAAATCCGTTTTCGCTTAACAGCTCGCTCCTCTTTGCCGATGTTAATCGTAGTGTAAGACAGTTGCCGAAGTATGTTTGGGGTAGGTTTAGGTGGGCTCTGCAATCTGCCGGGAAATGGAAGTAAGAAAGCTCATCGGAGTGTGTTGATGATCGGTGTAGTTTGGTCAAGCAAACCCAGATGTAAGCGCATGCTACTACAAATGTCGATCCGTTCAGTTCGTTGCACTTTGTTTTCACCTCGGTTTTCAGTGACTCGATTTGAGACCGTTTGATTTTGAATGTGACCCGGAGATTGTTGAAGGAACTGTTGGGTGAAATTGTGCCTTGGAGTGTCATCCCGATGTTGTTCATCAAAAGGGGTGCTAATCCGAGAGGATCGTCGATCGAATCCCGGTCGAAAATCGGTAAATGATCGTCCGGAGCCTTTCGATTCCGATGAATGGAAGCCCATGATTTCATGAAGTGAGCAAACGTCATCCCGTCGGCTACATTATGGGAGAAGCCGACGCCTATGGAAAACCCTGCATTGGGAAACACGGTGACTTGAACCGCCATGGCTGGCTCTTGCCTGCACCCGTCAACGGACATCCTTTCAATCGCGGGTGGCTTTCGGGGTACAAGAGAAAGAAACCCATCATGGTCACGCGCATGATCACCGACCAGATGATCAAAATCCACCGACGATTCCTTAACGACAAACAAGACAGAGTCTCCCTCCGCTAAGACAATGTAAGGCATCCGAGGCGGCGGAGGGAACACGACGATGCCGGCGAAAGGAAAGAACCGCTGCAGAGTGAGCGAAAGAGATGCTTTGAGACCGGGAAGAATGTTTCCGATGAAATCGGCGGCGGAGTGTTTGGATTCGTAGAAAAACAGGCGTTGCATCCAGTTGCAATCGACTGGTATAGTGACAAGGTAAATTATATCGAAGAAGGTGAGTGAGATAGAAGTTGCCGGAACTGAGCCTGGTGGAGGAGAAACATGGCTCTCGTCTTCAACTACTTCCACTGTACTTTCTGGTAGAATCGCCATTGATGAGATTAAAAAATGCTAAAATGAGTATCTTTAATATGCGGGAAGAGTGTAGATGTGAATTCAACTAAAACTTTCATATTTAGAAGCTACAAAAATATATTAACTTTTATATTTGTTTATACGACAAGGCAGCTGAAGTTGTGGATCGGACTTAATAAAATACTTGGACAAGTGGCGACTTCATTACATTCTACATTTTATTTTATTTTTTAGGTAAATTACACATATGGTTCTTTAATTATAAGATATTATTTTATTATATCTCTCAGATGATCGTTAATTATTTAATTTTTTAATTAAGATATAATAAAATTAACTGGGACAGAGTTACTCCTGTAATAAGTTAAATTTATCAATTTTGTCACTATTGTATTTCGCATTAATTTTATCATCGAAAATATTTAATTATATCATTTTATATGTTTACCATATTAACTAACAAAACCGTTAATTTTTTTACCTTAGATAACATTACTAACATGTTTACTTGATGACATGACAATTACCAAAAAAAATATATATATATTATTTTAATTTTAAGTTGAACCAAAAATCCTAAATTTGACAAGTGGAGTAGACTTGGATTACAAATGACGTGGAGCCTTTGTATGCAATGATCCACGGGAATGTTAAGTGATTTTAGGGTGTGTTTGATTCACGGAATGTAAGATTATCAGTGTGAATAAAATATTACCAGGGAAAATGATTACTGGGTGTAGACACCCGTTTTTGTCCGGGTCTTTCCTATCTAATTTAATTTTAATTTTATTATTATTATTATTATTATTTATTATTATTATTATGTTTATTAATTACATATTACAATTTTTGTAGGCCACTAAGCCCAGATTACAGAAGGTCCATTCCCGGAGCCTAACTAGCTAAACCTAATGGCCCAGTACCCTGAACCAACCCATCAGATTAGGGTTTCAAACCCTAAAATAGATTAGGGTTTCAAACCCTAAAACAAATTAGGGTTTTAACCCTAATCCCCTAATGGCAGCCGCCGACCTAACTCATCAGCAAGCCAGCCAGCCGCCTCTGGCTATTTAGCTTCCCCAGCCTTGCGTGGTTTTCACCGGTCACTCCCGAGCCGAGTGAGCCGCCGCTGGTGAGTTCTCGAGCCACTGCCAATCTCTCCAGTTCATCCGTCATCCACAGTGACCCTCAACAGTGAGATAGCAGAGAAATCAATTAAAAATTAGAAAAATCCAAGCAAATCTAATCAAATCCAAGAGATGACGGCATGAGTATAGGGATATCATTCCCTACGAACTCAACCATCCATCAGTTAGAAGATATCAACACATGCATCAATAAAAGAAAGAAACCGAAGAAAAAAGGGGGATGGATTCGAACCACAACCAAAAAAAAAGAAAAAGAAAAAAGAGGAGTAGGAGAGGATAATACCTTCATCGGAGGAGTGCCGGAAAGCCAAGTGGTCGCCGGAGTTCAAAGCTTTCGAGAGGTATAATCTTGGATCTAGGGTTGTTAGGTGGTTTTTAGAGGAAAATGGTTTAGGTTTCTGGTAAAGGAGGGTGAGGGGATGCTTTTGGGACCATCTGGTCCCTCCGGCCGCCGCGCCAGCAGTCGTGCGTCGCTGCTTGCTACCGCAAGCTCAGCCGGGTCCCTCTCTCCGATGAGAGGAGTTTAAGAGATTTTTGAATCTCTCTCTCCTCTCTATTTTGATAAGAGATGAGAAATGGGGATGAATGGGTAAGCAAGCCCGATCTTGGGCTTATATTATTCAATCAAAACGGCGCCGTTTCATCTGGGGACCTTATGCGTGTTTTCGGATTGTGGGTTAACTACATGTTTGGTCCCCCATATTTTGTAATCTGTTTATTTAATCATTAAACGAAATTTCTAATATTCTGTTTCAGACGTGTATTTTACAATATTTGTATTTCAGTCACTAGTTTGTTTACTTTGTCATGTTTATGTATGTTTTACTTTAGTATCAATGTTTTTAGTTATTTTATTTTAGTCACTGGTAGCTTGTGTTGTGTATTTTTGTTGACATTTGAATCTGGTCATATCATTTCTAAATATTTTATTTTTAGTCACTGCTTCACTTTTGGTTTAATTATTAGTCGGTCTTAATGTTTTGTTTTAATTCATTTTAGTCCTGTATTATGTCTTTTAAATGTTTATATATCTAGCTGTTAATTTCATGTAGTTTTCATTTTGGTCATCAATTAATGATTTATGTTTATTCTATTTTGGAGTTGATATTTTATACCTTTTCATTTTGATCCCTATTTGATCACTAGTGTGCTTTGGGCAAATACTTTTGTTTTGAGCCCTGATATGTGATTTATTTCATTTTAGTCACTAATTTTATATATGGTGTATTTTCTTTGATGTTTTAATTCGGCCATGTCTTTTGTAGGATTTTTATTTTAATCATTGTTGGGCTTTTGGTTTAAGTATAGTTTGATCCTTTATCTTTCTGTTTATCTCATTTTGGTCACTAACAATATTTATGGGCTATTTTCATTTTTAACACCTGTATTATTTAATATGTGCAATTTGAACTATGGTAATTACTTCTTAGCCCTGTTAGTTTATGCTTTTACTAATTTAATCCATTATGTTTATGTATTTCTATTTTAGCCCTATTAATGTATGTTATGTCATTTTGTGGATATTTGACTTTAGACCCAATGTTTGTAATAATTTCGTTTTAGTCTCTGATTTCATATGATAGGTATTTTGGTAGATGTTCGAATTTATCCCTGATCTTTGTGAATATTTTATTTCAGTCATTTATGTATGATTTTATTGTACTGGTTATTCGGTTATTTGTATTATGTAAATAATGTTTTTAATTTCATTTAATGTAAATATTTTTATTTTGTATTTCCAATTACATTTATTCTCATTATATTTGTATCTATGTATGAAATATTTGATTTTCGATTTTATTTTCAAGAATACATATGCGTAGAATGAGCGTGGAAAGTACCACTTGGTCGAAGTGGTGTGATCCGGTACGGCATTTTAACGACATAGAAACTTGAAATAAGTTGAGTATATTTTGCTAATTAATTTGTTCAAACGATGCAATGTGTGTTATTTTAAGTGACAATTTACTTTGTTTTATGTGAATGTAAATTCCAAAATTTTTAATTTGTATTCAATTCACGTTTTTAGTTAATCAATTTATTCGTATGTAAACATTGTTTTTAGTTATATTCGATTTGTATTTTTAACATAATCAATGGTAGAATATTCTTTTTACGAATGAGAAATAGTTGAAATAGCTTTCCCGACGGAGGATTGTAAATTTCAAGATTTCTGATTGAGTTAAAGGATTTTCTTTAAATAATTCGAGGCAAATTAAATAAATCTCAATAAATAGATCATAGGTTAATTTTATATTCGATTTATCATTTCCATCATCACGACGATATGTAAGCGATACAGTACCAATTTTGGGCGCTGTGGGGGTGCTAATCCTTCCCCGCACGTAACCGACTCCCGAACCCATCAAATCGATTTTCTGGTAAACGTAGACCCCTTTTGTCTTTAAAAATGATTTTTCTTAAAATTATTTTAAAAGACGTTTTTAGGTATTCGACCTGCCTAATCTAAAGATCGATGGCGACTCTTTTCAATTTTATTCAAATCAATTCAAAATCACCAAATTTTTCCAAAATAAAGTCGTAATCGTTTTTAAAATAATATTTAATTGTTTTACCTAAAAAAAATGGTTATGACAGCTTGGCGATTCTGCTGGGGACTTTTTTTTAGAGAGTCAGGCTGTATGTCGTTTACATATTGTCATCTTGGTGGAAATTATGATTTCTAGTTTTAGTTAATTTATGATCCGTTTATTGAAATTTTTAATTGTCGTTTTTTTGTCGTACTAACATTTTATTTTTGGCTTTCAGCTTTGTCAGGATTTTATCATTTTTCCTTGTTTTGTTTTCCTTTGGAGTCGAAGGTAAGTATGTTCCTCCTCACACACATCACTCGCATTGGCATAACATAAGCTCTAGACACGAGCTTCGATCCAAATTAGTTGGGGTGAGTGCTTTACTCTCGTAAGAATTTATTCTTCGTATGAGTTTTAGCAAATAACCCATGGGATACATACCTTATACCTTCGTTGGGATTTATTCCTCGTACGGGTATAAGATAGTGAATCCCCTCGAATTGAACTCGTTCCGTTGAAACCTGTAATGGGTGAGGATCGAGGGTCTGGCAGCCCAAGGGGGCACCGACATCAAGGACAATTCGAGTCCCTTTTTTCCGTTAGAACCGAAACCAAGCATATAGTGAACCGTCAAACGATCACCCTAGGTATAGTCATACCGAACCTTTGTCCGTCAGTAAGTACCCAAAATAGGTGTACACGAAAGAGGAACGATTCTAAACCTTAACCTTTTAAATTTGTAGAATATATTTTTTTTCCCAAATAAAGCATGCGAACTAGATACCATGCAGTTAGGACCAATTTCTTGAAAATAGATCATTTTGGGTAGATAGCATGTCTAGGTAGGAATGTTATTTATTGAAAGCATGTTTGGATAGATATCATAACGGGTAGGTGTCATATTCATCTCTGAATTTCGTTTTTATTTGTATCAATTATTTTACATGTACTAACTTATTTTTCTCTTTTGTTTGTGTATACTAACTTATTTCTTATCTTTTGTTTGTGTCATTTTGTCATTTGCATTGCATTGCATTGCATCATCATAATGCAAAAGTGTTGATCCGTAAGGGGATATTCGAGAGAAAATTTTCACAAGAAGAGATAAAAGTTTTCAATTAAGTGATCGCATACACGGACATGCATCGAGGGCTAAAAAGAAGTCCAGAGTACAAGAATGAGATTTTCTCGAAGATCGTGCATCATTCGAGACTGATATGATAATCCACTGATCTAAGGAGTAATCCAGCAGTAGATTCTCATCCACAATTATTCCATCGTTAACCATCAGGGAGTGAAGCACAAACTTCAGCATAGCCGAGGTATTAATGGAGTTAGTTTACAGAGCATTGAGGGGCATCGGTTCCAAGTACAAAGATCCGAGACGAAGCAGTGAGCTCGAAGATCGTGCATCATTCGATACTGAGATGATGATCCGCTGATTCAAGGAGTAATCTAGCAGTGGAGTCTTATCTACAATCATTTCATCGCTAGTTATCAAAGAGCGACACACCGACCTCACTACCACCGAGGCATTAACGGAGTAAGATTACAGAGCGCTTGAGGGGCATCGTTTTTTAGGACGAAGATCCGATATGAAGCAGTGATCCATTCCAGGCTCACCATCTAAGCGAAGACATGTCTGTAAAGTGGACTGTCTTGTAATGTGAAATTTTTTATCTCTGGTGGGAATTGTTCTACGGTATTTATCGTTGGGATCAATATTTTTGCATCTGCATTTGTATCATTGCATTTTATTCAACATTCATTTAAGCATTGTTACGTGCATTAATCATACCTTGTGGGAAACTTTGAGGAAGCGTTTCTAACTGTGCAACTGCATTCACACAGTATTGAAAATGGATGCAAAATTTGAGGAATTGAAGAAAGAGCTGAACGAGAGTTTGCAAAAGTTGCAAGCAGAGTGGGAGGTTAAAATGGAGCAGATGCAAAAGACCACCGTGGATCGTATCTTGCAAAACCAAAAAGACCTAGTTGACCAAATGGTAGCAAAGATGGCTGAGCTCAACCAAGAAAAAGGCAAAGAAAAGATTTCATTGACCCGTGAAACAGTTAAATGTGTGAAAGCACAGGCTAGTTCGTAACCAATTATCTCGCCCAACAGGATTCCTAGTCACCTAGCGACGAGAAGAGCCAAGAACGAGATCCCAGATAATTTGAAACAGTGGTGCAAAGAGACATTCCATGGAATGAGAGGACAAAACTCTCACAACGGGATGGATGCAACAGAACTAGTACTAGTTCCTAACCTGGTGCTTCCGCTCAAATTCAAGATGCCCGAGTTTGAAAAGTATAGTGGAACCAGTTGCCTTAATTCACATCTCCCGATGTTTATCCAAAGGATGACTGGATACACCAACAATGATCCGATGTTGATCCACTGCTTCCAAGATAGTTTGATGGGACCCGCTTCTAGGTGGTATAATCAACTGAGTCATACCCAAGTCCGCTCCTGGAGGGATTTGGCTAGTGCTTTTCTGGGCCAATACAAGCACGTGATTGATATGGCCCCCGATCAAACAATGCTTCAGAATATGAAGATGAAGAATTAGGAGAGTTTCCGACAATATGCTCAACGAGGGAGGGATGTCGCATCTCAAGTGCATCCACCAATGACTGAAAGAGAGTTCATCACTCTATTCATCGATACATTGAAGTCTCCATATATCGACTACATGATAGGGGTTGCCACTAAGAGTTTTTCTGACATTATCATGTATGGAGAAATGATCGAAAGAGCAGTCAAGAATGGCCAGATAGGAGGCACTAGTCATTCCGACAATGAGGAAAGAGATGATATTAACATTGAAGGATCTTATCTAGCTAATATGGGGACCAAACCTCATAAGGCATTCTGTCGCATCAATCCAATCCCAATGACATATGAAGAATTGATCCCAATGCTAGTTGAGAGGAACCTTGTGACTCCAGTTCAATCCAAACCAAGAGAGACCCCATATCCTGAAGGCCATAATATTAACGCCATATGCAGCTATCATGTTGGGAGCTCAGGGCTCCACTGAGAACTGCAAGACACTAAAGCACAAAATCCATAATATGATTTATTCAGGGGTATCCTAATACTAAGCCAGAGAAGTCATTGCATCAATCACTTGCATCCATAGAGATTGTTTTGTTTGAACTCGTTTTTGTTCTTTCTTCAATATTTGCTTAAATATTTTTAATCTTTGATGACTGAAATGATGCTACTTTCTAAGGTTAAATAATTGAACAAATTTTAATCTTTAGTTCTTTGAATATCGAATGAATTACATATTCTTTTAATTCTTCAAGAATTATAGATTTTTGACATATGGCAAGATTAGACCTATTTTATTCTGTCTAAACCCAAAATAAAATCTCTCGATTTTTTTTACCCGAAATAATTCCTGGTCACTACCAAATAACCAATTTTTGACATTCTATCTCTTTGAGACCTTGAAATATTCTTTTCGACCTTGAAACATTCCCTCTCTTTGAGACCTTGAAATATTCTTTCCACCTTGAAACACTGTATTTATTTTTTTGACACAAAAGTCATACCCATACCTTTCTTTGAGCCAATAAAGTCACCATCGTCTTCTTAGACGTAAAACCAACATTTTCTACCAATAAAACCTACAGACATTGAGTACAAGATGTTCACTTGAACATAAACCTTCCTACAAAGAAGACACAGTGTGGGGCATCTCGCATCAATTTTATGAAGACGAGCATGAGCAATTGAGACATGTTGAGAGCAAGAAGCGAAGAGAAAAAATGCAATTCATTCAAAATAATTCTATCATGCATTAATTATTGTTTTCATTTAAATAAAAATTAATCCTGAAAATCTATCCCCCTGGGGATACCTCTTCTGCAAGGACTGCTGTGTATGAGATGATGAACGGCTTTCTTTCTTTATCCCTTCACAAAAGGAGAAAATATATCCCTTGTGTCCCCTTTGAGCCTGAATGATATTTTCTTTTGATTCAACCCTAACCAAGGATCACCCTCCACACTGGGGGTCAATGTGAAGGAAATCTGAGTGAAGAAAATTGATCCAAATGAGATACCGAAAGGTGAACCAGACGCAGAGTGCAAAGATCAAACCAAAGAAAAAACAAAGAGCAAAGAGAAAAATCAAAGCAAAAATCAAAGAAAAAGCAAAGAACAAAAAGAGGACAAAGAACACAGACAAAGAGTCTCCTGACTCAAATGACGCATTGAGCTTCAAACCGTGAGATTAATCAAACACAATCACTCTAGAATCGCATAACTCGAAGATCATAAAACATCAAGAGAAGGACATGCGAGTAGATTCAAATTGAGCAAAACAAGATCGAAGGCCTCAGAGTTAATTGATCCTTGGTTCAAATACCCTTAAAACACATGTTGGGCCTTTTATCCCTTTCTTTCATAACCCTGAACTATGACCTACATTACGTGCCTTACAAGTCCCTTCTAATCATACATGGATTTCTAAGCGGAAGAGACTATCCTCATATTTCATCCCGCCTATCAGGATTAATATTTTACTTATAAAGATTTTCTAAAATCTTTAATGCATGATAGAAAAAAATAACAAAGGGGGGTTAAAGACGTAAAATTCTGAGTAACGTCTTGAAACCAAAGGAGGATTCGAGTTGAAAACCTGAAAGGGCGGCTCGAATATGAAGATTATTACATAGGAGACGATTGCTCAAATCTCTTGATGAGGCATCACACAACATGAATGAGAACATGAGAGTTGGGAGTCAGAGAACACTTCCAATAACTGAGTACAGAAGCTACTCCATCAGATCAGAGAACATCAAATAAATGAGAACACTATACTTTTGACCAAAATTAACCACTTGAGACTTTTTATCCTTCCTTACTTAACCATCTCTCAAAGATAGCATTGACCTTGACACTTGTCAAATAGCTATAATTTATTGAAGGATTAAAAGAGTAATTAATTCTTTGATATACAATGAACTCTTGTTTTATGATTTGTCAATTGTGAAACCTTGAAAGGAGCAATATTTTCAAAACTTTTGATTAAACATTTTTCAAAACTATTGATATTTTCAGACTTTTGAAAATAAAAGAAGAAGAAAAACATTTTTAAACAAGATAATCTCTCTGGAGGCGTATCTTGGAATTCAATAAATATCTCTCCGAAGCTCAGAACCGAAGCTGGGGCAAGAGAAAGCTAAATTTTAGGGCAAAATTTGATGGAATAAACAAATGGTCTCAGGTCAAGGTTTGTAAGAGTACACATTGGTGGAAATACGGACAAGTTAAATCAATGATAGAGTGAAAACTGCTCTCGCGATCATTCTCCTTCTAGATCGAGAAAAGTATACACATACATACATACATACATACGTACATACATACATACATACATATACATACATGATACATAAAATTTGTATCAAACATTTATCATCATGTGTATTAAAGACATTTTTCTCCTCACTTGAGGACAAATTCAATAAAAAATCAAATAAATTTCATATTGACATCTATCATAACATCCAAGATAGTTAGTCAAAAATGCATCATTCTGATCTTTTCAGGAAATAAGAGCTCGGAAATAACCAGATGTTTTCAACCTGAAAGAACAAATGCAATCCACATATTTGGCTTCCTGAAGTCAACAATCAGATCTTCTGAAGACGTTTCCTCAACATGCAGGAATCAATAGACAAACTTTGAGCTATTGAGATTATTTTCTTAAAAAAAATATAATAAATAAAGTGTCGTCTCACTAGAGATAGTTTTCTTAAAAACAAATTTTATTTTGTCTCGCTTGAGACAAATTTCTCTTTAAAACAAATTATGTCTCGCTTGAGACATTTTTCCACAAATTTTGAGAATTTTAAAACAAATTGCGTCTCGCTTGAGACATTTTTCCTTTGAGATACAAATTTTGAATCTGATTCACTAAAAACAAAATTAATCTCACCTTAGATTGTTGTTTCTTTCAAAACAAATTTCGTCTCGCTTGAGACCTTTTCCCTTTGAGATCCAAATTTCGGATTTGTTTCACATTAAACAAAGTTGATCTCACTTGAGATCGTTTCTCAAAAACAAACGTTGTCTCTCTTGAGACAATTTCTCTAAAAACAAATTTTGTCTCATTTGAGACTATATCTTAAAGCAAATTTCGTCTCGCTTGAGACATCATTTTCTCTCATAATACAAATTTCAGGTTTGTTGTACTTAAAGCAAAATTAATATCACTTGAGATTTTCAAAGCTGATTTGTCTCGCACGAGACAGTTTCCCCTTTTAACAAATCCTGAAATTGTTTTATTTGAAACAAAATAAACACTTTTGAAAACACCCTTGAGATTATTTCCATATAAACAAAATTGACAATATTTGAATCTTTTAAAACGGTTTTTTTTTGTCTCTCCTGAGACAGTTTCTCTTGAAAAAATCTTTGAGTTTGTTCCTTTTGAATAAAAATCTTGGAGTTTGTTCCTTTTGAATAAATATCTTTGAGTTGTTTCTTTTGAAAAATATTTGAGTCTATTTATTTTGAAACAAAGTTTTGTCTCTCTTGAGACAGTTTCTCTTGAAAAAATCTTTGAGTTTGTTCCTTTTGAATAAAAATCTTGGAGTTTGTTCCTTTTGAATAAATATCTTTGAGTTGTTTCTTTTGAAAAATCTTTGAGTCTATTTATTTTGAAACAAAGTTTTGTCTCTCTTGAGACAATTTCGTGAAAAATCTTTGAGTCTGAAACAAAGTTTTGTCTCTCTTGAGACAATTTTGTGAAAAAAATCTTTGAGATTGTTTCTTTTAAAAAAAAAATCTTTGAGTTTGTTTCTTTGGAAACAAAATTTTGTCTCTCTTAAGATAGTTTCTTTTGAAACAAAAATCTTTGAGTTTGTTTCTTTGGAAACAAAATTTTTTCTCTCTTAAAATAATTTCTTTTGAAAAAAATCTTTGAATCTGTTTCTCTTAAAATGAATGTTGTATCTCTTGAGACAGTTTCTCTTGAAGTAAATCTTTGAATATGTTCATTTTGAAAATCTTTGAGTTTGTTTCTCTTAACAAAATCATCTTTGAGTCTATTTCTTTAAAAACAAATGTTGTCTCTCTTGAGACAGTTTCTAATGAAAAACTAACTTTTGAGATTGTTTCATTTGAAACAAATTTGGTCTCACTTAAGATATGATTCATCTTTGAGTATGTTTCTTTTGAAACAAAATTTTATCTCTTAAAGACAATTTCTTTTGAAAAAAATCTTTGAGTTTGTTTCCTTTGAAACAAAATTTTGTCTCTCGAGACAACTTCTTTTGAAAACACCAACCTTTGAGATCGTTTTGACCATTTCTTTTAAAACTACCCACCTTTGAGATTGTTTTTATTAAAACAAATTTTGACTCCCTTGAGGCAGTTTCTCTAGAAATACAAAATCTTTGAGTTTGTTTCAATTGAAATAAAACCATTTTTTGAGTCGTTTCACTTGAAACATTGTCTCTTAAAACATTTTCTCTTAAAACAAGATCATCTTTGAGTTTGTTTCTCTGGAAACAAGGTTTTATCCCTTAAAACAGTTTCTTTTGAAGAAAAATCTGAGTCTGTTTCTTTGGAAACAAAATTTTGTCTCACTAAGATACAATTTTCTGAAAAACAAAGTTTTGTCTCTTATGACAATGTTTAAAAAAAAAAAATCATTGAATCTCTTCCTTTGGAAACGAAATTTTGTTTCTCTCGAGACAATTTCTTTTGAGAAAAATCTTTGAGTTTATTTCTTTGGAAACAAAATTTATCATCTTTGAATCTGTTTCCCTTGAAACAAACAAACATCTTTGAGATCGTTTCCCTTGAAATGAATTTTGTCTCATTTGAGACAATTTCCCATGAAACACCGATCTTTGAGAACGTTTCCCTTAAAAACAAATTTTGTCTCACTTAAGACAATTCCCTTTAAATGCCATCTTTGGGTTGTTTCCTTTGAAACGAATTTTGTCTCTTTCGAGACAGTTGCTTCTGAAAAAACTTATCTTGGAGTTTATTTCACTTGAAACAAAGCAAATATCTTTGAGATCGTTTCTCTTGAAACGAATTTTGTCTCCCTTGAGACAATTTTTATCAAAATCCAATTTTTGAGTTTGTTTCTATTGAAACACATCTTTGAGTTTGTCTCCCTTGAAATCATTATCCTTAGAGATGGCCAGTAGTCCTCATCTCATAGGAACCGTGTCATCCCCAGACCAGACCTCCTCATCACGTAGGAGCCGTGTCAACCATAGATAACCAGCAGTCCTCATCACGTAGGAACCAAGTTATCACCACTCCTAAAGATGGCCAGCCGTCCTCATCACGTAGGAACCGTGTCATCCCCTGACCAGACCTCCTCATCACGTAGGAGCCGTGTCACCCTTAGATAACCAGCCGTCCTCATCATGTAGGAACCGTGTTATCACCTTTAGATGGCCAAGAACTCTTCATCATGTATGAGCAGTGTCGTCCCCAACAACCAACATTATCCAATTTCTAAGTTTAAAAGGGAGAGAACCAGACAAAAACGTGATGTCTTGTCGTCTTTGCCCTATTCTTGTTAACACAAGAATGTGCAAAGAGGGGCAGCTGTAGACACCCGTTTTTGTCCGGGTCTTTCCTATCTAATTTAATTTTAATTTTATTATTATTATTATTATTATTATTATTATTTATTATTATTATTATGTTTATTAATTACATATTACAATTTTTGTAGGCCACTAAGCCCAGATTACAGAAGGTCCATTCCCGGAGCCCAACTAGCTAAACCTAATGGCCCAGTACCCTGAACCAAACCATCAGATTAGGGTTTCAAACCCTAAAATAGATTAGGGTTTCAAACCCTAAAACAAATTAGGGTTTTAACCCTAATCCCCTAATGGCAGCCGCCGACCTAACTCATCAGCAAGCCAGCCAGCCGCCTCTGGCTATTTAGCTTCCCCAGCCTTGCGTGGTCTTCACCGGTCACTCCCGAGCCGAGTGAGCCACCGCTGGTGAGTTCTCGAGCCACTGCCAATCTCTCCAGTTCATCTGTCATCCACAGTGACCCTCAACAGTGAGATAGCAGAGAAATCAATTAAAAATTAGAAAAATCCAAGCAAATCTAATCAAATCCAAGAGATGACGGCATGAGTATAGGGATATCATTCCCTACGAACTCAACCATCCATCAGTTAGAAGATATCAACACATGCATCAATAAAAGAAAGAAATCGAAGAAAAAAGGGGGATGGATTCGAACCACAACCAAAAAAAAAAAGAAAAAGAAAAAAGAGGAGTAGGAGAGGATAATACCTTCATCGGAGGAGTGCCGGAAAGCCAAGTGGTCGCCGGAGTTCAAAGCTTTCGAGAGGTATAATCTTGGATCTAGGGTTGTTAGGTGGTTTTTAGAGGAAAATGGTTTAGGTTTCTGGTAAAGGAGGGTGAGGGGATGCTTTTGGGACCATCTGGTCCCTCCGGCCGCCGCGCCAGCAGTCGTGCGTCGCTGCTTGCTACCGCAAGCTCAGCCGGTTCCCTCTCTCCGATGAGAGGAGTTTAAGAGATTTTTGAATCTCTCTCTCCTCTCTATTTTGATAAGAGATGAGAAATGGGGATGAATGGGTAAGCAAGCCCGATCTTGGGCTTATATTATTCAATCAAAACGGCGCCGTTTCATCTGGGGACCTTATGCGTGTTTTCGGATTGTGGGTTAACTACATGTTTGGTCCCCATTTTGTAATCTGTTTATTTAATCATTAAACGAAATTTCTAATATTCTGTTTCAGACGTGTATTTTACAATATTTGTATTTCAGTCACTAGTTTGTTTACTTTGTCATGTTTATGTATGTTTTACTTTAGTATCAATGTTTTTAGTTATTTTATTTTAGTCACTGGTAGCTTGTGTTGTGTATTTTTGTTGACATTTGAATCTGGTCATATCATTTCTAAATATTTTATTTTAGTCACTGCTTCACTTTTGGTTTAATTATTAGTCGGTCTTAATGTTTTGTTTTAATTCATTTTAGTCCTGTATTATGTCTTTTAAATGTTTATATATCTAGCTGTTAATTTCATGTAGTTTCATTTGGTCATCAATTAATGATTTATGTTTATTCTATTTTGGAGTTGATATTTTATACCTTTTCATTTTGATCCCTATTTGATCACTAGTGTGCTTTGGGCAAATACTTGTTTTGAGCCCTGATATGTGATTTATTTCATTTTAGTCACTAATTTTATATATGGTGTATTTTCTTTGATGTTTTAATTCGGCATGTCTTTTGTAGGATTTTTATTTTAATCATTGTTGGGCTTTTGGTTTAAGTATAGTTGATCCTTTATCTTTCTGTTTATCTCATTTTGGTCACTAACATATTTATGGGCTATTTTCATTTTTAACACCTATATTATTTAATATGTGCAATTTGAACTATGGTAATTACTTCTTAGCCCTGTTAGTTTATGCTTTTACTAATTTAATCCATTATGTTTATGTATTCTATTTTAGCCCTATTAATGTATGTTATGTCATTTTGTGGATATTGACTTTAGACCCAATGTTTGTAATAATTTCGTTTTAGTCTCTGATTTCATATGATAGGTATTTGGTAGATGTTCGAATTATCCCTGATCTTTGTGAATATTTTATTTCAGTCATTTATGTATGATTTTATTGTACTGGTTATTCGGTTATTTGTATTATGTAAATAATGTTTTTAATTTCATTTAATGTAAATTTTATTTTGTATTTCCAATTACATTTATTCTCATTATATTTGTATCTATGTATGAAATATTTGATTTTCGATTTATTTTCAAGAATACATATGCGTAGAATGAGCGTGGAAAGTACCACTTGGTCGAAGTGGTGTGATCCGGTACGGCATTTTAACGACATAGAAACTTGAAATAAGTGAGTATATTTTGCTAATTAATTTGTTCAAACGATGCAATGTGTGTTATTTTAAGTGACAATTTACTTGTTTTATGTGAATGTAAATTTCAAATTTTTAATTTGTATTCAATTCACGTTTTTAGTTAATCAATTTATTCGTATGTAAACATTGTTTTTAGTTATATTCGATTTGTATTTTTAACATAATCAATGGTAGAATATTCTTTTACGAATGAGAAATAGTTGAAATAGCTTTCCCGACGGAGGATTGTAAATTTCAAGATTTCTGATTGAGTTAAAGGATTTTCTTTAAATAATTCGAGGCAAATTAAAAATCTCAATAAATAGATCATAGGTTAATTTTATATCGATTTATCATTTCCATCATCACGACGATATGTAAGCGATACAGTACCAATTTTGGGCGCTGTGGGGGTGCTAATCCTTCCCCGCACGTAACCGACTCCCGAACCCATCAAATCGATTTTCTGGTAAACGTAGACCCCTTTTGTCTTTAAAAATGATTTTTCTTAAAATTATTTTAAAAGACGTTTTTAGGTATTCGACCTGCCTAATCTAAAGGTCGATGGCGACTCTTTTCAATTTTATTCAAATCAATTCAAAATCACCCATTTTTTCCAAAATAAAGTCGTAATCATTTTTAAAATAATATTTAATTGTTTTACCTAAAAAAATGGTTATGACACTGGGAATGTTGTATTTTGTGTTTGGTTGATTTAACAGGAATGTAAGATTACCGTATTTAGTTAAAGGAATAAAAGATTATTGGAATGTATATTTGACCAAATTGTTTTTATTATATATTTGTATAATATTACAAGTTGTAAAATATTTATATATTTTCTTAAAAAAATTAAATTCATAATATTTATATTTTTTTACAAAATTAAAAATATAAAAAAGGGTTAATGAAAGGGTAAAATTTATTTTAACCTCTGAACTTCATATAAAATTTTAATTATAGATTTTTTTGTAAATCTAAAATAATTTAAGGATAAATTTGTAATTTAACCTTCGTATAATTTTTATTATTCAATGACAGAAGAAGGATATTTTTGAAAAAAAATAAAAATTTAAGGGCATTTTAGTCCAAAAAGCCGGTAATGTTACAATACCTAATAGAAGGGAGGTAATGACATTCCCGATAATATACCCCAAAAAATCCACTATTGGTAATAAAACATTACCGGGAATGACATTCCCGACCAAACCAAACGGGGAATGTGGATTCCATTCCCGGGGAATCCCACATTCCCCCATCCAAACGCCCCCTTAGGGATTAAGAAAAAAAGTCAGAGATCGTGTAATAGGTGACTCAAAATTAAAATTATATATATATATTTATAATTATAACGTTAGTAAATTATCTGAGGTGAAAATAGTTGGCGTCCATGTCAACATAAATTTTAACGGTTATGTTATTAAACATGGTAAACAGTATAAAATGATGCAATTAAACAACTTCGATGGTAAAATTGATGTGAAAATACGGTATCAACGAAATTAATAAATTTGGCCTACTACAGGGGCAACTATGGCGTTTAAACTTGATAAAATTTGATTTCATAATCTTAAAGGATTATTATATCTCGGTCAATATATTAACGTTTAGCTCAAATAATCATTAATTTTTTAACAAAAACCCGAATTTATAACATAATGAATAGGTGAGTGACTATTTTAATAATTTTGAATAGCCGATGGACTTAACAAAATAACTCTTTATAATTAGAGGACTATTTGTAACTTTTAAAAATAGATAAACTCAATAAAATAATGTCCAATAATCAGGAATCATTTATATATTTTATCCTTTATTTTTAATTAATAGTATTTTTTTAAAAAAAATGAATTATTTTACCTGCTTTCAATAGTACGTTATTTCTTTTATTGATATTAATTGGACTTTTTTTCTTTATATTTGGTTGGATGTGTAATTTCAACAACCATATCAATATTTAAAAAGAGGACCAAATCTTATAAACAAAGTCAAAAGTTATCACTAATGGAAACGAAGATATATATCATAAAGGTTTAAATATATAAAGAATGTGTAATGTATGTCCGTTTTTCAAATTTGATGTCTAATATTTTATTTCGTAAATTAATAGTATAATATTTTTTTAAAAATAAAATATAATCAAACTTAATTAGAGAGTTTAAGATATATTCTTTTAGCATCTTATTGGATGCAATAAAAATAAATATAAGAGAAAAAAAATTAAATAATATGATAACAACAAAATTAATCTTAAGAAATTTATTTAAAAAAATAAGATTAATATATTTATATAATAAATATATAAAATATAAATCATTGACTATCGAATCATCTTTTAATATTAATAATATAAAACGATAAAGGGTAAATTACATCATTTCTCACAGAACTATATTTTCTGGTCTATTTTAATCATTGAACTATATTTTTGTCATATTTTACTTACTGAACTTTTGAATTGTTCATATTTTTATCACTATGAATTATTCTATTATTATTTTTTGTATGAGATGATATATATTTTTAATTTATATAAAATAATTTAAAATATAAAATAAAAACATAAGGTGGCCGGACACCACCGTCGGCCGCTGTCAATCGTCGTATATTGTGGTCGTTCGATCTCAAATTTCATGGGTCGCTTTGTCTGACATTGTGAGTCCGAATCCGAACTCTATTTTGTCGAAACTTGCTCGAAAGTCCACGAATTAGAGATTGAAAGTTAGGAATTCAAAATGTTTTAATCAAGATTCATGGGTTTTGGGACATTTTCCGGTGAAACAACAACTAGATTCGGACTCAGTGGTGGAGAAGAACCGACCCATGAAATTTAAGACCGAACGGTCACCATTTAAGGCGACGGTGGCATCCACCACCTTTTTTCTCTATTTTATATTAAATAATAAAAAATATAACGTCATACAAAAAATAATAAAATAATTCATAATGATTAAAACAAGATCAATTCGAAAGTTCATTGAGTAAATTAGAAAAATTAAAAGTATATTGAGTAAAATAGGAGAAAGAGTATTGTTAAATGAGAAATGATGTAATTTTCCCAAAAAATAAATTAGTAAATTTTACCGCGAAATGCACATTAATCGGTGCCGACACAAAAATCACATAGATATATGAAAAAAAGACATACAATACGACACAGATTTTTTCTGTTCTTTGGTTTGGACGTTAAGAAATTACAGATTGCGGCTTCGATGTAGGCCCCAAATTCTCCACATGCATCTTGTTTCTATTCAATAGGTAAGAGAATCATTGCTGTTCTTTCAAGAAAAGCTAAAGGGCCCAAAAAATGGTTCCTTTTTCTGTAACGAACCTCGATTCATTCTAAGTTGCCAAGAGAGCTAATGAAAATGACAATCTCATCTTATCCCTCAAACTTCCATTAAAGAACACATTTAGTTTACCCCTCTGTTTGCATTTATACCTCACTTTCATAATAAAGTTCATACCTTCAGCAGCTTCATGGCAATCTTGCTAACATTACAGGGTTTCAAGATCTGAACTTTTATCTCTCTTTTTTTTTCGTTTTTTAGTTGAACCCAAAGATGGGTTTCCAGATTTGGAAAATGGGTTTTTGTTTTGGTTTATTAAGCTGCAGCTTGCTTTTGGTAAGCTCACAAGCTGCTAAAGGAGATGATGATGATGATGATGATGATGATGCTGTTGAAGGAACTGTTTATATTGATGGGAAAGCTCCCATTGGCACAATAGATGATGATTTTGTGTGTGCTACTTTGGATTGCTGGCCTCCTGAGAAATGTGATTATGGGACATGCAGTTGGGGTCTTGCTGGTCTGCTCAATCTGGTTAGCCACTCACTCCTTTTGGTCTTATTTTCTGGGGAATCTGGGGTTCTGCTACTAAACAAGAACTTGCATTTCCTACTTTAATGATGCATTTGATACTTTAACCACTGCATGTCATAGAATACCACGCCAGTTATCAAGCTGCAGTCCGAGGATTCTCATTGCTTTAAGAGCAAACATGGCAGGCAAGTCGCTTTTCTTTGATGGGGTTCCATTGTCTAAGAGTGTTCAAGAGATGTCTGTGAATGGTGATTAGCCACCCCCAGAATTTCATGTCAAAGATAGCAGTTCAGGAGGCACGGATTCTTCCCATCTTTCGTCGACCGTCTATGTTCCGATCATCGATCTCAGTGTTCTGCTGTCTTCGAAAGATGAACTCGAAAAACTCAAATTGGCTCTCGAATCAGGAGGGTGTTTCCAGGTTCTATACTCTCTTAAAAACTAAGATTAGTTGTTCCCATTTACTAGATATCTTCTCTTGAAATTGTGTTGTGTGTCAGGCTATTGGCCATGGGATGTCGAGTTCATTTATCGACGACATCCGTCGAGTTGCAAAACAATTTTTCGGACTCCCACAGGAAGAGAAGCTGAAATACTCCAGAGAAGCTAACGGAGTCGAGGGTTATGCCACGATCTGGTGGTCTCAGACAAGCAAGTTCTTGACTGGAAAGCTTGTTCCTCAAGGTATTACCTGAAAACCAAAGAAAGCTCAATCTCTGGCCTGAAAAGCCAGATACTTTCAGGTACAAGAACAAAGAAGCTTGAAAATTGTGATAATTTATACTTTTATGAACTGTAAGCTGAATTGAGTTCTTGCAGAGAGTTCTTGCATGAATATTCCATCAAACTAAAGCAAATGATGGATCTTCTATTTAAGGCCATGGCAAAATCACTTGACTTAGAAGAGAGTAGCTTCTCGGGTCAGTTCGGAGGCAACCAGGCAATGCAAGTGAGGTTCAACTTCTATCCACCTTGTTCAAATCCGGACGAAGTTCTCGGTGTCAAGCCTCATTCGGATAGATCTGGCGTGGCGGTCTTATTGCAAGACAAAGAAGTCGAAGGCCTTCAAATTGTCAAAGATGAGAGAAGGATCACAGTTCCTGTCATTCCCCATGCTCTTGTTGTCAACCTTGGTGACCAAATGCAGGTAAAGTATTGAAGTTTGTGTCACATAACTCTGCATATCCAAAAATATGACCAAAGAAGTACTCGAATTTGTCTGATATGAATCAATCGATGCAGATAATGAGTAACGGGGTATTCAAGAGCCCGGTGAACAGGGTGGTCACAAACACGGACAAGCTGAGGATATCCGTGGCAATGTTTAATGTGGTGGAGCCCGAGAATGAGATAGGACCTGTGGAAGCCTTGATAGATGATAACAGGCCAAGATCATACAGGAATGTGAAAAATTATGCTTCTTTCAACTATGAGTGCTTTCAGAAAGGCACAGTGGCACTTGAGGAAGTAAAATTTCATGCATAGGATCATGCAAGGATTAAAGCTCTTCACTAGATTCTGATGCATCCCTTTGTGAAGTACCTTCATCTGCAAGAATGCTATATAGCAAGTTTTAGCGTACTGTCGTCTTGTTTCGAATATAATTTCATCAAGGCTTATTTGCTTATGAATATCCAGAATCTGAAAAATAAAGTTATAACTGCTACTAGAGGTTGAGGCAATGGTGATTACTAATCCATTAGCTAAATCAGTTCAGTAGATCTCTCTTATTATTATAATCACAATGAAACGTGGAACATTGTTTTGTACAGCTCCTACCATCAACAAAATGGAGTGCCATAAAAAGTTGCAGAAATATAAACGATACAACAATCGCCATCTCCCTTCCAAAGAATAAATAGAAAATCAAAGCAAATCGCTACCAACAATAACCTCCAAGAATGGGATAACTCGGAATCCGGTAATCAAATAAAGTCGACAAAATTTTGAGCGAAACATCGCATTCCTGGGGCTACCGCTCGATTGGAATGAGATCACCGTCGTTTATTTCATTATTATGATCCGTCACCAATACTTCTTCTGACAATTCTTCTTGTCCTAATGTTCTGTATCTCAGTGCTTGTGTTCGTTTCCTAGTCTACGATTTCCTTCTATTTATTCAGAAACAGAACCTCTTGTAGGGGCATCATTCGCTCCCACAGAGTTCATTTGAAATAAATTAACAATAGAAAATGAATCTTGACTTTTGCAGCTACAATGGCATGCATGAAGGCTGGCAGACCTCTCGTTCCACAGTCAGCAGCAGGAGACTCGAGTAAAATCCTTCACGAGAAAAAGTAACATTGCCAAATCAGTATCAGAATGATATAACAAAAATATAGAAACATGCATACACATTGTATCCATCAGAATGATGCTAATTAAAAGCGGGGAGACAAGAAGAGATGAAGATTAATGGGGCTGAATTTGTTTCTTTTAGCGACACAGAGTATAGCCGAGAACAACAAACCAGAATCGACTGCAATGCTGCATAAAATATTTGCTTCCTGGTAAAAATCTATTATTTGCTAAGTTTACAACAAAGGGAAAAGGTTACACATTACAAGTATATGGAATGCAAATAGTTGCAGCAGTTACATATTACAATTTACAAGCGTAACATTTATCAATAGACACAAAAGCTTTGATAATTGATATCAGAAATTTTCGCTTCAAAAGCCTTTTGATCTTTTGGAAATGGGATAGATATTGAAATAGCCAATTGAATAAAGAGAGATTAACCATATAACTTACGGATAAAACAAAAACATGGAGCTAGCCGATTTTAACACTCTCTGGAGTAGATGAAAGTGCACCATTTTGCTTTACTGATTTCTCCTGCAATACCTTGAGCTTCTCCGAATTTCCAAACAGTTCCTTTCGAAGAACACCATGCAATCTACCAAAGAGCTGCTTCTTTAATGACTCAAAGGAAAAATCCATTCTCTCAAGCTGTTCCATTGCGTTTACATTGTACATGAACAACCCATAATAAAGATCGAAGCTATCTCCAGATGTATTCTCCACCAACTTCAACAAAGTCTCATAACCTTTGGTGTTAATTGGTGTCGAGCACAATTCTAGCTTCTCCAAAACCCTGCCCATAGTGTGGGTAATGAACTGAGAACCTGCTGCATGCCGGTCATGTTCAGCACAAGTCATCTCCACCATTTGGCATCCTTCTCAGGCAAAAATATCAAGGAAGCTGTTGCACCGAGCTATTTGCCTTTCATCATTTCCAATCCTCACCTTATCAAAAGCAAAAGGAAGCCCATTCCATCCATTTTTACCACTTTCAGGTCCAAACATGGGGTGTGTACATAGAATATCAAACTCAGGCGGTAAATTTTTGAATAAACAAATTCATTGGAAACTCTTTCACTGATAGTACATCAACAAACAGAGTACTTCTCTTCAATCTCTGAGAGGGCATCGACTTGAGAACTTTTTCAGTCGAAAGAATCGAGGTACAAAGAAGAACAACTTCTGGATGCTCTTCACACAGGTCATTAGCATCAGAAAAGAAAGAAACACCCAACTTCTCAGCTGCATCTCGGTAATCAGTTCGAGAATAGGCTAAAACTGAGTGACCCTGGCAAACCATAGTCTTCGCAAGGAACTGGCCAAAGTTTCCAAATCCAACAATCGCAATCTTTAGCTTTGAACTGTCATCAACACTTTCGGATATCTTTCCTTTGAATTCATAAGGTAAAAAATCTTGAGATCTGAAAGTTGCAGTAAAAGCCAGTAAATATATTATACAACTTACATCACAAGAATTCCCCACTTTCTCCCAAGCAGTTTTCACTCTTTTTTCATTTGGCATAGCTTTGCTAGTAAGACAAATATAATATCAAACCCTATACTGCATAATAATTGAACATTCAACAACAAACATTAATCATAAGGAAATTATGCCTATTGACCAATAAAAAATTACAAACATTCTATACTGATCGAAGGTGAATATAAGAAATCATAATGAATTTAGAATCTTTCTTCGTTTTATAGGCTGTTTACTATATCTGTTTAAATCTTAAATGTGTAGTATTTAGTTAGAAGTAGATGTTAAATAATTCTAACGTTTAGTGGTTGGAGTAAACATGGCTTTTAAGAGTACTCGTTATTAACGTTGTCAAGGGCAAAAGCACACTAGGGCATTTAAACCCTTATATTGCTTCAGGCGCAAGGAGCAAGTGAAGTAAAGTGCAACATATATATATATATATCATAATGTAATTTTTTATTGGTCAATAGGCATAATTTCCTTATGATTAATGTTTGTTATTGATTGTTCAATCATAATTTCCTTATGATATATATATATATATATATGTTGCACTTTACTTGACTTGCGCCTTGCGCTTGAAGCAATATAAGGGTTTAAATGCCCTAGAGTGTCTTGCACCCTTGACAACGTTAATAACGAGTACTCTTAAAGCTATGTTTAGGCCCACCACTAAACGTTAAAATTATTTAACATCTACTTCTAACTAATTCTACACATTTAAGATTTAAACAGATATAATAAACAGCCTGAAAAACGAAGAAAGATTCTAAATTCATTATGATTTCGTATATTCACCTTCGATAGATACAGAAACTCTTCAGTCTTTTAAAGCTAAATGAATATCTACCATCCCATTCATGCCATGCATGTTGAATTGAACCAACAACTAAAGAAACAAAAGTGAAATCCAAGAAATACCTCAAAGCAATTGAGCTTAAAGCTGATGATGCACCATTTGGGTAACTACTATAATTGAGATTCTTTACCTTCTCTCCTTGCTCAAACAACTGTTTCCTCACAACCTGATGCAGCCTGCCAAAAAGCTCATTCCTCAAACCATCAAAGGCCAAATCCAGCCTCTCCACCATCTACAAAGCACTCTTATTATACAAAAAACAACCCGTAATACAAATCAAAGCTATCCCCACAAGTATTCTCGATCAAATTCAACAAAGCCTCGTAACCCTTTGTGTTGATCGGGGTTGGCTCCAATCCCAACATGTTCAGCACTCTCCCGACCGTGTGTGTCATGAACTGAGAGCCCGCCGCAAACCTGTCGTGTTCCTGGCAGCTCATTTCCACCATCCTACACCCTTCACTTTGGAATATTCCAAGAAACTGTTCACATCTTTGAACACTGGAGGATTCGCTCCCGATTCTGACCTTCTCGTAGACAAAGAAGAGGTCTTTCCAGCTTTGTCGCGCGCTCTGCGGTCCGAACATGGGATGAGAACAAATGATATCGAAATCGGAAGGCAAGACGTCGAGAAGCAGATTCTTAGCCAACTCCTTGACGGATAAAACATAGACGAACAATGTGGAGCGTTTCAGTCTTTGTAAAGGAAGAGTATTTAGAACCCGTTCGGTGGATATAATCGAAGTACAGAGGAGAATAACTTCTGGGTGTTGCTCACATAAGTCGTGTGGGTTCGAGAAGAAGTAAACACCCATTTTTTTAGCTGTATGGGAATTGTCCGATCTCGAGTGGGCTAAAACTTTGTGTCCTTGAGAAACAAGAGTTTTAGCAAGGAATTGGCCGTAGTTTCCGAAACCAATGATGGCAATCTTGAGGGAGGAAACGGGTCGGGCACCGGATGGGTCGGATTCGGATACGGGAACGGTGGAGCAGCATTTGACACGGAATGGATCAGCTGAGTGGATAAGTATGGGTCTTGCAGGTCTTTTTGGAAGGAAACAGAGAGGTTGAAGAAGAGGCGAAGAAGAAGAAGAAGAAGGAGAAAGGAGGGAAAGAGAAGGTTTGGAAATGGAAGGATGGAGATGAAGAAGAGAAGTCATGGCTGCAGTTTGCTGCACGCGCCACCAAGGAGGAATCGGCAACCGCGAAAAATGGGGCTGAGAATCGAGGGGTGGATTTGGCCCTTCGGAGTTTGGGTAATCGAAAACGGCTATCTGCGTTTTGGTATTTAAAGCGGTGCCGTTTTAGCGGCCCTAAAGGAAAAAAAAACTGTTTTGCTTTTCAAAAGCTAATGAAATCCGGTAGGTGAAAAGCGAGACAAAGTTACTGGGAATTAAATATTAGGTAAATTTACAGAAATGGTACACATTTAAATTTTGTTAGGCAAATAAGTAAATAACATTAAAAAAGTTTAATTATTTAAACCCTAAACCCTAAAGCATAACTTATAACCTCTAAAGTATAAACCTTAAACTCAACTTAGGGTTTATAATTTAAGGTTTTACGTTAGGGGTAAGGTTAAAATTTCGTAATCGAGCAATTTCAAGGTTAATTTTTTACGAAAATACGATAGAAACAAAAATAATAATTTGGGTTTATTACAGGGATAAATGTGACCCTTAAGTCTTATATCTAATCACTTGAAAAAACATAATCTTTAAACATCGTGAGATTTGAAAATCTTATGATCAAAACCTGTTGAGTTTGAGCTGTTAACAATTGATTTAAATACTTGAGATTCCAATGTCCAAAATGTTCTTGGATTACCGTATTGATATGCGTCTGATCTAATTAGAGACCTATCTTTAACAACTCAAAATCAATAAGTTTCGACTACAAAATTCTCGAATCTTATATTATTTAGATATTTTAATTTTAAATTATACCAATATTAAAAAATTTACTCAAAAGGCTACAAAAACAAGAGATGTCTAAGGAAAAATATCATAATATAAGATTAAAAAAAGACACTAAGGGTCTGTTTGTTTACCTGTAATTGGTTTTCTGGAAAATGAATTACTAGAATTTGAATTACTGGAATTTGAATTCTGGAAAATAAATTACATTTCTGGAAAACGTTTTCCGGAAAATGTTTTCCTAAAAATGTTTTCCGTAAAATGAATTACATTTTTCTGAAAAAACATTGGAAAACGTTTTATGATGTTTGGAATATGTTATTTAATTTTTTTTCACTAGTTATAAATTATAAATTATTATTTATTTAAACATCCAAATATTTTAGTGAAATAAAAATATTATAAATTATATTAATTATTTATTAAAGTAATAGTGTTATATTATATTTTAAAAATATTAATTAGTATATTTTAAATATATTTATAAAAATATTATTAGATTATTATATTAAATATATAAATAATATTATTCATTATTAAATATATAAAAATATTATATATTTATTAAAATAAAAATATAATATCTTATATTATATTATTATAATATAATTGATTATTTTATTATAATATTAAAAATATAATATTATATTATTATAAATGTTAATAAATATATTTTAAATATTTTGATGAAAATTATATTAAAATATTTTATTAATATTAAATTCATAAAATAAAATTATTTTGAGTATTTATTCTTTGAAGTGAAAATTTTGTAAAATGACTTACGAAAAATCAAACAGTAAGTCAATTTCTAGAAAACACAAAGGAAATTATGTTGATCAGGAAAATGTTTTACGTTGACCAATCAGTTTTCCTCCAATCAAATACAGGAAAACATTTTTCGGAAAACGAATTACGTAAAACAACACGAGAAAACATTTTTCAGAAAACAAATTACATGAAATAAATACGAGATTTGGGATAAAACCAATTCCGTAATTCATTTTACGGCAAACAAACAGACCCTAACGTGCCTTTTGAAAAGCACAACGTATGTGGACGGTGGAGCGCTTTTGTCAAAAGATTTTATTTTCTCAAATAATTTGTTTTAGGTCAATTTTTAAAGTCATAAAAAAATTGTTATTTTTAAATGTTTCGGATTCAAATATCAACGATTACATTAAGAGTGATTAAATGTTTATTGTCAAATGATTAAAAATATTTAAAACAAATATTATTTTATAATCGTTTTAACTTAATAAAAAATATTTTAAATAGATATTATTCTAATAATATAGCCAAATTAGCAAGGGTTAATTTTGTAATTGAATAGCTTTCCAAGTGAGGCCATGCAACACTAGTTCCACTACCGCACGATATTAGACTTGGAAGTTACATAAAAATACACATACAGCCTTAATTACGTGTGTGATTAACCATCTAATTTAATGGAGTATTAGCACATAACATTAGCATTACGTATTGAAACCCCAATACTAACATCATGAAAATTTACTATTATTATTATTATTATTATTATTATCACGGATAAAGTACACAAATGGTCCCCTAACAATAGGGTATTGCTTTATTTAATACTTTAACTTTTAAAAGTTACAAAATGATCTCCCGACTATAGGATACTTATTTATTAAGTCTTTCGACTTTTAAAAGTTACAAAATGGACCTTCGGCTATAGAGTATTTCTTTATTAAGTTATTCGACTATTAAAAGTTACAAAATAATTACCCGACTGTTCGTTATGTTTCAAAGTCATCTTTTTCCATTAAAAAATTAAAGTTGTCTAATCTGGATGTTAGTATGATGACTGAGATATGATAGTTATTTGAGATTTTAGGATCATATTTTACCATATCATTGTCAGCATGTTAATGTTCGGCTCAAGATATCGTCAATTTTTTAACGAAAAATGACTAGTTTGGAACATAATAAATAGTCGAGTGACCATTTTGTATCTTTTAATAGTCAATGGACTCAACAAAGTAATATTATATAGTCAGATGATCATTGTGTAACTTTTAAAAGTTAAAAGATTTAATAAAGTAATACCCATAACTAAGAGACCATTTGTGTACTTTACCCTCTCATTATTAACTCTCTTTTTTTATACCAACCCCCACACAATCGCAGAACACGATTCTCGTATGAAAGTATGCTTTAGAATTCAACTTGAGTTACGTGACCTAACAACCCTCTAAACCTAGTTACTCAATTACCTCACGAGGCTCGCAACTTTTGACTTTTTTATTAAACATGGAATCATTAAGAGATGGAATGTATCTAGAGGTCACGTATTAAAACAGACTAAAGTTGATAATTTTGGTATTAGATAAATTTTTATCGGTTTAATATTAAAATGAAATGAAAATTAAATGTTAGATATAATTTTGAAAAATTAAAAGTTTAGGTCTTAAAATAGACTAAAACCGATAGTTTATATACTAAAAATTAAATGTTAGATATAATTTTGAAAAAAATTAAAGTTGATAGTTTGAGGAAGGTTTGAAGGTCTGATCATATTTTTTAAATGTTTTAAATCATTATATAATCAAAATATTTTTATTGATTATTCAATTTCGTAATCTTAAAATTTTAATATAATTTTCTGAATTTGTACCTCTTGAATTATGTAATTTCGTACCTTTTTAAATTTTTAATATAACTTATTAAGTTTATATATATCTCACATGAAATTTTATATTTATCCTTGAATGTATCTAACCATGGTTATCAAAATCGGATCGGACAAGCCGGTTGAACCGGTTGAACCGTGAACCGGTGGCCTATCCGGTCCGGTTACCTCACAAAACCGGTCTGACAATGAACCGGCTGAAAACCGGCAAAACCGGTTTGAACCGCCGGTTCACTTTTTTTCTTTTAAAAAAATTAAACCAAACGACGCCGTTTGTTCAACGAGCCAAGTCAAATTCGAGTATTGTTGAGCTCGACTTGAACTCGAAAACTTTAAAAGTAAGCTTAACTCGACTCAAAAACTCACGAGCTAAAAATTATCAAGTTCAACTCGAACTCGAAATATAATATTAAAACTTGAACTCGAAAAGGCTCGAACTCAAAAAAAAATTAGAAGTTCGATTGAAGCCTAAAATTTGAGCTCAATTGAAGCGAAATAATATTTCGCTCTGTGCTCACCAAAAGGCTTTATGATTTTGAATGTCAAATTAATCTCTATTATTTATAGAAGTAAGTTGGGATGCTCTTCAGCTCTTATATGTTTCTTAGCCATGTGAGATTATTTTGTTCTCATATTTTTACTCTTTAAAATTTTGGGATGCTCTTCTATGTTTCTTAGCCATGTGAGATTATTTAAAAAAAATAAACCAAATGACATCATTTGTTATAATTTTTTAAGCCCTAATTTTATTTTTTTGATTATAGTTATATAATTATATTTATTATTTAATATGTTTTACCTTAAATATTATGTTGTAGTTGATTTGAATCATTTTGTTTCACTTGATTTTATGGTTTTTAATTTATATATGTTATGACTTGTGATATTTTTATACCTTTTAATATTGTAAACTTAAAAAAATTGTTACATATATATTAATATTGCTTTGAATATTATGTAAAATTAAAAAAATATTATTTTATATAAAATCCGGTTCAACCGCGGTTGAACCAGTGAATCAATATCTTCACCGGTTCAATGTCCGGTCCGACTTTAAAAATATTGATCTAAACAAAATAGATCATTGAGTGTTGGGTATTAAGGCCATCTCCAACCCTCATCTCTATTGTACATCATCTCTATATCTACTATAAAGATGAAACAATAATTCATCTTCAGCACTATCTCCAACACTATCTTTACATATAATAAAAAAACCAAAATCAGAAAAATTAGAGAAAAAAAGTAGTGCAGCTACAGTACAACGCCAGTTGTAGCGTGAACTGTAGTTGTCGCCACAATGCAGCTATAAAGTGGCGATAGGTTGGAGCATAGAATCATTTCCAAAGTTGAGATTTTTGCCTCTCCAGCGATGCGCTGGAGATGGCTTAAGCGGAAGAGAAAATAACTTCAGTGACCAAAAATCCCAGATAATATATGATTTTGACCAATTTTTTTTGGATTTACGAAAATGACCAACAAAATCGCAATGCGATCTCTAATTCGCATTGCGATCTCCACTATCGCAAATTCGCGTTGCATTTTGCGTTGCGATAGTTGAAAATCGCGTTGCAATTTTCCATTTCGTGTTGCGACAGTTGAAAATCGCGTTGCGATTTTCCATTTCGCGTTGCGATAGTTGAAAATCGCGTTGCGATTTTCCATTTCGCGTTGCGATAGTCTACAATGCCGTTGCGATTTTCCAAATTCGTTGCGATAGTTAAAAAAAAGATTTTGTTTCTTAAGAATTTTCTCTAAAAAGATAGTATCCGCGCGGACGTGTCAAAGACACGTATTACCACTACCACTACCACTACCACGACCACGACCACGACCACGACCACGACCACGACCACGACCACGACCACGACCACGACCACGACCCCGACCCGACCCGAGACGGACGGCGGCGGCGGCGCGCGAGAGTCCCCCTTGTTCTCTATCACTCAACAAGGAAGTGGGAAAGCCAAGCCTTAAATACCATTCCCAATAGTGTTTCCAATACTATGTGGGATTTGAGCATTACCAACACTTGTTCCCAATACTATGTGGGATTGAGCCTTAAATAGTGATATTATTTTTGAATGTTTTGCTTAAAATTGCAATAATAGCGATTGATTGTAGATTGACTTTTAATTATGACATATTTAATCGTATAATACTAATGCAATTGGTTGCTGATTCAGTTGTTTTAAGGTGCATGATTGTTAATTGTTTCCTGAATAATCACATTGTATTGGAAACAAGTGTTGGTAATGCTCAATCCCACATAGTATTGGAAACACTATTGGGAATGGTATTTAAGGCTTGACTTTCCCACTTCCTTGTTGAGTGATAGAGAACAAGGGGGACTCTCGCGCGCCGCCGTCGTCCGTCTCAGGTCGTGGCCGTGGTCGTGGTAATACGTGTCTTCGACACGTCCGCGCGGATATTATCTTTTTAGAGAAAATTCTTAAGAAACAAAATCTTTTTTTTTTAACTATCGCAACGAATTTGGAAAATCGCAACGACAACTGTAGACTATCGCAACGCGAACTGGAAAATCGCAACGCGATTTTCAACTATCGCAACGCGATTTTCAATTATCGCAACGCGAAATGCAACGCGAATTTGCGATAGTGGAGATCACAATGCGAATTAGAGATCGCATTGCGATTTTGTTGGTCATTTTCGCAAATCCAAAAAAAGTTGATCAAAATCGTATATTATCTGGGATTTTTGGTCACTGAGGTTATTTTCTCTAAGCGGAATTATGATGCAATATGATAGGGTATGCAGGATTTTTCGAGGTCGTTCTGCATGTTGTCTGGGTCTAGTAGGCACTTTTGAGGGTGTTCATTCGGTTAAAATCGAACCGAACCGAAATACCCTTAACTGAATTAACTGATTTTTTTATTTAATCGTTAACTAAACCGAACTTTTTTATAAAAGTATTAACTGAACCGAATAAATTTCGATTAACTCGATTAATTTTCGAATTAACCGATTTTTTTTATAATTTTTGAATTTAATATTTTTTAATTAAAAAAACAATTTATCATATTAAACATACAAAATACTTCATCCGTCATCTTTAAACCCCATTATTCTATGCTAAAAAGCATGTTAAAAACTCAAGGTTGAATCTTGTCTCACCAGTAGCTTTATATACATATAAAAATTTTACTTTAAAAAATAATTTTAACATTTTGATCGATAAAGCGTGCGTGACATGCACCATAAACTAAAAAGTTGCACCAGAAAGACATAGAAGAACCCACTTGTCAGGCTGCCATCGAAGTTGATAAAAACAAAGCTGAAACCAAGAACAAGAGAAATGATAATAATTTACACTAACAGTGTTGCCTCACCCATGTTATGCCTACGCGTGAAACAATATTTAAGTGGGGGCATCATATTATGGGGGTGAAAAAAATATTAAAAAATATTTAAGGGTTAATTCGATTAATTAATCGATTTTGAATCGAATTAACCGTTAATCGAATATCTAAAAAAATATTAATCGTTAATCGACCGAATTAATCGAACTAATTCGATTCGGTCGATTAACCGAATTAGTTCGAAAATTAGAAGACCCCTAGGCACTGTGGTTCAGATATGTAGGAAAAAAACACAAGGTGTAAGATGTTTGTCCCATTGTTATCTCCACTATCCCGATGAGTAAATTAAAAAATTAAAATCTAATGATAAAATAAAATTAAAAAATTGAATGATGAAATTTATAATTTAATATTAATTTTATAAAAGATTCTATAATAGTTTAGTATAATTTAATATTAATGCCTAATATAAAAATAAGTGTATAAATTACTCAAAATTAATTTTGGTGTTTAAAGATTTTTTTGTTTAGAAATAGGTGTATAGTGTTTTATATGTTAGAATTTTAAGTGTTTACCGTTAAAAAAAACCGCTAATTATATATATTATGTTTATATATTTTTTAATTTTTTTAATAAAATATTATTTATAAATATTTTTACAAAAATCTTAATATAACACGTGTTACTTAACAATTTTTTAATGATAGAAACCTACCAGTGTAACGGAAAAAATATTAAGTATTTATTTCTAAATAAATTTTTTTAATTATCAATAATTAATGTCGTAAAAGTTTTTTTAAATGATTTATCTCGTCGAATATATAACCTAGGATCAATGGCGAAATTATCCAATACCATGCAGGCACGTGTAAAGTCTCTCCCAATCACAACCAATTTCTCTTAGCACCACGCAAACCACCGCGAGTGACGACAAAGCGATTGGCCTCTAACGTACGCCACCTCTGCCCATACTAATTCAACTAACGTACGCCTCCCAACTCGATCCAATTATTAAGCGAAGACAACAAAATTTCCCATCACTGAGTCCTCACCTCCAAAGGTACTTTCTCTTCTTTTTTATCTCTTTTATTATTATTATTATTATTTTTTAATCAAATGTTGGCGCTTTGAATTCGTTCTTGTTTCCAATCTCCTTTTTTTTGGTGATCTTTTCTGATATGGTGTTTTCTTTTAATTGCATTCGTGTGATTCAACCTAGTAGATATCGTATAGATTCAGAAATTTATTAATGAGATCTTTTTCGTGTCTCAACGATGGAATGGAAATAACACCGTATCAGTACTTATCTGTTCATGTATGTTGCGATGGTTTGCTTTTGATTGTATTTTGAGATGATATTCTTCTTTTCAAAGTGCATGTGGCAGTTTTTTTGTTTTTTATGCTGAATATTATTAGGTTATATGTGAAATGAAGATAAGATCTATGTTAGATGGATCTGTTAGTGGGATCTTTGAACATTGAAGTTGATGGTTTGAACTTCGACATCGGTCATATGTTAGTGGGATCTTCCTTATCTAACAATCAAAGTTCGATGATGCAGAGATGTTAGCATTGGTTGTCTTTATGTAGCATTATCTCCTATTAGAATAATTTTGAGTTTACTCTCTCTCATTTGATGGTTTTGTTTCTTGTGTTGTCCACTGTTTGATTGGAACTATGTTGAAATTTTTATGTGATAATGCTCACTCTTTGTAGATTGTATCTTGTATTTAAATCTAAATTGGTGTTTAATCTTGGTTGCAGTGAATCACATGGTTGTTGGTTGATTTCTCAAGAGTCATAGCAGGGGTCACTAAGATGAAGTCTTTGCTGTTTCAACTCATATTGACTTCCTTTGTTCTCTTGAACTCTGACAACAATGTGAATGCCGGTGTCACTAGTGACTTCATTAGGAAGGAATATCCATCGGAAGACATCCCGCTTGATAATGAAGTATTTGCAGTTCCAACAGGACATAATGCACCACAACAAGTAAGACCTTTTATTTTATTAACTTCACTTTTTCGCCTAGCTACACAATGTTCATAGGCATATGCACTTGTCAGTCCTATTTTTGTTATCAATGATCGTTATCAGTGCTTGGATAAGAACTATATTATGCGACAATGAAGACAATATTTCTAAGTATCAAGTTGTTTCATATTCCCTTCTGAGAATACTAGGGAACTTCCATTTAGGAAAAAATAGGTGAACACATTTTTGGAACATGCAAATACTTGATACTATTCTATGCATTATATCTGTCAAATTTATGTTGTTTGCTGAAAACTAATTAAATCTGCCCTTTTGAAGCATGTTTTCCAATTGCACAGCATCTTATCGTCTATTCATTGTTGGCTTCTATGACAAACCGTTACCAACATATACATAAGATGTTATTTAAACTATAGGTTCATATGACACAAGGGGACTATGAAGGAAAAGCGGTAATTATCTCATGGGTCACTGCTGATGAACCTGAGGCCAGCAAAGTACAATATGGGACGTCAAAGGGAAAATCTGAATTTATTGCAGAGGGGAAGACGACAAACTACACCCTTTATAAATACAAATCTGGCTATATTCATCATGTTCTTGTTGATAATCTTGAGGTAATACAGAATGGCTTATCTTCTTCAACGTAGTTGCCTGTTTTCATTAGAAGCCTATTCTACGTACTCCTAATATGGATTGTATTTGACTTTGAGTTCAGCTTTGTTTGAAGTTGTAATTGGCGCTTTATCTGAATCATGATGGGCACAAACTGGTTGCTTAACCATTTTATTTGCTTTTCTCAGTATGATACCAAGTACTATTACAAGATCGGGACTGGTCATTCGGCAAGAGAATTTTGGTTTCAAACACCTCCAAAAATCGGTCCAGATGTTCCTTACAAATTTGGAATCATTGGTGGGTGTTTTCCTCTGTAATCTAAACCGATGTTGGAATATTTTCTGTTACGTTAACCAAAGCTGTTCTGATGCTAGACAAGTTCCTGGTTTCAATTGAATGCCAGAGTTTATTCCTTTGGTCATATTAGAATCACTAATAATAGTACTATTTCAATTGAACCGCTGTTTACCGCTTAACCAAGTTCATCTCGTCTATCAACCATGTTTTACAACTTTTCTAGTGTTTCTCATGCATTGCAGAAAGATTCAACTCAATTAACATTAACCAGATCAGACTTTCTGTGCTTTCTGGATGCCATGTCTTTTCATTAACTCATATTGATGTGTTCCCTTTATATTTTTTTTCCTTTTTTTCTCATATTTATTTTGATTTAATTGAATACGTTACAGGTGATTTGGGTCAGACATATAATTCACTGTCCACCCTTGAGCATTACATGGAGAGTGGGGCAGAGACTGTCTTGTTTGTAGGAGATCTTGCTTATGCTGATAGATATGAGTATAATGATGTTGGTATAAGATGGGATTCATGGGGTCGCTTTGTGGAGAGAAGTACTGCATATCAGCCATGGATCTGGTCTGCTGGGAATCATGAAATAGAATACTTTCCTTACATGGTAAAATTATTGATCAAGCATTGCTATCACATTATTGCTCAAGGCATATGATACTTTTCTATACTATAAACTTTATTCCTTTTTCCCCTACTTGGGACGCACCCACTTGATGTGGCATAGCTGAAAATATTTGTTATTTGTTTTCGATGTTTACAAAAGCTACGAAACTGTATAAACTCACTCTTTTCAGCAGAACATTTAGAGTTATCTAGTTTAGTGCTTAACATTCTCAATTCTGGAAACATCTGCAGGATGAAGTTGTTCCTTTTAAGTCCTATCTCGAACGGTACCCTACACCTCATTTGGCTTGTAAAAGTAGCAGTCCTATGTGGTATGCAGTTAGACGTGCGTCTGCCCATATAATTGTGCTATCCAGCTACTCTCCATTTGGTACCTTTTTTTCACTTAAACTATTTTTATTCATCCTAATTAGCTATTTCCTATTGAGCATCCTTCGGCTTCTATTCTCGGAACTAATTTCACCTCGAACTTTTCCTTTTTCTTCTCGTCATTATATATCTTACCCTGAACTTGTTTTCAACTTGAATAGTGAAATACACACCTCAATGGGAGTGGCTTAGTGAAGAATTAAAGAGGGTTGACCGTGAGAAGACTCCTTGGCTCATTATCCTTATGCATATTCCTATCTACAACAGTAACGATGCTCATTTCATGGAGGGTGAAAGTATGCGAGCAGTTTTTGAAGAATGGTTCGTTCACCACAAAGTTGATGTAGTCTTTGCCGGTCATGTCCATGCATATGAAAGATCTGTATGGTTCTTTCCTTATCATTTCGCTTCCTTTTTTGTTAAGCACCACATTTTGGACTATCTGAAATGATGCAATTGGCTAAATGATAATTAGAGGCATCTATACTGAACTCTGCCATGCATAATATGTATGGGTCTATTTCGTTACCATTATTTATTTATTTTTATGAATTTGCAGTTCCGAATCTCAAATATAAGGTACAATGTATCAGACGGTGACCGTTACCCAGTACCAGACAAATCAGCTCCGGTTTACATCACTGTTGGAGATGGTGGAAATCAAGAAGGTCTAGCAGGAAGGTTAGTCTGAAGGCATGTCTAGCAAGAACATCAATGCCAATTCGCTACTAGTTTACAATTAAATCCGTAAGAACTTACACTAGTTAATGACTTGAGAAAATGTTTTTTTATGGTTCTGCAGCTTCAGAGATCCTCAACCAGAGTATTCTGCATTCCGAGAAGCCAGTTATGGTCATTCGACGCTGGAGATTCGAAATAGGACACATGCTTTGTACCATTGGAACCGCAATGATGATGGGAAAAAAGTGCCCACTGACTCGTTTGTATTACACAATCAGTACTGGTGAGAGTAACTAACCATCTCTTGCTCCAGTTTTGATGATGGGAAAAATCTAGTCTTTTAGCAATACTTATGTTTACATATTGTAGGGTTTTGGTCACAAATTTTGGCTCATGCTTATTGATGGGTTTGATGCATTTTTCTAACATTTGCATGATATTACCATGCAATGTATTGGATATGTTGAAGGAGAGTTTGATTCACTTCAAAAATGAGGTTGAACTGAATGGTTTTCTCGCAGGTCAAGCAGTCCGAGACGAAGAAAACTGAAGAAGATTCATTCGAGCAGCGCGCTTGGGTGGATTGCTTCTTACTAAGAAGAAGATGAAATTTCAACCAGAGCGGAATGAATCTGGTTGAGGAGACGAAAATGCCGACATTAATCAAATTGATTAAGCAAAGATGCTAATTACTTACAGGATGCTTTTACTTGCAGTGATCCTTTTCTTCTGATGAATGCTTGGAAATGAACACTTCAAATGGATCTTGAATTGTATGTTGTATCAAAATCTTTAGCATCATCACTGTTTGTGAATTGGGAACTGTTTTCTCTCTTTTTCTTCTGCTACACCCACATCTCCAGAACTGCAAAATAGTCCTTGGAAAAAAATATCAAAGAATAGATCCATGATATCGAAAAGGAAAGAATGGTCCCTCAATAAACAATATCTTTTTCGTTAAATTATAAATTACAAAATGATCTCTCAACTAAAAAAATTTACATTATTGAGTCATCTACTATTAAAAGTTACATTTACATCATCCGACGATTCATTTTATTCAAAATTTGTTTATTTTTGTTAAAAATAACCTCCAAATTTGTTTATTTTTGTTAAAAATAACTATAAGAGTTGTATGTAAGGATGGGCATGAGACATGAACCCGACAGATTTCGACTCCCGATCGAGTTGAGTTTTTTAAAAGAAATTCACGATCGGGTCGTATTTTTTAAGGATGATGTTCGGATCAGGTCGAATTTAAATTTAGGATGAAAAATATCCGACCCAAAAAAAATATAATTTTACTTGATATATTTAAGAATAATTATAATAATACCCCTTAATGTATTATTTGTTTCCAATTAAATCATTATTTTTATCGAATAAAAATAATATTTCTTATTATTTCGGATCAGATCAGATTAGATTCAGATTTTATTAATCGGGTCAGGTTCACGTCAGGTGGAGGGTATATATTTTTCGAGTCCGGCCCATCCATAGTTGTATGTACGTTAATCAACATGTGAACATACTAGTCAGTAGATTAACATTCAATTCAGATTACCATCTAAATCAAAGAATAGATCCATGATATCAAAAGGAAAGAATGGTGACCTACAATGATATTCAAAGGTGGATAGACAAAACAAAACCGGTGTTCATGGCGAGTCCCTATTTTCTCATGTAAAACTACCTCGTTTGTTCCAATCGGTAAAGTATCCCAAATTCAAACTTTACACGAATCATACGGTGCCTAAAATAAATTTATATACGGTTTTATGTACTAGGTGGTACCGGAGATCTTCTGCGGAGGAATGGTTCACCGGTACGAGATACAGAATATGGCCAAACCATTGAATTGGAATGAACTAGCAGCTTTGGCATACCTGAATTGCAAACTCGAATTTGCAAGGCCAAACCCGTCCTTGGGATCACTTAGGAATCGCGGAAAATGGGCTGCGGCATCCATTTAAGGTGCAGATTCAATTTTCCAGACTTAGCTCCCTCTAGCTGGAAGGTATCTTTGTATTCCCCTTCCAATATGACCCTAGTCAATGTCAAAATGCACCTCCCCATGTAGTCCTTCAAGATTGAAAACCAAAAAATTATTTAAGCATTTCTTACCATTGAACTTTAAAACGGACGAAACTGATGCAAACTAGGGGAAACAATGAAGATGGATCCTCCCACCATGTAACCTTCAACCCTATGTAACTGAAGGAAGTAGCTTAAAACTTCTTATTTTCTTGTCTAATTTGGAAACCGAACAGAATTAATATCAACTGTAAAGAAGACGATTTACCATTCCATAAGGGAAAAAAACAATTTACCTTCCCAAAAGTGTCATGGTCATAGACTTCAAGGATTAGCATATCATGCAACCCATCCTCTACAACGAAGTCAAACGTTTGATTCCAAACAGGATTCAAGCTGTCATTCACAACCTGACGGAGAAAACGACTTTAAAATTGACCATGAAATAGACAAAATAAATTAATAATGATAAAAACACCCTAAGGCAATCAAAATCTTACCCTAGTTTTGTTTTTTGCCTCTGATTTCTTCAATGTGAGCACAACATAGGGATCGGCCTTTCCCATTAAATCTGCAACAGGCAAATCTTCAGCAGATATCACTGTGACAGACAGTACTCCTCTAATAATAACCTCTTTTTTCTTATTTATGGCTGCTTCCTCATTTTCAATTGCATCTGTTCCATTTGCTCCACTTTTAATAACCTTCTCCAGGGAGGTCATTGAAACGTCAGAGGTAAAGGGGTTTGTAAAACCATTCTCCATGCCAATGGGACAATACAAGAGCTCCAAGTGCACCTAAAAAAACAACAAAACAATTTTAAGCAAAACATGAATATCGCCATTTCATACAAATAAAGCAACCCTTTTGGAGAATAAACAACATGATAAAAAGAACATAAGAAATAACTTAAAGAGTGAGAGAATGCGTACAACTTGGGGCCAACACATGCTGGTATAATCTGGTTTGGAACCAAGCCTTTCCATAGCATAGGTTCATGGGCTGGCTTTCTTGTTTTAGACAGGTAAGTACCCTTTCTCATTTTAAGAATTGGGGTTATAATCTTTATAAAACTATGCTAATTCTATGATGAGTGAGAAGTTATTGTAGATCGTATCGCCTTGACCTGCAGCTCTTCTAAAGTGGTTGGAGGATAATTTAGAGAAGATTCTTACGGTAAGGAAGTATGCTAAATGGCATACTGAGTTGGGTTGAATCATTGCATACCAAGGGTAGGACTTCTAAGGCTATCTTGCCAGGAAGAGCTTCGACAGGCATACCTTTACTACATTTGAAGAGAAGGGAACTAAGGAAATTTTGTTGTAATGTTGACAATATCTCGAGTTCCATAACATTTTCTGCATAAATTAGGCTGGATGACATTTTTAACATGGTTGAATCCCAGCAAAAGAATTCATGGAATAATGGGTTTCTTGGATAATGCAACGTTAGCTATCCCGAAAAGAAGAAAGGTGCATGAGAGAGAGGATATCGACTTTCAAAAAAGTGAGCTACCAAAGAAATTTTTTGCTAGATGTTAAAAGTATCCTTATATTAACCGTTCCAAAAGGAATTAGCACGTGTTAAATTGAAAGAAGGATATTCAAATTATTGTAGTTACCCTTGCATATACAACCCTGAAAAAAAACCTACTATGCATTCATCACAGTTTGAAAGAGTAAACAGATACCCTAGAAAATAATTACACATGAGTTTGATGAAAACATATATCAAGGCCAACGATGCACGACTCTTACTATATAACTAAAGGAAGTTACTCGATCTACTCACCTGCCCCCTGTACTTAGTATCTCTCTGGATCTCCAAGTCTTTAACCAGATTCAACCAGACATCCTTCACTTTACCAGGTTCAAGGTCCCTCAAAAGTACTTGAGCACATCCAATGAACTCAGATGCCTGAACTCCCTCATCATCATAGATTCTTACCACCAAGTGCTGAGTTGTGGCATCCTCAATAATAAATTCATAGTGCTCATTCCAAATAGGATTCAACTCATTGTTCTGCAGTTAAAACACAAATTTCTTTAAAACTGACTGGAGAAGTTTTTGAAACAGTTTTTCTTTTTCTTATGGAAGGAACAAAGAGGAAATAGAGAAGGCGAGGAAAACTTACGATTGTTTTACTTTTCTTTGTTTTGCTGGGTAAAGGACGCACATATAATACAGCATAGGGATCTGATTTCCCAATAATATCTTTGTTTGTCAAGTCCCGAGCCTGGACAAGCTTCACCTCTAGAATTCCAACTGGCTTTAACTCCAAATCACTGTAAATTGAAAGACATTAACTTCTTTTACCATCAGCTGTTTCACTGCTTAAGTATTCAGAGCGAGTGAATGACGCCACATCCTAAATATATCAACCACAGGTACTCACATCTTGTCTTTGGGATACACAAAGTATCTATGTTCAAGTGAAAGTACATTGGCATTACCAAGTCACCTCTCTTTAAAAAACAGTTTCAGATAAAATTCAGTAAAGTACTATGTTTTTGTTCGGATTCTTTAGCCTGACAGACGGGAGCAAAGCTCTTCATACCCTGTCCATATTCTTGGCCTAAGACCCTAGTTCCTTCTTTTCGATATTGCTCTATGTCATTATCCATTGAGAAAAAGGAGAGGAAAAGGACATACCTATAATCACCAGGCAAAATGGGTACAATTTTTCTCACAGGCCACGTGATAGAATCTTCAATAGCATCTCGTATCGTGCTCTGCATGGGAAACAATAGTACGCTAATCTCTTCAACATATGATCAACACTTTCCATCTCACAAAGTTCAATGACCACCACGTACCACAATCCATCATTATGTGAATCGCAAACACCACAAACCTCAATTCTAACTTGTATGCAAGCTATAAACACATTTAAAATTTAACGGAGGTTGTATTAATCATCTCATTGCTCACATAATGCTGCTAAAGGTAGCACGAGGTTTCAACTTTCAACTTTAAAAACGAAGTTTTAAGTCTCAAAATTCTCAGCAGCTCTCTCTCTAACTTATTTCAGCCACCATACTTCTGCCCTCTCTCATGACTTCAGTTTTCCGGATTAAGTGATTAGCAATGTTCCTCCATGTACTCAAAAGAACCCTTTACAATTTCATAACATGTCGAAGAAAATTACAAACTAAATCTCCAAGATGCACTGTTATGCTGAGCAGAAAACTAAAAGTAAATATCTCAAACTAAAATCTAAATTTCTCTCCAAAAGAAAAATGGTTTGTCTGTGGAAACAATGACGCAAAAATTAAGAACATAAGAAGAATCGGCAAAGTTGATTGATACAGTACAAAAAAAACTGAAGTAGTAAGGGTAATCCATTGTCAAAATTTGCACAAACCTCAATAGCATCAGAAAGTCCTGGAATAGTTGATATGTCACCACCAATGACTTTCAGGGTGAAATCCATTTGTTTCTGCAAGACAAAAATGCACATTAACCTAGTTACTATCAGAAAAGCGCATATGTCAGGGGCCTGTGTCTAGTGTACATGTGATGAACCTAAGTGATCACAAACCGAGCTAAATGATAAAATTAAATCCATTTGGATATCAGGGATATTATCTTCGACTGAAGCTACTAGTATTCATTAGTTTTTACTGAGATTTTACACACAACAATCTTTTTATTCCTATTTAGCAACCAAATCATGCAACAAAAAGGACACTAGAAACCACAGTGAAATCTGTCAGTTTTAAGTGTTAAAAGGAAACCAACATAATTATTTATCACAGGCTTATATCTTAGCTACTACAATTGATTTGGTAAGTGCTATCACCTTAATTAAAAACTTCAATAAATAGCAAAATAGAAGAAAATAAATTCATCCGCTCATCAGATTCCTTTTTCTCTTTGAACCAAAAATATTGCTACACATAAATATTATATGCTTTGACTGATACTGCCCTGGAACATTGTAATCCACAATGTATATAAGTACACTTGAATCTCAATCTCATTTCTTTCTGTTTCTACAACTTTTTCCATGGTAAGCATGTGTGCTAACACACATTAACTTGCAACATTGGAAGAAAATAACAAACCTTTTTTCTCAGAGAATAAGAAACAGCTCCAAAGCAAGGGAACTCATTCACCAGGGGCTTAAATATCAGCCTGAAAACTCCGGTGAATCCAATATCTTTCACCTAAGCCAAAGGAGAAAGGAATTACACATCATCAACTATCACTATGGAGAAAAAGCTTAACAAGTTGAGACACGAAGTTATATTAAATCCATTGCAAAGCGACATTTAGACAACAAGAAGGGAAAAAAATTGGTTTTCAACATTCATGTTGTTTACAAGTATAGTTTCTTATACAAAGTCAAAATGGTGGAACAGCCACATATAACAAAATTATGATGAAATATAGATCTAGGCAGGTAATTTGGCATTAACTAATCTAATATCTATAAGCCTGCTGCATGAAGTTTTTGAAAATTCCATCATACAAATTTTGCTAGATTGTATGCATAAATGATTTAGTTTCAATGTTGACTTCATTTCTTTGCTTTACCAGCCTTCAAACCTTGTTGGGATTGTGTGTCAAGACACTACCTAATCAACATGGTGTGCGAGAATGCCAGTATTGTCGGCATAAATGATGGTCAAAGAAAATTTGTGCTTGGTCATCATATTTTTTAATGATCAAACTCTTTTGATAACTACCCAGCAAATCCTCAGGACCTCAAGCATCCAAAGTTTCAATATCACTATTCAGTAAAACTACACCTTTAATCACATTTACAACCCTTAAACAATGTTGGCAAGCTGGAAGTTCGCCAGCAGAACATGTAGAACGATTTTGCAAAACAAGCATGAAATGAGCAAATTAGGCCGGATGATACCTGCACAGGCAGCGATACCCCAAGATAAGTCTTGATATCTAGTATTATACTTGAATTTGCATCCCACTGCATTTCCAACTCCATCGTAACACTATCAGCTTCATCTTCAATAATACTTACTCCTAAAAAATGACATTGCTTCATAAGGTTATCCAAAATTCTAAAGATTGAACCAAATTTTATAATCATTCACTCGAAAGCTCGCCCGAAAAAGTATCATTTTGTAAAATAAAAAGTTCATTTCGTTCATACCCAGCCTCATTTTGGGTTTTTAGAAGAAAAATAAAAAAATAATAATAATTTATAAGTCTGGTTGGATTCGTTTTTTTTCAAAGAAAGGAATATGAAATTAAAATAAAATAAGCTTCATGAATAACAATATACAATATTTAACTGTTAATATAGAACAATTATGTTTGGTTAATTACTGGCCTTCCATTTAAATTTAAAATGAAAACCAAAATTTTCAAATGAAGTCAAAATTATTTCCACAAACTAACCAGTAAACTGAGGTGCAACAGTGCCAAGAGTAAACCTAGAAAACTTTAAAGAAGACAATACGATCGGCCTATATTGTTCAAGCACCGGCTCCACCGAAGTCTTTATCAGATCAGAAGCTGCCTATAACACCAAAATTTCAACAAAATTTCTAAATGAAAAAAGAAGAAGAAATCAATTTGTTCTTCAGTTCCTCTGTTGATCCACCGAACAAAGCTTTTTACCTCATTAACGTAAGGCCATATCTTAGTAAGGTGCTGATTAAGCCATGTCAACTTCTGACGTTGCGAGAATACAACCCAAGATGGATAGAACTCTGCCGGCAAGATCTTTTTGGAATCCTCCACTGTCATTCTTGCAAAAGCAGCCACCGTAGTCGCCTGTAGCCAAAATGAAAATTTAGAGAGAAAAAAATCGATAAGGACGAAGGAGAAGGAAATAAAAAAAGAACTAACGAGCTCATTTCGAAGCTTGGATCGGGAGTTCTCGTTCCGAACAAAGAGAACGATTATAGCAAGGCCGACGATTAGCCCAGTCACAAGTCCGACGACAAATCCCATTTCCCGATACAGAGAATCGATTACTGTTAAGATCGGGATTCAAAAGGAGAAAAGAAAATCAGCAACAAAAGCAGAAAGGCGTGAGAAGGACAAAAACAGAAAGGTTAATTTAGTTTGAAGATTACACAGGGTAAAAAAGGCATCAGAGGTCCCTATATTTTTTAAAAATATTAATGTGGCCATAGTATTATTTTTTCCTCTCAATGTGGCCCTTCAACTCAGAAAATAAACTCAATGCGACCTTTTGATCAACGCTTTTCATAGTTAACCGTTACAGTGCTGATGTGATAGTTCACGGTGCTGACGTGACAATCTATTGGTTTGTTTCTTAAGTTTAAGAGTCACATTGAAAGAAAAATAATACGATGACTATATTGATTTTTTCTCTCTCAAAAGTACATAGACCTCTAATGTTTTTTGTCTTAAATGAATAAATAAAAGAGAAAATAACCTCAGTGACAAAAAATGTCTTATAATATACGATTTTAACTAATTTTTTTTGTATTTGCCAAAATGACCAACTAAATAGCAATGCGATCGATAATTCGCAACGCGATCTCCAGTATCGCAAATCAGTTTCCAGATTCGCAACGCGATAGTCCAAGTTCGCGTTACGATTTATTCCAAGTTCGTTGCGATAGTCGAAGTTCGCGTTGCGATTTATTCTAAATTCGTTGCGATAGTCCAAAATCGCAACGACTGGTGGTATTGCATTTGTTTCTTAAGAATTTTCTCTAAAAAAGATAATATTCGCGCAGACGTGTCGAAGACACGTATTACCACGACCACGACCACGATCACGACCACGACCCGAGACGAGACGGCGGCGGCGGCAGCGACTCGCGAGAGTCCCCCTTGTTCTCTATCACTCAACAAGGAAGTGGGAAAGCCAAGCATTAAATATCATTCCCAATAGTGTTTCCAATACTATGTGGGATTGAGCATTACCAACACTTGTTCCTAATACTATGTGGGATTGAGCCTTAAATAGTGATATTATTTGTGAATTATAGTTAATGACTTTAGTATTTGTGGTTCGTTTAGTTTTCATGCAATTCTAATTTATTTTCAATTGATTGTAATTGCACGATAACAATTTTTTTTATTATCGCGAGTGATGCAATTTTTTTTGAATGTTTTGCTTAAAATTGCAATAATCGCGATTGATTGTAGATTGACTTTTAATTATGACATATTTAATCGTATAATACTAATGCAATTGGTTGTTGATTTAGTTGTTTTAAGGTGCTTGATTGTTAATTGTTTCCTGAATAATCACATAGTATTGGAAACAAGTGTTGGTAATGCTCAATCCCACATAGTATTGGAAACACTATTGAGAATGGTATTTAAGACTTGGCTTTTCCACTTACTTGTTGAGTGATAGAGAATAAGGGGGACTCTCGCGCGTCTCGGGTCGGGTCGGGTCGTGGTCGTGGTCGTGATAATACGTGTCTTCGACACGTCCGCACGAATACTATATTTTTAGAGAAAAATCTTAAGAAACAAATGTAATACCACCAGTCATTGCGATTTTGGACTATCGCGGCGAATTTGGAATAAATCGCAACGCGAACTTGGACTATCGCAACAAATTTGGAAACTGATTTGCGATACCGGAGATCGCGTTGCGAATTATCGATCGCATTGCGATTTAGTTGGTCATTTTGGCAAATGCAAAAAAAGTTGGTTAAAATCGTATATTATAAGGCATTTTTGGTCACTGAGGTTATTTTCTCTAAATAAAAATAGTATTAAGATATTACTTTATTGAATCTCATAGCAATTAAAAGTTACAAAATAGTCTCTCGATTATAAAAAATTACTTTGTTGAGTCCATCGACTATTAAAAGTTATAAAATGATCACTCGATTATTCATTACGTTCTAAACTCATCCTTTCCATTAAAAAATTAAAGGTCATCTGAGTTAGAAGGTAACATGCTGATTGAGATATGATAGTCATTTGAGATTATGAGATCAAATTTTACCATATTTCAGTTAGCAAGTTAACATATAACTTAGAGCCTTAGATTGCCGTCGAATGTTTAATAGAAAATAACGAGTTTGAAACATAATGAATAATCTTGTGATTATTTTATAATTTTTAATAATCAATGGAGTCAAAAGAATAATTCTCTATAGTTAGAGGATTATTTAATAAATTTTAATGGTTCATGAACCTAATAAAATAATATTCCGGTGATCATTTATGTATTTTATCCATAAAAATATATTAAGAATATTTAATGAGATTATTAAGGCGGGTGGCGAGAAGAGAAGCGAAAGGTCGTTGACGAAAGGCACTTTTGGGATATAGCAAATGTTTTGGACACGTAGGATCTGGATTTTTCTATGGTGGGGTCCCCGTCGGCCTCGTGTCCTAAAGATTTCCTTTAAAGCGAGGAGAATCGACACGTTGCGAACGTCCAATCATATTCGTACTTGTACAACTTTTGTTAATGTACGAATTTGAATTATATATATATATATATATCTTTCACATTCTTATTTAATTACTTAAGTTTAAATTTTTTTAATTTGATCATTAAACTTTCAAATTATTTTTGTTTTGGTCACTATACTGTTCAATATTTGATGGTGTTACGACATGCCAACCTACATCGAAACAGTAACATTGTGGATCTCTACATAAAATTAAATTCAATCCAAATGATGATTTTTTTGAATAAATTGATTGTTTTATTATCCAAGAGAGCAGCCCTCACGTTACTACAAAGAATAACATATACCAGTTAAAACAACAACAACCCCTCCCCTTAAGGAGAATGGATGCCCAAGCTATACAAAGAGAACTATTAATCACATCCTGGTCAGTAGAAGACCTATGAACTCTCAACCTAATTATCTCTTTAATGAAATCAACAATATCCCTAACACTCCTATTAACCTCTCAAAATTGTCTATGGTTTTGTTCCTCCCAAATGCAGTAGATATAAGCACATCAAGCCAGCTTCAAAATGTAAACAATGAAGGACATACCTTTTAAGTAGGTAATTGCTCAACTAAGCTCCTCTTCCCAGCTTCCCACCGTCCTCTGAATCCTGCAAAGTCTAAGGACAACCTCTTAAACCCTATTAACAAAGAAACACTCAAAGAATAAATGATTATGAGCTTCCAGACTCCTCTTGTGATACCCTAAAATTTTGGTTAGTGACCATAAAGTAAATTTAAAAGTTTAGTGGCAAAATATAAGATTGGGAAAATTTTAAGTACCTAAATGGTAATTTCCCAAAAAAATTTATTCTATAAATGGATAGTTTATTCTTGAAAGTGAGGTTTTTATTGAAATCAGATTCTTGATCCGGAATTGGTGTTAAAAACTAGAAAGTGTTAAAGTCAGGTAAAAATTCTGTAAATCGGATCGAATAGAAATTTTGAGAAAATTCGAACGATGATAAATTAAACTTAGAAATATTATTTCAGCGTTTTAAAATGATGAAAAATAATATGGAGTATTGGATTTGAGAAATAATTTTCATGTTCAATTTGGACTGTTGGATGAAAAATGGCAAGATTGAAATTTTGGAAAAGTTGCATGGGCAAAGTTGTAAATGGAAAATTAATTTGTTTATATTTGACTTTATAAAGATGATAAGGGTTATGTGACTTTATATGGATGTAATTATCAAGTTTCATTAATAGTAAAATTGTCATTTCTCATTAAATGAATATTATATTCATTTAAGCTTAAATACATGATAAATTAACATGAAATTAACTAAAATTTAATGAAAACATAGTCCTTTTTCTCCTCCATTACGTGGCCTTCATAACCTAGGTAAGAGAATTTTTATTTTTCATTTTAAGCCAATTTATTAGGTTTTTGGATTAAGACGTGAAATAGAAAATTATTATATTTGATGAGTTCTATCATTTCATACCATTATTGCATGCTAATCTTGTTTGAGTTCAAAGATCCCAAATTCTAGGGTTTATGATCATATTAGGGTTTATGGAATTAATGTTGAATTTTAAGGTTTTTGAGGTTGTAGAATCATTTCCAAGCTTGTTTGATGATTAAATCATGATCAAACCTCCTAGAAATGCATTTGGCAGTTTCGGTTTAACCCTAAAAATTTGGGGAAGTTGTGATTGATGAAATTTGATTAGGGCTTTGATTATAAAGATTTTGTAAGGTTCAATAGAGGTTGATTTCATGCTCGAATCGAATCAAAACCAAGTGAAATCATGGAACCCTAGACTTGTACTATTCATCCTTGGCTTTTGAGGATGATAAAAATTATGTAGGGCTGGAAATGGTGTAGGACGTATTCTATAAGCCTTAGAAAAAATAAGGAACCATTTTGTAATTTTATGAAAGTTGGGAGACATATTCGATAATTATGGAAATCTATGGAATCTATGTGTAATGGTTCAATAGTTGACGTACTATGCTGAAATTAATGATAGAGTGTTGAAATTGATGTTAGCATGTGAAATTGGATCATTTTGGAAACTTGGTAAGTTTGGTGAGTAGTTTGAGAAGTTTGGAGGGTTTAAATGTAATTATGTAATTGTTAATGTACTAGATTGATTATGTTGATTCGATGCTGGAATTTTCAATAATGAATTTGAATTGAGCAAAGAGTAAAAGACCATTTCGAATGAAACAAAAAAGTTGAGATGAATTCTAAAAGAATTCATAATTTATGGTTAAAAATGCAAAGTTGAAAATGTTATGTGAAGTTTGATGAATTTAGATAAAAAGGGACTTGAATGGTCAATTTAAAGTGTTATGTTCAACAATTATGTTATGACATGGAATTAGTATCGAATGAGCATCGAAAGAATTTTTAGGAAATTATTTTCTATTGTGTGCCTATATTAGTAAGATTCTAACATGTGGTTTGAATTTGTAAATGTTTGTAATGATGCCCATTTAGATTGTGTGCTTGAAATCAAGACCAATCAATATCAAAGCTAAGGAAAAGCTTAAGGATTGAATGTAAATTTCTAAGGAAGATTTACAAGTTAAGGACACCAAATGAGTCTTAATTGTTATGTGTTTTATGGTTCATGCATGTTTGTTCATTTGGTGAGCTAATATAATTAGCGAATAAGCTGGAAATGTAAATTTGTGAAATTTGCCCAAAATTGTGATCGGAATAGTAAGTTTAGAAAATCATTGGAAATTATAAAGAAATAATTAGAGGATAAATCTTACACCGTTGGATACGTATATCAGTCTTGTTTTGTTTAAAACAAACAAATATTAAATCCGATGACTATATAAAATAATATGAATTTTTAATCGAGGATAGGTCAGAAAATAGGGTAGAAGATTCTGCTCAAAACAACTTCTGTAAGTCATTCTGAAAATTCATTATAAATTGTACAAATTAAACTAGAAGAAGTGCCTTATATTTTTAGATTTGTATTCAACTCCAGTTTTCAGTGGTATAAACAGAATAATTTTTAAGTGTGCATATTAATACAAAATAATATTTATTTAAAAGTAGTGCAAACTGTCATAGTAGTAATTTACGATAAATTTTGTAACCGAAGTAATCGAAAGAGAAGGAATAAACCTAGAGCTTAGTGAAACTTATATTTTGGACATAAAAATAAAGTGTCAAAATGAGTGCATTATTTATTTAAGTTATATCTCACTGAGGAAGACTTGTGATAAGTCAACATCGGATGACTTAAAAGAAAAGTTTGAATTAAATTATGGGATATTTCAATACTGATTAACGAAATGATTTATGATATATTTGGATATAAAATATCCAATATGTTTTTATATGATATTTTATTAAAATATATTTGAATGAAAATTCTAAAATGATTTTTGAGCAAGAACGGCTCAAAATATGTTATGTAATATATGTATTTTTAATTATGGATGATTTCGGGTATGAACTGCCTAATGCATTGGTTTTGATAAATTATATTGAAAAATGTTACTGATTGAAAATTTTGAATTATAAATGATATGAATTTAAAGTAAAGCCCATTGTATGTTGCATTGAGGGTCGTAGGTACAATTGACATGTCATGAGGTGACTGATTTTGATTCTGATCTGGTATATTTGCTACATCAGGCACACACATTTGACTCACATACCTTGCATTCTCATAAATATACATTTGGTTGTGAATCTGAAAGTAAAGTTATGAATCTGAAAATAAAGGTTCTGAAATATATCTGAATGAAAAGAATATGACATGATTATTATGTTTGATATTGATTATCATGGTTTTGACAAAATCACGAGATGATGATTTTCAGGTTTCTGATGAGGAATAACGACTTGAATAAGTCGATTTGAGTATTTAATGATTTTATTTAAATTCAAGTTTAAAGTTTTAAATTATTATAATATTATTAAGTTGTTTTATATATGATATTACTTTGGTTTGTTTATAATGTCTCACTAAGTGTATACTTAGCGTGTGATGATTTTCAAGCGTAAGTAAAGAAGAGCAAACGAAGTAAGGAGTTGAGCTTGGCATCAATCAACCAAGAATATTACATGTATCAATAATGACATCTCATTATTTTAATTTACTAGATGACATATATGCGAATAAGATATGCATGCTATATATAGTTATGAATATAAATATGAATCTAAGATATGTGAGTAAAAAATATATTTTTATCATAATAATAAACATTTTAAATTATATGATTATCGACAATTTGTTTTATGATAGGGAACAATATATAACTATCTAGTTAATGCCTAAAATTGTTATTGATTTTGGTGATCTAAATATTATATTATGATTTTAAGTGACTAATTTATTATATTGAAATGATTAAATTGGATAAGTTTTAAAGAAACAAATTTGTATCGATTTTTCAACTATAAAATGTCTGTAAATATTATGTGACATCTTTGACTCATATTCGGGTACATATACGAGTTAAGGGTATTCACCCTACCACAGATTTTGCAATCATCCTCAACATTAATCCCCATACTCTTCAAACGAACAACAGTTGGAAGCTTATCAAGGATTTACATCCATGCAATGAGAGAATGCTTAGGTATATTCATAGAAAAACAAATAGGCTTATTTCATCCAACTTTCAGCTTCTTATCCCTTATCTCATTCCACAATCAACGTGCAGAAACCTTAGACCCAACAACAGGATTATCCAGCAAAGGCCTAGCCTCCCCCCCTCAACTTCAGAATCTTCCTCAACACCCAGCTACAAGAGGAATTATTCTTCACTTGCCAGAAGCCCCTACCTTTAAAAACATACACCCTTACCCGAGTAACCCATAAGGAACCCTCAGAAGCAAGCAAAATTTTCATAAAAAAATAACACTTAAGCTTTATTCCAGCAAGCCAGATTCTTCACTCCTAAATATCTCTTAGCCTTGGGAACTCAAATACTAGCCTAATTCATCCTAGCACCCTTGGCAGACACATCACTTCCTTCTAGAAAAACCTAGAAATGAGCTACTCAACTTTCCTTTTCACAGATACAGACAAAACTAACTGCCTACACCAAAAATTGACTATACAATTTTCGAGTTACCAAAGGAACTTCTAAATACCTAACAGAAAGCCTCCAAGCTTTAAACCCGATAACATCATAAACAAAATCCACCAAAGCGTTAGACATACCAACAACAAAAATTTATGTCTCGGAAACATCAACTCTAAGACCAGAAAACTCATAGAATTGCTCCAAAACATTTTTGACCTTAAAACACACTACAAGAAATTTCTATTATTGTGACAAAATTAATTTCATCACTATTAATAGTTTTTTTGTGACAAAATAAATAATTATCGCATTAAATTAAAAAAATATATACAATTCTGAAAAAAACTAAAATTGTCATAATAATTTGTCACAAGTAACAAACATATGTAATATATGGTAACAAAATAAATTTTATTACAATTTTTTGTCACAAATGTTTCCCTCCAATTTTTTTGTGCCAAATTAAGATCATATAGTGACAAGTTTTGTAACTAAAAGTTTTCGTAATTATGACAGAAAATTTGTCACAACAAATAATGAGATTTATATTTGTTGCGACAAATTTTGTTTGTAATTATATATTTTAATTATAGTGACAAAATGTATAGTCATAAATGATTATCTCCAATTTTTGGTACAAAAACAAAATCATATAGTGACACGTTTTGTAACTATAAGCTATAATTATTGTTACGAAAAAAATTGTCAAAACAAATAATGAGATTCAAATTTTTAGTGAAAAAAATGTTTGTAGTTATATATTTTAATTATAGTGACAAAATATATTGTCATAAAGATTTACCTTCACATTTTTTGGCGCAAAAAAAGTCATATAGTGACAAATTTTGTAACGATAATTATTGATAATTATTACAAAAATCATTGTTACAAAAATAATGATATTCACATTTTTGTGACAAATTATATTTATAGTTATAAATTTTAATTATAGTGATAACATATATTGTCATAACTAGTTTTCTCCACTTTTTTGTTCCAAAATATTGACAAGTTTTGCAATTATAGTTTATAGTTATAGTTATAGAAAATGATCATATCAAATAATAAAATTCAAGTTTTTTTGTAATCAATTATTTTTGTAGTTATATAATTTAATCATTATGAAAAAATATAATATCAGAAATATTTCTCCCTATTTTATGGTGTCAAAAATGTTATATAGTGACAAGTTTTCTAACTATATATTATAGTTATTGTTATAAAAACATTATCACAATAAAAATTTCATGTTTTTTTAATTAATAAAATATTAAAGTTCTTTTTATGAAAAAATATATTTGTATTTATTAAAGTGGATGTATCTTGAGCTCTTGGCCTCGAATTATGATTCTATCATTCATTCTACCTCATTTTAAATTGAGTGAAATTCATTGAAAGAGAATTTTGATTTAGAAGATGATTCGATTCACTCGAATTTACAATATAATGGTATACATGAAGATAATAGTGCATGGGTAAAAATGAACAAATGCAAAATACAGTGAAAATGTAAAAATAGTTAGCAATATTCAAGGACTAAATTAAAATAAATATAAACATGCTTGTCAAATGAAGAAAATATTGCATGGCACAAAGGACTAAAATGAACAAATTTAGAAGTAGCATGCTCTAATTGAAAAGAAACAAATACATGTTTAAAACTAATACTAAGGACTAAATTGAGTCAAGCAAAAATGTCATGGCCGAAGTGCAAAGAAAATAACCACAGAAGATAAATAGACATGCACAAGGGATGAAAATGAACAATTACAAAGTTAAAAGTCAAAAATCATATGGAATTAACTAGAATAGGGTCCAAATTATAAATTTTAAGTTAAATATAGACTCTGGTGATTTTTTTTGAATAAAATTCAAAATACAAGGTTCATAAACTAAGGAAATGAAATGTTTACTGCCAAATTTGGCATTACATTATCTATGCAATAAACTTTTAATTACTTCAATTACAGTATTAAATCCTGATTTTGATTTTTATTATATAGCATGGTCGTTAAAATTAAAAAATGTATGATGATATAGACAAAACAACATCGTTTTAATTCGACTATTAATGCTCAAAATGACGTTATTTTAAGTGTTGAACCTTAAAAGTGTATCAAATTTGTCACTAAATTTTGAACGATTCACTTTTAGTCATTATACTTTTTCAGCCGTCATTGTCATTGTACTTTTTCAATTGTCACTGTCATTGAATCATCATCACCTATCACTGGTCGTCAATCATAATATCAATATCTAAACATTCGTATATCACTCTTCTTTCTTTTTTAAAGATCGATTTTTCATAAAATCCACTTAAGGTCGACGAAATTAAACAAAAAAAATCCACAACTTTAAGGGATTTGATTGAAGCATTATTTGAAGAAGACGAATATACCTTAAAACTAGTTTAAATCAAAGTATTAACATGTCAAACTTTTAGATAAATTTTCGTTAATTTTAAATAAATTTCAAAAAATCAATCCGACTGAAAGAAAGATATAAATAGTGAACATTTTGAAATATGAAAACATTTGTGCTAATGCTAGGCCTAGCGTTAATGGCTACAAAATTAATTCATTAGCAGGCTAGTGATTCATGATATGCATGTTCCGGTTGGGTCGAGTTTTTGGCTAACATGATTCAACCCGAAAATATATATAGTCTTCGCTTGAAACTTAATTCGAGTCGAGTTTAGGGATGGTTTCACTCGACTCAAACATGATTTGATTTTCTGAGATAAAATCTGAATCCGACCAAACACGAAATAAATATATTCATAAAAAATATTATTTTTCAATAAAAATAAGGATATAATTTAAAATAATAATATATAGAGAGTTATTATTGTAATTATCCCTAAATATATAAGGTAAATCTATATTATTTTTTGGGTTGAGTCATATATTTTTCTTCCTAAACTCGAACCTGACCCAACTCGAACCATTTTTTTTTAAAAAAAAACCTGACCCAATCAGGTCAAGTCGGATTGGAATCCATCGGATTTGGTCCCGTGCCCATCCCTATTAGTGATCAACTAAACTATCATCGGGCGTAAGGGCAAGAGTGATGGGCACAGGACTCGAACCCGATGGATTCCAACCCGAACGGGTCATATTTTTTTTAGAGGATATGTTTGGGTCAAGTTCGGGTGTATAATGAAAAATACCCAACTCAAAAAAATTAAATTTATTTTATATATTTAAAGATAATTACAATAATAACCTTTTATATATTTTTTCAATTAGATCACTACTTTTATTGAATAAAACTAATATATATATATATATATATATATATATATATATATATATATATATATATATTTCGAGTAGAATCGGGTTTGAGTTTTATATTAAAAAGTCGGATCAAATTCGAATCGAGTAAAATCACCTTTAAACTATGGTCAAGTAGGATTTCGGGTAGATGGTATATATTTTCGATTCGGGTCAGTTTAACCAAAAACCCGAACTGAAACCAACGCATGGCCATTCCTAGGTAAAGACCGAGTAAAAGAGTATTCCATTGTGCTTAGAAATGTATGAGTTTGAAAGAAAAGGTATTAAAGCTCATATTTAAGTCTACTATCTTTTATCTTATTCGGCTTTCCCAACTCCACCTAAGCAATCAAATGAACCAAACTAAAAGTACTTTGGAGTAGACTTTATTATTCGATTTTAACTGAATTAAAATTTAATACGATCAATCAAGTGAGTAATTAGATGTTAGATCAATTAATGATTAAAAATTACTCTCACACTCCTAACATCTATGGTGCTCGAATTCGAGTCTTCAAAAATAACAACAATTTATTTATCACAGTGGCCACTTAGTTCATGCAACAATTAAGATCTTTTAAAATTCAATTATTGATTAATTTTATTCTAAATCAATTTATTAATCTAAAATATTAAATATTATATATATATATATATAATAAACTCATTAAAAATTAAAACTCAATTATTTTTTAACCATATATCAATTAAACTTTCAATACCCGATTATCATATGTCCACAAAACATTACGGCTGGGAATGCCTGCCCATAATCAAGTATCCCCAAATTATGGATAAATTTCAAAATTACTCCTTATACTTCAATATGGTTTCAATTGAATCCTCAAAGCACAGTTCCAGTTAGATCTTTCCCTCATTCTAAGCCATGGTTATACATGTCAACTTGGATTTGCCATCAAAATCAATAGAATTGTTTTGAAGTCCAGGACTTAATTTAGAGTTTGACTCATAATTTAGGGACATCTGATGAATTTAACCCATGAAATAAAAGAAATGGCAGAACCTGTTGATGGAAATGGGAAAAAGCTCCAGTTTATTTTCCGTAACATTCAACTGATATTAATGTGGTCATAAGGTGAAGGTGAAAATAAAAGAAGAATAATGTAGATAATATATAGGTTCGAGCAAAACTTGATTCGACTTGTTTCGTCAACAAACCTAGACCAAAGAAGGTACTAAAAGTGAACCGCCAATTATAATCTATGGTTCAAATGGTTCTTTAAACATGGATTAAGAGAGCTCAGCACTAGCATTTGCCTTGTTCAACATTTGTTGATCACATAGGCTAAATGCATAGTGGCGTTGTTGAGTTCCTTGATCCTTTGACTTAGGATTAGTCGGTTCATTTGTTGACGGGGGCAGGGAAAAAATATAACTCAGCGATATAGTGTCACCTTGACGTGGTGGAAGTCATCGGTTAGTTATATCTACAAATTCCGAGTACAACCACGCAACCAAAGAATCCTTCTAGTGTGCATCTGTACTACCTGAAAAACCTATTGAGTTGAATGTTACCCAAGAAGAGCATCTAATTACTTAAGTGTGATCATCACACTACAAGGACAAGCATGTGACTGTAGCTCCCAACCGTGCTCCTGCCTTCTTGTAAACTATCTACGGTTCTCAGAACACTCAGACTCGGGTTCTTTTCGCCATCCTGATCCCTAAAACATGCGACTTAGCAAAGACTTGTCTCAATCACACAAGTGAAAAAATGTAATGGATAATCCCTCACCTGGCAGTGATGGCAAGCAGCAAATTGCACCAGAAAGTAAGGCTCAACCTAGCCTAACCTAATGTCAATAAGTAAAATGTGCCATCCAGTGGCTAACTTAAGAAGCATTCAATTCAACAAAGTTCTTGTACAAATATGCTAAAATCGATCCGTGCACGTTAAGGAGACAAGGAACATGAAATCTAGAAGCTGGATATATATAGTTCATGATCAACACTTCACTCTATGACAGCTAGGGGTATATATTTCACTACATTTCATAGTTTCAAATAGCTAATTAATTTGTCTAAAATACCTATAATTCTTTTCCTCTTTCATTTGTTTCCTGAGCTTTGTGCAAGTAGAAACCTACAAATCATTCCACATATGTTGAGAAGGTAAACATTCCTCATATGGCTCTCAACTGATCAAAAATTATTTATTAAAATGTTCGAGTAATTAGATGTGTCATCAGAATTAGATCATCCAACTATTAGATATCAATCATGTTAAAAAAATTATTTACATTTCACTCTCGGCTGCACTCCAAAAATGCAACTCGTGGTAAGCATTTAAATTTTACAAGCAAAACTACTAGAAAATAAAAATTGCGGGAGATTCACTAATACGCTCAAAAGACCACTAATTTTGAAGGACAGACTAAAATTTAAACTATCGTTTACAAACCTGACCCGTTTCTTCTATTATTAGTCGATGACCCTGGTTGCCAGCAAAATTGTTCATCTTCTGAGTTGCCTCCAAATGTTGCCTTACGTTTTCTCACTGCTGCCCCAAAATTGTGATCTTCACTTTCCATGAAGCACTTTCTTGAAGATGAGCCAAAGTGGTCATTAACAGTCCTCTCCGGGGAAAAACGGAAGCCTTTACTCGTTTGTTGAAAATCATCATTAAGTTTGCCCCCACAGCTTGGACTGACATCTTTGGCTTCACAAATTGAAGAAACTTGCATACAAGGGTCAGAAAATAGACCCAACCGCAAGGACAAATCACATTCTTTTGCAAATGACTTCTCGTGGTAGTGCCCGATGTGTTGTCCAATTCTCTTACTACCAACATCGACATCAGAAGGAAAAAAATTCTGCAAAGAACCCCTTTCAGCTGGCTCTAAAATAGATGTACCAATAGGTCTCCCAACAATTATCGTATCAGGCACTATATTTTCCTGAACCGGGCAACCTGTCTGGGACTCTGCATTTTGATAGTCAACTCCATAGTAAAGGGGGTAAACTTGACCCAAGCTCGGTGGGAAGTTAGTTTCTGTCCTCATCAATTGGTCATGGTCAGATGGACAATTTTCAGATAGAAATTGATAACCATGGCGGTTAGTTTGTGAAACCGAAACATTTGAATTCACGTTGGTTGTTATTCTTGCAAATTGACTGCCAGACTGAACCGGTGATAACTGAGAACACCGTTCCTCACTGCTTTTATCCAAAATACTAGGCGCTGCAGGAACAGGTTCGGGTGCTCTTGGCGTAAGATAAGTCCTAGGATTACAGAGTCTTTGGCTCCTTGAAGCTCTCACTGGATAGCACCCTAGATTAAGGGCAGCTAAAACAACATATGTACTACAATCTTTCAGTCCAACTGGTTATTGAAACTAGTTCCAATTTGAAAAGTTCATAAAGTTGCAGCTAATGTATATCGAAATGAGACAAACCGTTTATTAACAATAAACTCAATCCAAAAATATCCCAGAGTAGAACATGTACAATCCAAAAAGAAAAATCCAATAGTACCTTCAACACAAGGTGGCAAAAGCTCTCCTGTTTCGGTGCTCTCATCTCGACGGATAATCGTGTTGATGGCATCGTTAACACGGTCCCATAGGGTTTCCGGGTTCGTGTATTCACCCTAAAAACAACATTAAGAGAAGAGCAAAATTAAGTTCAAAAGTAAATACAGATAAAAGAAGGAAAAAAAATATCCACAAAACCGAAAAGAGAAAAGAACCTCATAATTGGCTTTGGAATACATAATCTCCTCGGCTTTGACGATGACAGTAATTATCTTATCTTGCCATTCCTTGTTCTTCTTAGTAGCCGTGCTATGAGTTCCCATAGCTAGCCTAAAAGTCAAACACATGGCGGGCATGGAATTAAACCACCAAAAAAGACCAAGTAATGCTGCTTAAAATGTAACGAGATTAAAGACCCTGAACCTTAAAATCTGCTGAATGATGGAACCTCTCATGGGTTGGTGTCTATCGCAATGCCAAGCTCTTCTTACACACTCGTAAGGTCTAGGGCCTGGCCTTGGCATCTTTGATCTCTCTTCTTCAATGGTAAAAATAAAAGAAAAATCTTGAACGGTAAAACAAGAGAGAAAGGGGAATGAGGAGAAAATTTGAAGCTTACCCAGAAGAAAGTATTGAAAAATGGCACTTTTACATGGAAAAGATTACCATTGTTTACACACTTCACTCAGCTTTGGGGTCATCATTTTGCAGTATAATAAAGGTTTATTTATAATTAATATCCTGTAATTATTTTTAGATTGACGGTTAAAAATATGTTTTTTAAACTTTGTAAATTGTTTTTTTACTTATTTAAAAAAAGTTGTTTTATGTTTGTTTCCCTGGAAAATTAGAAGAAAAGGAAATTAATGAATGTCACGTGACAAGTATTTATTGAATAATTTAATTAGCAGATTATTTAAAAATGAAAATAAAATATTTTTGGGTAAAGTATATAAATAGTCTTTGAACTCTTACGGCGCTTGCTTTTTGGTCATTCAATTTTTGAAACTTGTAATACAGTCATCAAACTTTTAGTTCGTTTTTATTTTGGTCCCGGTCGTTACCTTCCGTTAGTGTTTGATGATGTGGCACTTAATTGTCGTTAAAGCCCTTTCTTCTTCTTCTTCTTCTTCTTCTACTTTTCACAGACTGTATAAACAATCCACTTGTGGTCGGTGTTGCTCAACGTGTCGCGATCTTCTTCAATCGTTATGCATTTCATCGGGCCGGTGTGACCGGTTAGGATCGAGAGGCACATGTGGATGACGCCTTCTTCCCGCCTTCAGACGTATATGCTCTTATCAACGGAGCTGGTGAACACCAAGTTCCCGACGACAACCATGCAAAGAACAGCCATTTTATGGCCCCTTCAAACCCCACAGTGCAATAGGTATCTGCTCATGGCCAACGTCGTCACATCATTCTCTTGCTTCAACAACATTTGAACATTGAATGTTTTGTTCATTTCTCTAGAAACTCTCTATTCCAGGCCTTGACCGTCCTGTCGACGGAGTCGGTGAACACGACGTAATTGAAACCAACGACGACAAAGTTTATAGCGTCGTCATGAGCGTCTTCGACGAACTCCAAGCACTTGAAATTGGATATCCACCATACTTTCATGGTTTTATCCCATGAACCTGGATATAATAACCAGAATTCTTCATTCAAGCTCAAGAACGAAACAACATAGAAATGCTTGATCCGAAGAACACTTTTTTTCCTGAACTTCAACGTAGTTCTTCAGTTTAAAGGAGCCTTTGAGGAAATCGATGAAATTCGAGAAACTCTCGTGTCTTCTAATCACACTAGGGTTTGACGACAAAACTTTCCAGCAATGGATTTTACCGTCTTGATGATCGGTGAATACCAGATCATCCAACACGATAATGGCTTTTACCAACCCAATTTTAGTTTTGAAACCCGAAAACTCCTTCAAGTTCTTCCAGACGCGGATGGTCTTGTTATCGGTGCAGGTGTATAACACATCATCGAAGGCATCCAATGAATAAATATGGCCTTCTTCTTTGACGATAAATTCGATGAGTCCCATTTGGCCGAAATTGTTCTCGAGCACAGAAGAATAAAGGAAATGTCATGGAGAAGGTTGGATCCACGACAACGACATCATGCGAGGAGGAGAACCCTCGCTACTGGTCGAGGTGATGATGGAATACCTCAGACTGGCCATTGAAGCACTGCTTTCACGATGTGAGGAGTCGTTGTCTTCCTCGCCAACGCCGTTGTTTATTGGAAACGAATCGTGGTGTTGATGGAATACCTCAGATTACTTGGTCAGCCACGGTTTGTGAAATGTTGAAGAAGAAGAATAAGGGGCTTTAACGGCAGTTAAGTGTCACGACATGGACTAAAATGAAAACGAAAAAAAAATTGATGACCATATTGCAAGTTTCAAAAGTTGAGTGACCAAAATACAAGTATCCTAAACTCAATGACTATTTATATACTTTACCTTTTTTTAATACATCTATAATAGAAGGGGTATGGAGTTGTGAATAAAAAAAAGGCAAGTGTTGCGAGTCACCATTAACTATGTTGTCATCCCTCTCTTCATTTATTTCTTCAAAATCCCATACCTTGTTGGTTAATTTAATTATGAATAAGATTTTACCCATTAAAGGGTACTATTTTATTAAGTACCACAATTATAAAAAGTTATAAAATGGTCCTCCGACTATATAGTGTTGTTTTGTTGAGTCAATCGATTATCAAAAGTTACAAAACGATCACCCAACTATTCATTATGTTTCAAATTCGTCCGTTTCTGTTAAAAAATCGACGGTATTTTAAACTTTACATTAACTTGTTGATTTTGATATGATAAAATTTAATCCAAGAATCTCAAACAACTATCACATCTCAGTCATCATCTTAATGTTCGTCTTAGACAATCGTCAATTTTTTTAATGCAAAAGGACAAGTGTAAAACATAATGAATAGTCGAGTGATCATTTTGTAACTTTTGATAGTCAAATGACTCAACAAAATAACATTCTATAGTCGGATGATCATTTTATAACTTTTAATAGTCAGAGGTACTCGACCAGTACCTCAAGAAATAACAACGATTCTTTTATCACTGAAGTCGCTAGATTCGTCCAGGTAACTTAAAATTTTAAATCCGAACGTTGCATTCATACATTTAATTCAATAATTAACACATGATATCTTTATTCGAAAAACAAATACTCAAAAGAGTATACTAAATGAATTCATATAAAGTACATGTCTTGTTGGGTCCAAGATTAGCAAAACATTGAATCAAAAGCCTAATGAATTTCTTTAAAGTTGAAAAAACTCAGAGTCCGGGCTTGTTGAGTGAAAGGGCAAAGGGCAGTGACACTGACAGCAAGTAGTTGAGTGAATTTAAGTGGAAATTCTCCATTAATATGTCAGACTAATTTATGGAAAAACAAAATCGGAAATATTATAAAAAACATAATATTTTTGGTATAACATAATTTAAAATATTAATTTTTTTAATATTTTTGATTGAACAACAAAATATTATAAAGAAATTAATATTATAAGTAGTGTTAAACCGAAAATGTTATATTTTTTTATAATATTTTCAATCACACATAATCTTTACCGTTCTTTAACGTTAAATTATATTGTCGTTCATCAGACTCACCTATAAGAATGGCCTAACATATTAGCTTTTAGGGTAAGCATTTATACTTTCAAAAAAAAAAATCAAAAATATCATTATCAATTTTGATCTATTTTAATACTTATACTTTTAATTTTTTTCAAAATCATACTTAAAGTTTAATTTTTATTTCATTTTAGTACTACCGTTCAAATTTCAACGTTAGATTTTGAAAAAAAAATTAAAAGTTTAGATATTAAAACGGACCAAAACTAATAGTTTAGATACTAAATATGTTAAAATTTTAATAGCGAGATACTAAAATGAAAAAGCTAAACATTAGATATAAATTTAAAAAAATTAAAAATTTAAATACTAAATTAAATCAAAACTGATAGTTTAAATACTAAATGATCAATTTACCCTATCTTTTATCACGTCCCTAACATTTTGGTTTCCCCGCAGTTTTGTCAACTTCCCACTATTTGAATATTGATGTGCAAAAGTGAGGCAGTTCTTGACCTTTTCTCCATTTTTGGCACACACTATTTATATGTTTGTTATTTTGGTACCACATAATGAATGGTATGAAGAGATGAGCATAGAATTTTATGTTAGGGGACGGATTTTAACTTATAAAACTCTAGGACGACGAATTTTTTTTAATAAAATATACATAAAAGAATCTAAAAACATATAATAATTTTAAATTTTTAAGAAACGATCGCTCTCACCAGTCCCTCCTAGATACATCCATGATGGTAACCAATAAGCTCCATTAACCTAAAATACAAACTTGACACTCCACAAGGGAGCCCGGTAGGGTCAACATAAGGGGAAAAAATGGAAAGTCGGTTCAAACAGTGGTTGTCAGTCTGATTTCGATTTGAATACAACTTGACTCTTCAATAATTCATTCATCAGAAAATTAAAAAATAAGGAAAAAATGGTATTAAATAATTAATAGTTTTCTACCGCCAAGGTTCCTACATTTACACCAAAACCCTGAATAATGGAACCCTATCAAACACTAAATGGTCTGCAAAAAAAAAAAGGACCTCTTTGTAATTGTAATTTTAACATGGGACCAGCCAGCATGCACCAGATGTAATGTATCGTTTCTAAGGTCTAAGGGAGTACCTGCACATGGACTCGTCACCTCTGGGGTGCTTCTGAACCGGTTGCCCCGGATGTGGTACTTGGTCCTGCACCATTTTCGGCTGGAGGAGAGGTGCCCCATTTTCCTTCCGACTCCAAAGGCTCGACGATTTGGACTCCGCCGTCTGTTAGTCCCAATGCGAATTGATTCGGGTCGGACGGATGTGCCGCAATGACGAGTGGATAAACTCTCAAGCTGTTCAGGTGTGCGTTGTTAGAAACTTCGTTGAAAAACTAGCCACCCGTATCAGATGGAATTGGGAACTGATTTTTGTGATGAACTCATAAAATGTACCTTGGATTGGGAGGTAAATATGCAGCGGGACTAATTCGACATCTCAATCTGAGTGACGAAGCAGTAAGAACACCGACACCTCCATCTTCGAAGCTCACATATATCATTTGGCTGTCACAGGAGTATGTTGCATGGGTTATGGGACCGCTTGCTTCTCTAGGGACCCACTAGTTGAGAAAACAATTCCAGAAACAATATCAATAACCTTATAGAATGTTAGAATTAAACACCAAATAACATAATAGGTTCTATTGACAAATAGCAGTATACGGCAGCAAAGCGATTTCTAAAAGGTCAAATTCGGCATTGCCAGTACACTCCTTAGTCCTTACCACATGCATGAAAAAATTCGGAAGCAAATACCTCGTGAAGTGGAATTGAATTCAACATAAATTTAGGCTATAATAATCTAGGAAAAATAAAATTAGACGGCAAGTAAGCTTGGCACCTGCTTTAGGCATTCTAGTTTTGGTGCTTCAAATATTGCTATCTGTGATTCATGAACTGCCAGCAAATGTATCTGATCTTGGTGAAACTGAACACGAGTCTCAGCATGAGGTGATGCTGCCCGACCATTGGGTATTTGCAAGAACTTACTAGTTTGCTTTTCCCATCCGTCTGTGCTCCATACACAGAGCTGTAGAGAAAAACAAATGTAGAATAATTAGCACACATAAATGGGAAATTAATTCCATAACAAGTGACTAAAAATCATTTTATAAGATATGACAATACGTGGTAAGTCCTATCAAATTAGACGCGGTGATTAATATGATAACGAATCATCAAACCATGTAAGAAGAACCCCACATAAACATAATAAATTAATATTTTTTTACAAGCATAAATTCAAGTATTCCCTAGCCAAGCTTTCGATAAGGTACTTATCAAGATTAGCTCAGAATAAGCCAATGACTTCAAACTTCAGCTTTAATCATATCTCAAAGTATCAGGTATTCTAGCTTTTTCATAATGGGTTGTTAAACTGCTTTAGGATACAAGAAACATGCGTGGGAAAGCACTGATATTGTACCTGACTGTCGGCTCCAGAAGATACAAGCACGTTCAGAGTATGAGAGAAGGCAAGACCTGTTATTCTTTTCTGATGACCTTTTAACTTTGTTTTCACCTGTAAAAATAAAGCACATAGTTAATAAAAAATTCCCACTTATTTATCAACAACCATAAAAGTTTCAAGTCGATAAAAAGGACCTCATCCACCCGAACATTGTAAATTTGGATCGATGAATCATCCATGCCTATGGCAATGATATTATTGTCCTGAGGATGAAATGCAAGAAATGTAGCTGCTGGTGGTGGGGGCATGAACGTTGTCATTGTCTGCATATTAAGAAAGCACAAAGAAAAAAATACGAAATTAAATCCTACAAACTAAAGATCCTCAAAAAAAAAACTCAGTTTCAACCTGAAATTCTAACTAATAAAATACTCGATATTTTAATAAAAATTCCTTAAACTTCAGGGCTATAACGAAAGCTTATCCTTTTAAATGGCATATCTACATAAAAATTCAGAGCTTTCCTAAAAGTGTAGTCATGTCCAAAGAATGAAACAAGTGGAGAAAGGACCAACCTTAAATGTCATCATATTGAAGAGTGAGATTTTACCCCCTGATGCCGACATCACATAAGAATCATTCTTCGAAAGCGCAAAGCATGGAACAGCATCTTCAGGATTTGTATCACATATATCATTAGTCATTAATATTCCACTGGAAGGTTGCCATAATTGGGGTGCTACACTAGTTGTGGCCTACAAAAGACAGGACTGAGTTAATACCTAGCTTAAAATAACATTTAAAAAATTAAAAAATAATAATAAAAGTGGCATTAGGAAACCAAGCATGCAACATAGCAAAGAGTGGTTGTTAAAGAAATTAAAACACCTTCCAGGTTGAATTGCGATCACTCCTTGGCCATTTCCAGAGCTTGTGGACAGCATTAGATGCTAATGCCAATATGGCAACCCCAGAATTTGTATATATTAGTCTAGAAACCTGAAGTCAAACAAAAAAAATGATTATATACTTTTTCTGTTAGTTTTTAAATATATCTTATCAACAAATAATCGTTAAAGTTCAAATCACTAAACTGGCTAAAGACGACAATAGTCTCAGAGTATTTTAAGCGTCCACATTACTAAATAGAGCATTTCTTATGTTGATTATCATACTCTACACATAGAGTATAATCACAGCCATAGATAATCCGAACCGCTAATATTTCTATTGATATCTTAGGTCCCCAATTGTTAGCATAACCTGAAAAACACAATACTTGTCTACCACACAGCAGACAATAACATTTTTCATGAACAGCTGATTTTAGAAGGGAAACAAAAAAAGCGGTATTCAGGCACAATTATTACAACAGTTCTATAAAGTTATGCAGACAAACTGAGCTTTACCCTCATTGCTGTCAAACTATCAGGAAGCCTCAACGTGCGGCACTGCGATGGTTCATTGATTTCTGTAAGTTTCCATATCCTAGATTTTTCCACCGACTCATCTGTAATTCTGGGCTTTACATCAGCCAAAATTCGAGCATCATTATTCTGGAAAGAGACGGAACAAAAAAGGTCAGATCACAACAGATCGTAAATCTTTATCATGCATAAATTACAATCAAAAGATAATGTAGATTTCTGCCAAAAGCATTGGGGTATGATTATAAGAGGTAATTCACCGTTCCAACTATCGCAGCTACTGGAGCAGCCCGATCACCCATTGTTGTTACAATAGTTGTGTTGTTAGAGCCAAATGGACCAATATTAGGTGCCTGTTACAAAAATCAAGCACTTAGGAAACATATGAATATAGAATATATATATATATACATAAATGACAGTATAGTTGTATGTAAGTGTATGTTTTACCTTTACTATAGCAGCAGGAGCAACTCTAGAAGCATCAAGTGAACGATTCTCCACTGTCCGTAGCAACCTAACCCCATCTGAATTTGCTAGAATTTTAACTCCATTATCATCAGTTGAAACAGCTAACAATGTTCCTTCCTTGTTAAATCTAATGCAAGGGGAAGGCTGCAGTTTGTTATAAACGAAAAAAGTTAGTAGGGATAGCAAGCATCAAACAGCCTAACATGAAATAAGGCATAAGCTTATGTACCGGTAATCCACCATCAGCTGGAGTACTTGTTAATAGATTAAGATTGTCCATGTCCCAGAATTTGACAGTGAACTCATCACCAGCAGCCAAGAACCTATTCTTTGTCGTATCAAATTGAACAACTCCCACAGATCGCTTTCCGAGACCAAAATATGACCGCTTGACAGCTCCTTCACTTTCATTCCATTCAACCAAGAATGATTCCCCTTCTTTGTTAGTCCCACATGAGAACAACCTAAAAGTGGTCAATATAAATTAAAAGATTGCACTATTAATGAACAGAAAGATAGGAACCCCAAAAGGACCAGAATTATAGAATACAAATAAGGCATATGAACCTTGTTCCATCAGCACTGTATGCCATTGTTGAAGATGACTGACTAGGTGCATTATAGTCAACTCTTGAACCCATATTATCATACAACCATGCCTTTATTTTCCCATCAGTTGCTGTTGAGAAAATGAACTGAAAAACAAAAGAAAATGGAAGTCTTTAAGCATAACAGTAAAATAAACATGCAACTTACAAGATACCAATGATTAAAAATATATACTCTAATAATAATAATAAATAAATAAATAACATCACCAAAAGAAAAGGTACATAAATTCTTAATGAAAAAAAAAAAACTCAAGACGGGAGTTCGTGGTTCTATAGTTGAAAGAAATACTGCACCAAGTCCTAAACAGATTGTTCCATACTAGCTCAATATCCCAATATCTAAAATCTTCTTGTCATGTCCTATATTAATCTCCAGAGAAGATTTCTCTCAAATTATAATTTTCACACTGCCATTTATTTGAATATGACTTATGCAGAAAGAAGTGGTCATTGAAGGTAAAACTACAGCATTTACTAACATAAACAGCAGTTTTCATGATAGAGCTCAAGCAAGAAAATGTCACAAAGGAAGTTCTAGAACCTTGTAAGCCAAGCCACTCCAAAACAAGAAATCAAGGGAAAACTAAAAGCAGAATTGGAGTAAACATGACTCAGATGTCCAACGGTTGTGTTTTGGCATTAAATGCATAATTATCTAATTCTATGCATTCAATTTATTAAAATTCTGTGAATAAACTGGTTAAAACTTTCGAACTTAGTTTCCTAAACAAATAATTGGTTCTTTCCATAATCTACTTTTCCCTGACTGTTGAAATGGAAAAGAAATCTACAACACAAAGGAACATACGAGTATCAGTCTCCATGCTATTGTTTGTTACCTGAATATTTTCCTTGTGATGAGGGCATATAGAATAGACAGGTGCTTCATGACCCTCAAAAGTATGCAATTTAGCCCCAGAGACCGTGTCCCAAACCTACAAGATAGGAGACTGTTAGAAAGCGATATCAAACAGAAAAATAAAATGAGAGAGAGAGAGAGAGAAGACAAGCAACCTTAATAACTCTGTCCTCGCCACAAGTGATAACACACAATTGTTTGTTTGGGTAGGAAAATGCAAGATCATTAACACTTCCAACATGAGCCTCAATCTAAGATACAAAATAATTTAGTGAATATAATTAGGTCAAAAGCAAGGAAAAAAATCAGCTTAACACTAGATGAACCTAATTGAATTGACCAATCACACAAACCTCTAAGCGGTTACGTAGATCATCACCGCCATGGTAGGAGTATATGTGCACAATATGCTTGGAGTATGCAACACCTGAAAACAGGAGAAAAACTCAAATCTGGTGTTCAGTTTAGATAAATAACCTCTAGTACAGGAGTAGACTATCAGAAGTCCAATTACTATAGCTACAAGAACTACCAAAAAGAGCTCCATTGGGGCTCCACACCACACGGTTGACTGAGACTGAATAATCATTTGCCAAAGATGTCTGTGAGAATCAGAAGGCTAACATTAATTCAACTTTAAGATGCACTGAATAACAACTTCATGTTCAATAAATCTAGTTAGCAGTGAAACAAATCAATACCTGCAGAGGCATTGAACATGTTGAATGGTCCCAAACCCTAAATGTTTTATGAGCTATCCTTTCACCACTACCTACTTCCCACACCATGACATCACCAATGCTTGTTCCCACTGAATTTATAAAACAAAATACAGAGAACACAATTAGAACACAAATGAAAGAGTAGTCAAACCAGAATATGAAAACCTGCTCAATTCAGAGGAAAAGAAGTCTAATTATATGCCAGTGGGTTGGCTCACCAAGAAGTAGAATTTGTTGCACTGGATGAAAATCCATGCTCCTGACAGCAGACCCCTGACTTAGAGTCATAACAACAGTCTTGGGCAAGTCATCAGGAGTGTAAGAACTCTGACCATGGGTCTGGCCGGCAAATGGAACAGGCAAAATATTTACTGACAGATTATTGACCTGATGAATGAGCAGCTGATCAAGTACTCTTCATTATGAATATCATTTCAAAGAAAACAAGATAGATGATCTACACTACAAGATGCCAAGATGGAAGAGAACTCATGGTTCCCAGACTACCAGTCAGAAGCCTAATGGCAAAGAGACCTTCAAAGTGATATACAAGACGAATAAAACTCACAAAATTGTAAAAACTGTATATTTACCTTTATTCTCTTTTCAAGAGATATAGAGAAATCAATTGCAAGATGGCAGAAAAGTAAAGATATTTAAGAATGGCACTCAAAGACCAAACAAAGCAAATAAAATTTTTCGTTTTGCCTCAATGACACTGCTATACTACATTTCCTTCATTACCCACCATCTAGGTCGCAAAGGGGAAGCAGCGCAAGCCTTTTTCTATTAATTAACACAGATTTTAGAGTTAGTGATAAAATGGTTTATACAAATATAAATCGCTAACTTCATGAATTAATTAATGTCCTCTAAACCTCAATAAATGTGCATCACTAGCATCTTAAAGCAATACTATTTGACGGATATGGGAAATAAATATGCATATGTTACACAGAGGTTATGAGGTAACTCTAATTATAAACACGAACAAAGGGTATTATTAGTAAGCGATACCTCCTCTGGTATTCCGAAGGGCCTTGATCTCTTCAAAACATGTTCAGAATCTGCTGACTGATAGTCCAGAGCAGGGTTATTAGTTGGAGGAGTTCTAGGGCGTTTCAAGATTGCAGCTACCATGTGAAAGAAATATAGCAGGTAAGATGATAATCCATCAAGATACACATTTAACTAACAGAACTCAGCATATCCTAAAATGTTCATGCTCTAGAGAATTCTCAGTGTTTCTTGGTTTTATATCTTAATAACATGTTAGCAAAAAGTATATCTTTACCTAACAGGTTTCATGCAGTGTGTCCTGTTTGAGGCCACATATTTATTTCTAGATACAAATACAGCTTCACATCTATCCCCCCACATAAATGTTGCACTTACTAAAACAAAAACACTTTGAACTCAACAAAAAGATTCTGTAAATAACCACCTGCATTGTTAGGTGCAGCAAGTCCTAATGGTCCAGCAGAACCCACGGGGTGAGGCATAGGAGTTGGGTTAGCCATCCATCCCACAAGAGAGGTTGGAAGTGCAGCAGGTGTGTGCTGAAAGGGCTGCAAATACATGTATATGAAATCAAAGGAAATACTCACTCCAGAAACAGCTTAATTACTTATGACTTCTATTAACTTACACCATGAGCACCCAGTGGAGGAAAACCCCCTGCTTTTGGAACAGTACTCATTAAAGGATTAGTGACAGGGGATGGAGCTCGAGCATCATTTGTTTGTCCACAACTGTGGTCTACAAATAGGGTTTTTATATCCGGATTAGACCTTGGATTCTTACAAAGCTGATGCTGCCAGTTCAAACTGCATTATAATGACAATAAATAACTGTTAGGAAAATCACAAAAGGAACAAAGGAAGAATCAACTATAGAATCTACACAAGAATATTAGACCTCTGATTTATTAGCGTCCGCAATCTTGAATTCTTCAAGGTAGGAAACTGAAGCTTATCACGGAAAAGGGGATTAGCCTCTATTAACTTCTTTAATTCAGCAAGCATTATACCCCTAGCAGATTTTGTGTCTCCATATTTTGATAGTTGCTCATTTTCTCTGTGTATTAGCATAAACCATAAAATCTCATGAAGACATGTATAAAGGAGTCAAAAGTAATGCCACATTAGACAAGAATAAGCTGAGAACTAATATTTAATTCCTACCTGAAGTTGTCCAATGTCAACAGATGTGTAATTTCCTTAAAAAGTTCCTCATTAAATGCGGAAAACACTTTTAGGTCCTTAACTAAAATCTCCACGGCTTTGGTGCGATCCCTCCTGCATTTATTTTTGGGAAAATTCAGATGAGCTTACAATCATTCCCTTTATATGGCAATTAATTAACTTCCATATTTGATAAACCAACTCACAAGACCCGTCAAAAATAATGTTTAAGGAAAGAGCTTACTTGTCAAGAGCTTCAAGGTACTTCTGTTTTCGAAGCTCGAAGAAAATTTTCATGGAATATCTATTATCATCAACTTTTGTAAACCCTGAAAGATACTTCTCCACTTCATCCCATTCTCCATTTGTCACCATTTCCTCGAAATATCTCAAATTGAAGAAAAACCCTGACTCTTGTTCCAATCTATTAAAATATTAATCAACAAATACACAACATATATATGCATCGACACATTAATAAATTCAATTTGAAGTCAGGAAAAAGAATTTCAGTTATTAAAGAATACTTGTGAACAGTGTTTTTAAATTTCTCCTCCTCAAGGAATTGAAGTATAAGGAACACAAGTTCTCTGCTAAGCGAGGACATGATTGTAATTCTGTAAAGAGAAATCAACGAGACAATTAAAACACAAAGAGATCTGGGCTTCTCAGAATCAATTATACTTCAAAAAAAATAACCCCAAAAAACCCTAAACAAATTACAGTCCCACATCATAAAACTCAACAACTCGATAATATTATCCAAAACAAAAATAAAAAGCTACAAGAAAGCTACAGAAACGAAAATGAAAAATTACCCGATTAAGTGTACAGATCGGGATAAATTTTTGGAGAAATCGAAGAGAACGGCAGGTCACTGCTTTCTCTTTTTCTTCGTTTTTTTTAAGAGCTCTCTCTCTCTCTCTCTCCCCCCTTCTTCTTCGTTGCTGTTTCTGGTGAAGTATTTATACAGAGGAAGAAATAGGTTCGGATTTGAACGATAAAAGGAAAAATGAAAAGGAAAATAGCAAACAAACAAACAAAAATTAATTAAATAAATTACTTTAAATGTGCCAACATCAGACAAATTAATTAAATACCGTGAACGACACGATATGAGATGAGAATTTGATCTATTGATATGAATGATAAGTTGACTAGGTCGGATTGATAGAAAATTCTACCTAAAACTTTAAATTCCTATTAAATTTGAATTTATCCGAAAAATATGAGATATTATTACAATTATTTTTAAATATATAAGATAAAATTATATTTTTTGGGACGAATATTTTTCACCTTAAACCTAAACTCAACCAGATCCAAAAATAACTTTAAAAAACCCGACCCGGTCCGATCTGAACTTTATTTTTTTTAAATCGACCAAATCGAGTCGGGTCGAGTCAAAATCCGTCAGGTTCAGGTCTCATGTTCATCCCTATGCATAATAATTATTATTATTAACAATTTAGGATGATCATAATTGATATTATTTATCGTAAAGACTTTTAATTATTTAACAATTAATGTTTAAATTTTACGGGCGTTGATTCCCGAATCTGAAACTTCTAGAGATAATAATTATCTCTTAACCACTAAAATCGTTTGGTTGTTGTATAATTATTAAATTTAAATTATATCATCAATTGATTCTTAAGTAATATTTTCACGTTATTACTATATATATTATAATGTTTTTAATTTATCAACAATCAGTTGGTTTATTGGGATGAGACCCTAAATCACTTAAATAAGATCATATATTTGAATCGTTATATTTATTAATAGAGTAAATTAAGTTGGAAGGATTACTCTTACCTCTGAAGTACCCGATTTGAATTAGTAGATCAATAGATCAGATACACGTAATTATACTAAAAAATAATTCTTTTAATTTAGTTTTAATTTTATTAATATTTTCAAACTTAATAATACTCCGTATGTTATTAATCTTTTGAAACTTAATGAAAACTGTCCCAATAAACAATTATTTAATTATAAAATTATTTATTTTTAATTTTATGCGTTTTTTCAATTGTTGAGATAAAATTCATATTTGTAAGCACATATATATAATCTGCAATGTTATTATAAAGTATGACACAAAATTAAATAACTAATTATGTTATACGTGTTATATGTATCAAAGTGTATGTAATCAAAATGTAGATATCATAAGTTGTATTTATATTTTGATGAGGGATAAAATTATAAATACTTAAAAGATTGACTTAATATTCAATCTTTATAAAGACTAAAGAGGTAATGATCCCCAATAAATATATTAACTTGTACTACTCTTATCCCTATGAGAGTTTTACAGCAAAAATAAACATATTTTCTTGGAAGATCACAACGAAAGAAAGGCTCAAAGATTTTAAATCATCAATTAATTCGGATGCGGTTTCGTAAATCTAATTTTTTATTCTTAATCATTTATTAATTTTTCGTGTTTATTATGATTTGCTGATTTATTACGAGTTACATTGGTCAACTTTCTTTTTCACGTGCCTTGAAATTTTAGATTTATATAATAAATTGTAATTAATTATTTTTTATCAAATAAAATATGATTTTTAATTGCTAAAATATATGCTGATTTTTGGTATTAAATGTTTGCTCTAAAAAAATTATCCAAATAAGACATGCATGCAACTCACATGACGAGCGAGTACGTAGAACTCTTACCACACTAGAGCGCGTGAAGGACAATGAGAGAACTTTCGAGGGACACACGAATAGAATGGCAGAAAAATAGTAAAAAATGGAATGTTTTTTTCCTCTCAAAGTTTTAAATTAAGTGAGATATATATCGCGAGATGAGAGATTTTAAATTTTGTCCGATACATATTTTTTCCTCTTTCTCTTCAAAATCTCACCAATTTCTCTTGATGAACAAAAAAACAAAAACAAGCGCACGTCAATTCATTGTGACGCACAATTTTTTTTCTAAGAAAGTGATTTTTCTTATGGGTAAATTATATATTTAGGCATCCATGTATTCTCTAGTTTTTGTTTTGGTCACTTAATTGTATTTTTTTAAAAAGTTATATATGATAGTATGTTTCATTTTTGTTTTAGTCCCTCGTCGTTAGGTTTGTTCATTGACTTAATGAAAATAGTGATGTGATATAATATAACAATAGTTTTAGTCTTACAAAACTTACTCTTTTTTATCTTTTTTACCTATGGTTTCTAGGGTTTTGATTTTAGTTCTTAATAAAAGTTTAAGGTTTCAAGGAATTTTAGGCATGAATATTTAAGGTTTTAATTTGGGATTTTAAATCGATTTCAGGATTTTGATTGGTGGCTACACGATATAGGGGCTTGGGTTCAGTCAGAGGAGGTGTGCATGTTTAGTCGAGTTGTGGCGTACAATGAGGGGTTGTTGGGGTTCAAGTTGTTTGAAGGTACCGTGATTTAAAACCCTGATTGAGATAGCTTCGGCAATGGCATCATATGCCATCGACATTCTAATTTGATTGAGCACCGTATTCTAATGTCTTTCGAATTGCACATTCTTTTGTTTTGTTGCATTGCTAGCATGTTTTGTGTAATGGTAAAATATTATGTAATTTAGAACGTAGAACATAGTTCAGTTGGTTTATGCTATCATTTTTATGAGTTGGTATAGAGAAAGCTTCGAGCTTGAATCCTGACACCTGCAATCTTTCCTTTTTATCGTTTAAAACCGGTAGGTTAGCTCAGTTGGCTCACAAAACACAACCACTGGTAGAGTGATATGAGACCAAGATAACAATCAATTCAACTCGTATAACACAACGATGGGTGGAAGTGAACCTCCGAAGCGACGCTACAGATCTCCTAGTACACCTTTTATCCCATTTGATCAGGATCGATGCCGGCATGAAATTGCCAGAATGATCATCATGCATGAGTACCCTCTTCACATGGTTGAGCATCCTGGTTTCTTAGCTTTTGTTCAAAATCTTCAGCCTCGGTTCGATAAAATGAGTTTCAACACCGTTCAAGGGGATTGTGTGGCAACTTACCTGAGGGAAAAGCAAAGCCTCATGAAGTTTATTGAGGGTGTTCCTGGACGATTTTGTCTTACACTGGACATGTGGAGTTCAAATCAAACGCTTGGTGATGTGTTTATTACCGGACACTTCGTTGATATGGAGTGGAAGCTGCACAGGCGGGTTTTCAATGTCATAATGGAACCGTATCCGGATTCCCATTCTGCTCTAAGTCATGCCGTTACTGCTTGCCTTTCAGACTGGAGTTTGGAAGGCAAGTTATTTTCCCTCACCTTCGATCATCCACTAAGTGAAGCCGGGCGGGAAAATCTTAGACCTTTACTGTGCGTTACGAATGCCCTTATTCTTAATGGTCAGCTGCTAATTGGAAATTGTATAGCTCATACTATAAGCAGCATGGCAAAGGTTGTTCTTGGAGCCGGGCAAGGGATCATCAAGTAAATCCGTGATAGCGTAAAGTACGTGAAGATGTCAGAATCCCACAAGGAAAAATTCGTTCAAGTAAAAACACAGCTTCAGGTGCCCAGTGAAAAGAGCCTGTTTCTTGATGATCAAACTCGGTGGAACACAACATACCAAATGCTTGCAGCTGCTTCTGAATTGAAGGAACTATTCGATTGCCTGGATACTTATGATCCAGATTTTAAGCTAGCCCCATCAATGGAAGACTGGAAGCTGGCTGAGACTTTATGCAGATTCATGAAATCTCTCTTCGATGCAGCCAGCATCCTTACAGCTACAACTCAACCTACTGCAATCACATTCTTTCATGAAGTGTGGAGGATACACACGGACTTGTGTCGTTCTATCACGAGTGAGGATCCCTTTATCAGCAACCTTGCGAAATCAATGCATGAAAAGATATATTTTAATTTATTTTTTTATTTTTTATTAAAAATATATTTTTATTTATCTGAAGTTTTATAAAACTAAATTCATCCTAAAATTTTATAATCTCAAGTCGGTCGCAAATAAAATCTTATGTACGTGCATCAATTAAGCGGTTCTTCTTTCTTCTCTCAAACGAAAGGGCAGTCAGGTCTTTCCATGGTATTCCACACGCTTAAACAGCTATCAACTCCAACTACTTCAACAACATACAGCCATCTCTCTGTCACTTTCAGCTCTGCTGTTTCTTGTGAAGTTCTTTCCTTTTCGATCCTTTTTTAGGGTTTTAGATGTTTTTGCTCTCTGGGTTTGTTTCATTTTATGATTCAGTGAATTGGGTCGTTGCAATTATTTTGACTGATTATGGTTTCTGGGTTTTGAAGGGTTTGAATTTCTCTGTTAGTACTGTTCCAACCATGTTTTTTGTTGTTTTCTTCACACACACACACACACATACACATTGAGAATGGCTGCCTCGGTGTTTAGCCTACTTCTCTTTGTGCAATCATCAAGACTTTTTGCCTCCGGGATCGAAGGGAAATCGACGATATGCGGGGCTGATCGCATAGCATACTCGAATTCGGACAGCCATGAAGTGTTTTGTTTGAACGACAATCTAGTAGATAGGGTTTTGTTCTGTAAGGTCCTGCAGTTGCACTATGAAGATCACTGTGTGTTGGAAGGCTATACCGGCGCTGACTGTGGTTTTGACGTTTCCTTAGGTGACACGCTTCGTTTGAAGTTTCTAATATTTAGCTATGAAATTAATCAAATAGTATGAGTAAATTTCTTAGCTTTTGGCAGCTGATTTATCGACCGGAAGAGGACGGAAGTTATTGCACGAGCCAAAGAAAGATGAGATACCCGACAATAACCTGGAAGGGAGCAATAATCGAAAACTTTCGGTCTCGACTAAAGTAGGGATGGCAGCAGCTGCTGGAGTACTTCTAACCTGTGTTTTCATCTGCCACCGTCTTTACAGGAAAAAGAAAGCAGCTGACCAAACTGTTCTTTCCGAGGAAGTAAATACAAGTGAGCGTTACATTACCTTGGCTGTATAATGTGTTCATCCTGTTTTGGTTTCAAGTTATGAATGCACGGTTCCGTTTTCGCAGTTGATTCAGCTGGCCCTTCCGAAACGAGTGTTCGTTCCCTTCCTGAGAAGGTTCCGGCCAGCCCACTTAGGGTACCACCTAGTCCTTCAAGATTCTCGACGCCTCAGTCTCCTCAACTCAACAGACTTCCGGCCAGCCCACTTAGGGTACCACCTAGTCCTTCAAGATTCTCGATGTCTCAGTCTCCTCAACTCAACAGACTTCCGGCCAGCCCACTTAGGGTACCACCTAGTCCTTCAAGATTCTCGACGTCTCAGTCTCCTCAACTCAACAGACTTCCGGCCAGCCCACTTAGGGTACCACCTAGTCCTTCAAGATTCTCGACGTCTGAGTCTCCTCAACTCAACAGACTTGGGTCAGTGCATCTCAGTATGACACAGGTGACCAGAGCTACCCATAATTTCTCACCTGCACTAAAGATAGGCGAAGGAGGGTTCGGAACTGTTTACAAGGCCCAGCTTGATTCTGGCCAGGTGGTTGCGATTAAACGAGCAAAAAAGGTAAGTAAATCTGCTCATGTTGATCTTTTTCCGGCAACTTTTGCCCCAATGTTAAGAGTATCTTTGAAGCTTGTTTCCTGTTTTGTTGTCTAGGAACATTTTGAGAATCTGCAAACAAAATTCAGCAGTGAAGTTGAACTTCTATCCAAGATCGATCATAGGAACCTTGTGAAGCTACTCGGTTACATCGATCAAGGAAAGGAACGGCTTATCATTACGGAGTATGCACCAAATGGTACTCTAAGAGATCATTTGGATGGTAAATTCCCTTCCCAATGTAACTACCCAAATTTCCGGTAGACAATATTGATGAAGGCTTAAAAATATATATTTTGCTGGTAATCCTGGCAGGTCAGAATGGAAAAATCCTTGATTTCAATCAGCGTCTTGAAATTGCCATTGATGTTGCTCATGGCCTTACGTATCTCCATCTCTATGCAGGTAAACACACTGGTCTACAGTTTTTTTTTCTTCAAGACTATGCCTTCTCATAATGAGTTTTATCATGAACCAGAGAAGCAAATTATTCATCGGGATGTGAAGTCATCCAACATTCTTCTGACAGAAAGCATGAGAGCAAAAGTGGCTGATTTTGGGTTCGCAAGAGTTGGCCCGATGGACTCGGATCGAACTCATATTTCAACCAAAGTGAAAGGAACAGTTGGTTACCTTGATCCTGAGTACATGAGAACCTATCAACTCACAACCAAAAGTGATGTGTACTCTTTTGGGGTTTTACTTGTGGAAATTCTGACCGGCCGCCGTCCCGTGGAGCTTAGGAGACCGGTTGAAGAGCGTGTGACGCCTAGATGGGTAAGCTTTCCCTTTTTTCTCTTGTTTGTGATTGTTTCGGTAGGAGCACATGGAGTAGACATATTAGAGTCTAGCTAGTCCCAAGTTCACTGGTTTTTCTCATGTTTACGAAATAAGATTCTCATGCAAGGTAGTGAAGTTGGGTACTTGGGGTTTAAGTCACCCAAGGCCTAAGATATTCTGTCTTCAAAAACAATAACTCGGTGTTTGCACCTCGGAATTCATGGTTTTGGTGTCCAAACAGGCATTCCAGAAGTATAATGAAGGACAAGTAGTGGAGCTGGTGGATCCAAAGGTGGAAGAAGTTGTAGATGCAGTAATATTAAGGAAGATATTTGCCTTGGCATTTCAATGCGCAGCACCCATTAGAAATGACCGTCCGGAGATGAAATCCGTGGGAGAACAGTTATGGGTGATTAGAGCCGACTACGTTAAAACTTCGAGGCTAGGGTGAAACACAACATAATCCATCCTTTGGATTTAATCACTCTTGTATTATGTTATTGTTACATTTGGAAAAACCTTTAACCTCGATCAGGGAAATAAGTATTATACCGTGCTAGCAGTAATTACTACTTTATTAATGCTTGCATGCAAGAGACTAAATCAAAGAGTCGATAAAATTTTGACATACCTCGAATTCTACAGTAAGGGCAAAATACAGATTGCAGTAGTTCGTTCAATGTGATTCCCCCGCCGGATCTGAGTAGTCTTCGCCAATCACAAATGGAGGGAATCATCCTACAACTTAGTGCAGTTTGATTATAAGAGTACAAGACCATTTACAGTTCTAGTTTCAAGGGTAAGCCCCATACACAACGACCGAACATGATCGCCGCCGCCACCTATAATATTTTCAATAAACGGGGCAATTGAAGCCTCAATCTTTTCCACCTACTCCTTACCAACAATGGATGCAAACCGAATATGTGTTCCGGCATGAAATCGTGCCTTGTTAATATGCCCACCACAGGTGCTCTCTGCAGCCACATCAGCCATTTGAATAATGCAATTAGTAACAAGGGTTAAAATGATATCTAAAATGAAAACAGACGACATACAGAAAGGAAAGAAACTGATGGGGAAAAGAAGGATTGGAAGTTATGGTTGGATTAACTAGCACGGCCAAAGAAGTCCATGAAACTTTGAAATCCGAATGCAGAAACATGAAGAATCAGACAAAGAATGACGAAAAAAGTTTAAGGCAAATGCATATGATTGACAATGTTTCTTACGTTGGAGATCTTGGGTATGACGAGTAGGTGCCGCAGACCAACTTCACGGAAAAGCACGAGGGCCTTAGCTAGTGACATTGTCTCCACAACTGTATATGGTGAAGCGTTGGTAAAAGGGTGTAGATCCAGGAACATCTCCATCTCCTCATCAGTTAATTCAATGTCTTCTATCTTGTCAACGTTACCTAATCCCCTCTTTGCAAAATCATCTGCCGAAAAATGCTTAAAGGCATCACTGACACCTAACCGCATAGGGGTGGACAAGAATGCTTTCTTCTTTAGCAATGCAATAAGATGAGAACGGAGTATAGAACCATATAAAACCGAGGATTCAGAATCTGGAGATGTATCTATAACAGGGAACCCATGATGCCTTGTGGTTTTAAGGATGTGTACTATATTTCCGACCTTCTCGATTCCATGAAACAGCTGAAGTGGGCCAGAGACAACATCGGCAACAGTCAGCTGCCTCATATAAGGTTCAGCATGAGTTTCCAGGTAAGGAAAACCTTTTACTTTCATAATAAGGTCGTAAATGCTGCAGTTAAAAGCATCAGCTACAGTCTTGGAAATAAGGAGAACAATCATTATCAGCGGCAACAATAATAGGTTATTGGTCAATTCCAGAATTATAACACACAAGGAGACAGTCATCCTCATAGATCCACCAAGAAATGAAGCCGCGCCAAGCACTGCATAGAGACTGTGACTAAGATTTGTATGAGAACCAAGTAACATTCCAATGAAGCGCCCATAAGATGCACCAGTTACTATCACAGGTACAAATAGACCTGCCGGAGCAACAATCCCGTAGCTTAAAATACTAAGAATGAAGCAGGTGACGAAAAATATGAGCATAGATGAGAGCTGAAACTCAGAGTCAGTATCCTTGCTCAAAAGATTTCTGATCGCATCATCATTTGTGTTGAAAATGAGACTTGCAAGATCATTGTAGTGACCATGAGGGCATTGAAATCTCTTATAGTTACCGGATCGACCTATCGTGGGACAGGCTTCAGCTGCATCCAAGGGGCATGGTTGGCAAGATGCAAGCCATGGTAATCCAAAAAGCAGAACCGATGTGAAAATTGAGATTGTGCATGCAATAAAAATTTGATAAATAATGCCTTTCCTGAGATGAGAAAAAAGAGGGGTAATAAGCAAGGAGAAAAACCGGGTAAACTATATTATGCCAGACTCTGAAAATGGTAATTGGTGCAAACAACACAAATCTGAAAAATAGAACTTACTCGTAAATGAAATTGTAAACTCGGAGAACCCTGATTAAAAGGAAATTATACAAACTTCCTAATATGCCGCCAATTACTCCAAGAACAAGAACAGGAGGAACATCAGCTAGGTGATATGAAATATTTGCTGAATAGGCGTCGAACATTATCAAACCCCCTTTACCAAATAGCCCACATTTTCCACTAAAACAAACATCAATTAGGGCTCGAAGTATAATTGCAACTACAGCAGTTGTAAAGAAAGATCTCCAAAGAAGGGCACTTCTCCACCTGTAGAACAAAACCAGATAATATCTTAAGATGCCAACTTTTGGCTGTTTAGTCTTGTCAAAAGGACACCATGAACACCCTGTCCATGATGAGTAAAAGGCAGGCTGAACGAAGCTATTGCCTAATACAAATCTGTTTTTCGTTAAACAATAAAAAGAGAGAAAATGAGACGAACGTGAAACCGTAAAAGATATCAACTAAGAGCCCTATGCAGTAAACCCAGTACACTGATGAAAGGATGGTTAATAATATATCAAAATGGTGCTCCAAATGGATGTATCAATTCACGTACCAAGATGCCATTTCTTCAAGAGCAAACAGAACGCCTCCAACTGGGGCACTGAAAGCAGCAGCAATTCCAGCTGCCGATCCACATGTTACAAGATCTCGTCGGTCTCTGTCATTCTTAAAGAAACGAAGCCACTTCCATGTCAAACCATATTTTCTCGATCCACCCTGTCCAAACAATGATGCAATGCCTGAACCTATATGCACCATAGGCCCTGCCTTCCCAACCACCAGAGATGAAGACACTGCAGAAATGCTTCCCACAATCTGCACATTTAACACAATTATCAATCTCTACACTATGGAAGAAATGGAAAAGAAATATGAGTGGCTGTTCCTCCTTAATTCACAAAAAAGTAGGGGGATCATTCCCAATATAAATGTTGAACTCTGAAAGCACAGAAACCTATAATTCGATAACTAGATAGGTATCAACTCGATTTACTAGAATCAACAAACACAAACGTATTATAAAAATTTAGGGAAAAAGAGCTCTTCACTCTGCATCAAGCTCAACATCACAAAGGATCTTCTATACAGTAACAATTCATCGTTTGTAATTAAATTTTAAAAAAGATTAAGCAAATAACTACCTTAACCACTAAAGTTCGTGGTGAAAATATATCCGGAGCATCGACACCGTTCAAGTAAGCCTTCACTTCCGGTATACCTGAACCGGCAGCCGCTGGAGAAATAAAAGCAGTTATGATGGCGGCAAAGAGAGTTAGGACCAGATTTGATACAGAAAACACTGTAAATGCCATCCCGTACCTGCACATATAAATAAAGTAAAGGTTTATTTCAAAATTATTAGTATTTTTTAAAAGCGGGACAATAGTGGAGTATGTAAGAATTTCTAGCTGATAAAGTAGTTCGAATATTTGGCGCAAATTAGTTCGAATATATGAAATTCAACAGTTATTCAAAAAAAAAATTTGAATGAAGTGACCTTCCATCCAACATCATGTTTGAAGTGACGACGAATTTAACGCCGGCGATATTCTCAACGGCGAGATTATTGAAGAAACCAACGAGACTGACGAAACCGCCGATCAAGAAACAGAGGAGCCATTTCATGAAAATATATTGAAATTTCTGGATCTTGCCACGCGTCCTCCAGTCCTGTTTGAAGAAATCATTCTCCGCAATCCTTTAAACAAGAGAGCAACACCGAACCGATTTATATAAAAAAATTCAGCTGAAAAAGAAAAGAAAAATTATGTAAAATAAAAAGAGAGAGAAGTTTACTCGTAGTCAAGGCTTTCTATAGGGCAGACGTTGGCGCCAACGATGGCGACCTGAGAGGTGGAATTAATGGATCGTTGCTGGTGAGAGAGCAAAGAAACGGTGAGTGACTCATAGTCTTGGCTTTGGGTTTGGATTTGGTACGGTGGTGCATTCTCTGACATGGTCTCAAACGGCGCGGGGTTTTGGGGTTGCCGGTGGAGCTTCGGCGGAGACGTGGACCGGTACAGATCGACAGAGGAGTAAGAGGAGTCGAAGATAGAAGATAGAAGATAGAAGATAGAAGAATGAAGAATATCTGTTTATGAATTATTAAAATAAAGAATTGAAACATCTGGGGCCCAGCAGACTGTGGTGGACAAATGGCCAGGCACCTATGCCTGTTAATACAGACTGGAATTCAGCTGCTACTTCTCTATCCTTGTCAGCTTTCACTACAAAACAGATTCAGGTATCTCTAGACCCAGCAAATCACACGGCAGTGGCCGTGAATGGTGGCGGCGCTTCTAGCAACGATTAGACTAACGGTGGCCGGTGGGTTCTTTTAGATAATGCCGTACCATCCTGTACTAAATGATAGTATTATACATTTTTAAAATTATTTTATTTAAAATATTTTATTAAAATAATCAATAATAATATTTATATTTTTATGTTTATATGTTTTAATTTTTTATTCATATTAAAATAAATTTATCAATTATCTTTCAAAGATAATTCTATTAATTTTTTCAGTTAAATATATCTCCTAAAATTATATATATAATCAATATAAGACATAAATTATAGGACAAAGGAAGTGTAAGAAATGTTAGATTGTTGTTCTTTCAATAAGAATATAAACATGGATAGAGCTATTTATATAAAAAAAATTAAGGATTTAATAAATATATAAATTAAATATTAAATAAAAATTAGTTGACCCTTATTCCCATATGTAATGAGATAAGAGGAGGTAAGATAATAGGCTACCCCCAATTGATAGCAGTTTCCATAAGAGACCTCCGAATTATGAAATGCCATTCGTGTGACTCGATCATACGACCCCAAGATTAAAAACCTTGTGCTCTACCAACTAAATTGGATGATCATTTAAATATTAAATATATTATTTAATTAATATTTAAATTAAAAAATATAAATATTATACTAAATATATATATAAGACATCATACTCAAAGATGATAATAAGTTGGGTTAAGTTAATTCTTTTTATTGATTTGAATCTAAGTTGAGAATTATACTCTTAACACTAAATTTGATTTGGGTCTAAAAAAGTTTTGCTGACTCGAAATTCTATCTGAATTTTAAGATAAAAATCTGATTCAATTCGATCTAATTTGAGTATAAAAATATCTTATTTTTATTTAATTATTTCTAATCGAGACCAATTATTTAAAATTTTAATCTCTTTTCATGACCACTTGATAAAAAGGTTGATCTTTATAATTATATGAGTTCTAGTTTAAAAATTTTAATAAAAAAAAGTATTAAGTGAAAGAGAAATAATAGAATAAGGAGACATTTGTTTGATATCATCGATGATAAAGAAAGGGATGTGAAAAGAGATCAACCAGAACACGTCTGTGTGGTTGCTAGTGCCAAAGGGATAGATCAGAAAATGGTAGGGTTTAGATGATTAGGGTAATAATAGGTGGCGAATTTAGAAAATTTTTTAAAGGTAGACATAAATTTTAGGGTGGATACTCTGAATAAAATAGATAAAATAACTTCAGTGACCAAAAATGTCTTATAATATACGATTTTAATCAATTTTTTTGGATTTGTCAAAATGACCAACTAAATCGCAATGCAATCGATAATTCGCAACACGATCTCCGGTATCGCAATTTCTAAATTCACAACGTGAACTTCGACTATCGCATTGCGATTTACATATTCGCATTGCGATAGTCCAAGTTCGCGTTGCGATTTATTCCAAATTCGTTGCGATTGATTTATTCCAAGTTCGCGTTGCGATTTATTCCAAATTCGTTGCGATAGTCCAAAATCGCAACGACGGTATTGTATTTGTTTCTTAAGAATTTTATCTAACAAGATAATATTCGCGCGAACGTGTCGAAGACACATATTACCACGACCACGACCACGAGACGGCGGCGGCGGCGGCGCGCGAGAGTCCCCCTTGTTCTCTATCACTCAACAAGGAAGTGAAAAAGCCAAGCCTTAAATACCATTCCCAATAGTGTTTCTAATACTATGTGGGATTGAGCATTACCAACACTTGTTCCCAATATTATGTGGGATTGAGCCTTAAATAGTGATATTATTTTTGAATGTTTTTCTTAAAATTGCAATAATCGCGATTGATTGTAGATTGACATTTAATTATGACATATTTAATCGTATAATACTAATGCAATTGGTTGCTGATTCAGTTGTTTTAAGGTGCATGATTGTTAATTGTTTCCTGAATAATCACATTGTATTGGAAACAAGTGTTGGTAATGCTCAATCCCACATAGTATTGGAAACACTATTGGGAATGGTATTTAAGGCTTGGCTTTCCCACTTCCTTGTTGAGTGATAGAGAACAAGGGGGACTCTCGCGCGCCGCCGCCGTCCGTCTCAGGTCGTGGCCGTGGTCGTGGTAATACGTGTCTTCGACACGTCCGCACGAATACTATCTTTTTAGAGAAAATTCTTAAGAAACGAATGCAATACAACCAGTCGTTGTGATTTACATATTCGCATTGCGATAATCCAAGTTCGCATTGCGATAGTCGACTATCGCATTGCGATTTATATATTCGCATTGCGATAGCCGACTATCGCATTGCGATTTACATATTCGCATTGCGATAGTCCAAGTTCGTATTGCGATAGTCCAAGTTCGTATTGTGAATCTGGAAACTTATTTGCGATACCGGAGATCGCATTGCGAATTATCGATCGCATTGCGATTTAGTTGGTCATTTTGGCAAATCCAAAAAAAATTGGTTAAAATCGTATATTATAAGGCATTTTTGGTCACTGAGGTTATTTTCATAAACCACTAATATAAGGATATTTAGATTTTAGGGTAGATGCCAAATCCTACATCTGCCATTAGGGATTAGTATAAGTCGGGTTGGGTTTTTGGTCCACTTGACCTGAGAACAAGAAGTCTTCCGCCCGAGAGCCGACCCGACCCGACCAAAACAAGTTTTCACACGACCCGAACCCAACCCGATATATAACTTAAAAACTCAACCCGACCCGAAATAATAAAAAATTATTTTTATTCAATAAAAATAATGACTTAATTAAAAAATAATATATATAGGGATATTATTGTAATTATTCTTAAATATATAAGGTAAAATTATATATTTTTTTCGGATCGAGTATTTTCACCCTAAACTGACCCGACCCGAACATCACATTTAAAAAAAATCGACCGATCTGATTTTTTTTAAAGAATCCGACCCGATCGAATCGGGTCGAGTCTCATGCCCATCCCTATCCGCCACCAATAATAGTGACACTACTTATTAATATGGATTAGGGTTGCTAAGTACTATAGCTCAAAAAGTACTTTATTTTGACTCCATTAAATTTATTTCAGTCACTATTATTATCAAAATACGTAGAATTAAAAGAGTAAAGTACATAAATGATCTCTTAAATATATAATATTGTTTTGTTAATTTTTTTATTATTAAAAATTATAACATGACCTTCTGATTATAGGACGTCGTTTTGTTTAGTCTATTAACTATTAAAAGTTATAAAAATGATCGTTTAACTATTTATATGTTTCAAACTCGTCATTTTTCGTTAAAATTGATGATAGCCTAAGTTGGACGTTAACATATTGATTGGGATATGATAGTTATTTGATATCATATTTTAACATATCACATACATCATGTTAACGCCAAACTCATAATACCGTTATTTTTTTAACATAAAATGACGAGTTTAAAATATTTAAATAGTCGAATGGTCGTTTTATAACTTTTAATAGTCATGTGACTCAACAAAGCAATGCACTATAGTCAAGAGATCGTTTTGTAACTTTTAATAATCGGAAAACTTAACAAAGTAATATCTTATTGTCATGAGACCATTTGTGTACTTTACTCAAATTAAAAATATATTTTTTAATTACTTGATATTGATGATTCATAAAAAAATTATTGGAGTATCACTATTCCATTCACCGTTATAATTTAAGATAAACTACACGTTCAATATTTTAATTATTATTTTTTGTTCTGTTTTAATCATTCAATTATTTTTAAATCATATTTATTGTTACGTTTTGATTTAATTTAAATTACTTGATATTAAAAAAACTAATAGAAATACCGATTTGATATTTTTAAATAAAAATAAAAATAATATAATATTAATTTATATTGACACGTTAACATCACCGCTAATTCATATACTAAAAAGTGTAGTTTATCCTCCAAACTGCTAACGGTATATGGATGGTTATCATAAGCTGTTGGATTCAGCCTCAACAAGCCCAATATGCAACATGTTGCATGCCCAATATATTTATAGTCTTTGAAGTCTCTAAAATAATATAAGTATCTAAATATTATTATTTTTATTTAATATTTTTTTATTAAAATAGGTGCCAAATGTTATGTTTTGTTTTATTTTTAAGTTGGACTTTAAAAATTATTATCCTCTATAAATGATTTCTTTAAATTCTATAATTTTTTATTTAAATAGACAATTATAAATAAATGTAAATTATTTTGAAATGAGATTCTGATTTTAAAGTGAAATATATGAATTTACATGACCAAAATATTTGTAATTATTTTTTTTGAAACTTATTATTTTTATTTTCTCAAAAACATGAAAATGAAGAGAGAGAACTTGAATTTGAGACTAATTTAATTAAAATAATATCTTAACCGTTTTTATTAAATCGCATGAATTTTATTTAAAGAAATAACGTGCGTAATACGTGTTAGTATACATATTTACACGAACACATATTGATCAAATGATAAAGTGATATATATATATATTGTATTCAATCATTTAATAAGTACATGTTTATAAATTATATTTAAACACTTTAAGAAATTTATATATCGTTAAAAATATATAAACTTGTATTATTATTATTATTAGTTTTATGGGTAAGCTACCATTTAGTACTTAAACTATTAATTTTGGTTCATTTTAGTACCTAAACTTTTAATTTTTTCAAAATCATATTTAAAATTTAGTTTTTGTTTCATTTTAGTAAGATACCTTTAAAAACTTTAGTTTTTATTTCATTTTAGTACCAAGTTCAAAATTTAACGTTAAATTTTAAAAAATTGAAAGTTTAGGTATTAATATCAAACATATCCAAAATTGATAATTTAGGTACTAAGCGCATTAAGTTTTTAACGATAGATATTAAAATGAAACAAAAACTAAATTTTAGACATGATTTAAAAAACACTAAAAATTTAGTTACAAAAAACGAACTAAAACTGATAGTTTAGATAATAAATAAATAGTTTTCCTTAGTTTTATTTAGGGTAAAGTACATAAATAATCTGTAAACTTTTAGGGCATTTGCAATCTAATCACTCAACATTTGAAACTTGCAATACAATCATCGAGCTTTTAGTTCGTTTTCAATAAGGTATATGTCATTATCTCTCATTCATTTTTACTGACGTGACACTTAATTCCCATTAACGATATGACGTGACATCTTCTTCTTCTTCTTTCTTCCATTAAAGCAACTTCTTTCACTCTTTTACTTGTTTTCCATCTCTCCTTCCATTAACTCCTTTACCATCTCCATCAACACTTCTTATTTCATGAACCCTAACGCATATCTCAAGTAAAGGGCAAAGAGTAACTACTTTGAGCGTGTTTTTGAAGAAGTGAAAACTTGAGATAAGGGAAGAAACGATTTGGTTTGATTCAGTTTTTGAAGTGAAGTAAAAGAAAATGTGGGCTCTTATTAAAATGGTGGGTTACAGTGTTTTTTAATTTGTTATTTTACTTTTTGTAGAACTTAAACATCAGTGTTAAAAAGCATATAGATTATAAAATCAAGGTTCGTGAAATGAGAAGGGTTAATGAAGATGGTGAAAGAGCATATAGATTATAAAATCAAGGTTCGTGAAATGAGAAGGGTTTTTGAAGATGGTGAAAGAATTCATGGAAGAGAGATAGAAAAAACAAGCAAGTAAAAGAGTTAAATAAGTTGCTTTAATGGAAGAAGAAGAAAAATAAGAAGAAGCTATAACGTTAGAGAATTAACTAGAGTTAAGTGACATGTCAACAAAACTAACGGGAGGTAACGACAGGAATCTTATTGAAAACGAATTAAAAGATTCAAAAGTTGAGTGACTAAAATACAAACACCTTAAAAGTTCATAAACTATTTATATACTTTACCCTTTCATTTAACCAAGGTTGGATCTAACAGGATATTCCATTATAGGTCCAACAATTTCGACAAGCAACCCATAATATAACATTTTGCCCATGTCTGTCACCACTAATTTAAGCAACCCAAACTTTATTTTCACTCTCAAAATTATTTAATCTAATATTTATGAAAACTTTAAGACATGACTATTTGAATCTCAAATATTGAAAATTCCATTTCCTTTTTCATCATCATCTTCTTCCTCGCAGCTTCAACTAAAAACAATCCCATTTAAAACTTGGAAAAAAAAAGAAAATCCGTGTTTCAATGGCGTCTCTGACCCCAATTTCCCAATCCCATTCCTTTCTTAAAAGACCCAACCTTAAAACTCCTCCACCTCCCAATTTCTCTTCCAGTTTTATCATCAAGGATTTCCCATCTTCCAAGACTCCGTCTCTTAAACTTCCCATGAGGGTTTCTAGGAACGTCGTCGTATCGTCCACGACGGTGGAGAAGCCCAGGAAGAGGTACCCCGGAGAGGCTAAAGGTTTCGTGGAGGAGATTAGGTTAGTGGCCATGAAATTGCAAAGGAAGGAGAGAAGGAAGTAAAACAGCCTGAAGAACGTACCGTTAAGGTATGGGAGCCTTGTTGAAATTGTTTGGTGCAAGTTGCAGCAAAATTAATGCACCGAAAAAGTAGCTAGAAATTATTGATTTTTTAATAATGTTAAAATCTCACATTTAGTTATTATATTTTAGAGTATTTTTAAGATTAGTCTTTAAGTTTTAATTATAAATATCCTAGTTCTTTTAACTTCAAAACCATCCCAAAACATTATAGTTTTATTCTAATATTAGAGAATTTAGAGAGTTTCTTTAAAGTTGTTTTCTCATTTTTATCAAGAGAGAATTATCATTTTTTTCCCTTGGTATATCGAGAGAAATTGTAATTCTTATTTTCTCATAGTGAAATTCTTCTACCGTTGCCCATGATTTTTACCCTATATTATTTAGGGGGTTTCTATGTAAATTTATTTTGTGTCACTTTTATCTTCATTTTTATTTTTCTAAATTATCAGTTGTAATTTTACTTTGTTTGATAACCGTATTCCGCAACAATCCTACCGTTGATGGCTACTTTGTTTTCAGCTATACTTTTGGAAATTTGTAATTTATTTTAGAATCAAATCATCTTCGAGAAGATGGGTTTATTAAGGGAGAATAAGATTAGACTGAAGCTTGAAGTTTTTTATATGATGATATTTAGATGTTGTTATAGGATACCGTTGATGGGAACAATTTTTTGTCGTCCGTAGTTGGTGGTTCACCCTTGTAGTTGATTGGATTTTTTTTTGTCTCGTCGATCGTTGTCGGTTCATCCTTTTAGATTCCGGATTAAGCGAAGATCTATAGTAGGTGAGATGATGATCGTTGATCATTGTTTTTAGAAAGATAAAGGCATAAGGGACGGCGAAGGATTCAAATAGCCCTTCACTTGAAAACCGAAGCACTTTACCATTAACACAGATGATTGAATTGTAGCTGTTTAATCCTCGAAATGGATGCCTTTAAAAGTATCAGTGGTTTTTACTTTGTGTTAAACTCGGAGTTTCGTATGCTTTGTAAATTGTATTGCACCAACTAGTTCCTAGCTTTGCTCATATGTATAAGCTTTTATGTGCTTCTTGAGTGTGATGTTTAATGGTTTTACGATACTGCTAGAAAAAGTAAAGTGATAAGCCTGGTCTGGTCTGGTTCAGATGCTGAATTCAGAAACACTGGATTGGAAAGGTCGGAGAAGTTGGCGATGGATTTACAGTGGTTCAAAGAGCAAGGCTATGCCATTCCCGAACCATCTTCTCCCGGTGTTACATATTCCGAGTATCTTAAAGAATTATCCGAGAAGGATCCACAAGCATTCATATGCCATTTCTACAACATTTATTTTGCACACTCGGCTGGTGGCCGGATGATTGGGAAGAAGGTAAACACAATATTAGCTTCAAATGTGCCCATTTGGGTCAGTTCATGCATTTCACCAGCTTTTATCTAGCGGATATCCCATAGCCATAGCCATAATTGTAACATGTTGAATGCATACACTTGTAACATGTTAAACACAATATTAGCTTCAAATGTGTATCGAAAAGTAAATTTCTTGATCCTTATCTACACTTTCTAGAATTAAACTCATGTCGTTTTGCTTCGATCTATCCCTTTCAGTTACCCATTTGAGTTGCTTCATGCATTTCACCAGCTTCTATCTAGTGGATATCCCATAGCCATAGCCATAGCCATAGCCATAGCCATACTTGTAACATGTTGAATGCATACACTTCCCTCGATACCTCTGCTCCTAAAATGTCCTCACTTAGATAGGTATTAACTTGATTTACGAGATCGAGCACTCGAGCTCATTCAACCCCACTCTTTCTACCAGGTAGCTGAGAAGATACTTGACAACAAGGAGTTGGAATTTTACAAATGGGATGGTGACCTTTCCCAATTGTTACAAAACGTGAGGGACAAGCTGAACAAAGTAGCTGGGGTAATATTCATTGTATGATTGCAGAACTCTCTTGAAAACACCATCTCCATTCCGTTTCTTTACGACTAATACTGATTTCATGTTCTTCATCGTCGCTACCGAAGAGCTGGACTAGGGAGGAGAAGAACCATTGCTTGGAAGAAACCGAGAAATCGTTCAAATATTCAGGGGAGATTCTTAGATTGATACTGTCATAGGTATGCCAAGCATAACTGGCATAGTATGTTCGTGTTAATCGAATCTGGAATTGTTATGGGATTTCAAGTCAAATACTCAACACTGTGGACTGAACTTGTAAACATATTTATCAACTTTTACTCCCATTCCTTGATTTTTTTCTTCTTCTAATACTGTTCAGCTACTTGTAAAGTTCCTTTTATATTATATTATATTATATTATATTATATTATATTATATTATATTATATTATATTATATTATATTATATTATATATATTATATTATATATATTATATTATATTATATTATTATATTATATTATATTATATTATATTATATTATATTATATTATATTATATTATATTATATTATATTATATTATATTATATTATATTATATTATATTGATGAATACTGATTTAGGTTCAATATTTCATATGGACGAATGTTAGTTTAGGTATTATGAGGTGAAATTTTGTCATTAGTCACTGTACTATCCATAAATTATAAATTTAGTTTTTATTTTTCAATTGAGTTAATTGTGTCACATGTCCTCAAATTATGATCCTCATTCTATATTGGTCTATAAACTTTTGAACATTTTCATTTCATCCTTAAATTATGACTTCCATTCTAAATTAGTCTTCAAGCTTTTGAATGTTCTAATTTCATTCCTAAAACGTGACTCCAAATTTTTTAATCTTCCAATATCATTTCTAAATTCATTCAAATATGTAATTAGTTTTAGCCATAGTTTAGTTTAATCTTTTTCAAATATATAATAATATATCTTGGCTAACACATTAACCAGGTATGTGATTAGTATATATTGATAGTTTGGAATGAAATTGAAATATTCAAAACATTAAGGACCAGTTTTAAACGAGAGTTATAATTTGAAGATGAAATTGGAACATTCAAAAGTTTACGGATCAATTTAGAAAAGGTCACATATAGCATTATTACAATATTAAAATTATGAATCTTCTTATAGTTAACAAGAGCGCCTGTAGCTCAGTGGATAGAGCGTCTGTTTCCTAAGCAGAAGGTCGTAGGTTCGACCCCTATCTGGCGCGATTTCTTTTATTTTGTTGCTTTGTTCATATTTTTTCTGTCACACTGCATTTGGCGTTTTAGCATCTATATTTTTTTGGCTGACTAATTAATGTGGCTACATCAATGTGGAAAACTTGGTCCCCATCTTCTATTTCTACGAGTTTTAGGCCTCACAAATCACACGTGATTTTTTGATTGCATGAGCCAACTACCTTACTATGTTGGAAGCGTAGGTGGACACTCGAGTAATTTTTAACTCGAAATATTATTGATACGAGACAAAATATGTTACAACGATGTTACCCCAATATTATAATACTACATCACTAGTTGCGTCTAGTTTACAAATACAACCTATATATTCTAAGTTTTGCTAAGCTTCACCCTCTATCTCTAATAGCTTTGTTAAACTATCTCTCATTCTTTGCTTTTCTAAGTTTTTCCTCATATTCCTTCTCTCTTTAATAGCTTTGCTAAGCTATTAATCATTATGACTTTTCTAAGCCTTCATTTTTCTCTCTTTGCATTACATTTAAAGCTTATCTACACACATATTTATAGGTGTAGTAACCGACTTATTTTCAGCTCTGTGGATACTTCTCAATTTCTCTCTGCCTCCTTAATACTTGCTTGCCTTAATTAAATTTCATGCAATCTTGATTTTTTAAAGTCCATTCTTATTTGATAAGAATTGTTTGCTACTAACATTTGGTGTTGCCACGTTTTTTTACTTAATTATTAAGCATGCACTTTGCTTAATAATTAAGCATATTCTTTTAACAATTTTTTTTTTGACTTTTAATATTTAGAAATCAAGTTTGATTTCTAACACTCCCCCTCAAACTTGATTTTCCATTCTAAGCTTTTCTTTAAGTCGGTTGAATATATCTGCTATCAATGGTTTTGTGAAAATATCTGCTAATTGATCTTCAGTTCTGCAGTCAATTAGCTCCACAATTTTGTTTTTCGCATGCTCTCGTATAAAATGATACTTTGTATCGATATGCTTGCTTCGGCTATGGGAGACTAGATTCTTGGCAAGGGAAATTGTAGACTTGTTGTCGACATAAATTGTGATTGGTTCTTCTTGTGCCAAATTTAGCCCGCTCAAAATATTCCTTAACCACATTGCTTGGCAAGTGCACGCTGCTGCGGCTATATATTCTGCTTTGCTTTTTTGACACCTTGTAGAGATTTTTGCAAAATCTCTCATGCTTGTTTTACGGTCTTCGCATCAGAATTTTTTTTCAAAGGTAGATTCTTCTACTCCTTGAAAAATAAAGAACAACGCTCTTTTATCTTTTTTTGAGAATTCCTTTAATACCTTCTTTTCTTCATTGGTCAGGACTGCTTCTGCTACTGCATTTTCAAGCTCGGTGTAACCATTCTCGATGATATCCCAAAAATCTTGGGAGCCTAGTAACATCTTCATTTGAATGTTCCAGTTGTCATAATTTGTCTTTTTCAATCTCGGGATTTGTGGTTGAATCATGTTGGCCATCTTCTCCATCACGTTAAACTCGAACCAAGCTCTGATACCACTTGTTGGAAGCGTAGGTGGGCACTCGAGTAATTTTTAATTCGAACTATTATTGATACGAGGCAAAATACGTTATAACTACGTTACCCCAATATTACAATACTACAACACTAGCTGCGACTAGTTTACAAACACAACATCGCTATTCTAAGTTTTGCTAAGCTTCACCCTCTCTCTCTAATAGCTTTGTTAAGCTATCTCTCATTCTTTGCTTTTCTAAGCTTTTCCTCATATTCCTTCTCTCTTTAATAGTTTTGCTAAGCAATTAATCATTATGGCTTTTCTAAGCCTTCATTTTTCTCTCTTTACATTACATTTAAAGCTTATCTACACACATATTTATAGGTGTAGTAACCGACTTATTTTCAGCTATGTGGATGCTTCTCAATTTCTCTCTGCCGCCTTAATACTTGCTTGCCTTAATTAAATTCCATGCAATCTTGACTTTTCAAAGTCCATTCTTATTTGATAAGAATTGCTTGCTACTAACATTTGGTGTTGCCACGTTTTTTTCCTTAATTAAAGAAATTGTTATGAGATTCGGGGTAAATGTGATGCTGAGTAAAATTCATGGTTGAAGAATACTAGATCTCGAGTGCATGACCAATGTCAATTTCCTTGAAGCTAGTCTTCTTAATTCATCGAACTGAGGATTCTTGGGTGGAACAAAATGAAGTCATGCATGGCTAGGACCTTTTCTTTGGTTAAGCAAAGCAAAGCATTAGTTTGTTTATTTCGATGTTGTTGATTGTCTGGAGATTAGGACCTTTCTAAATATATGATCGAACCTGCATTCTGGTCTGTGAACAAGGCTGCGTTATAGTTGCACGAGTTTTGCACCGGTTTGCAAGCAATCTTTTAACGCCTCCCCTGTTCAGTGTTTGCTTCTTGACTATCGAAATAATTATCTCTTGATTGATCTTGTTCTTTAAAATAATGAATGCACAGCATGGTCTGCTGTTAATATGCTATTGTCTTCCCATCTTTCAAAGTTATATTCCGGAAAATTATTGATTGAAACAGATCTAGCTGGTGGATTAGCTTATACTGATAACCTATTATCAGCTGCACCTGTGGTCTACTTGGGGTTGCTTCTGTTGTTCCTGGTATCAATAACTAGAAATAGTTTACGTCATTGAGAAGAATCGAAATTGCCACCATCAGAAGAGCTTTAATCCTTTGATGAAATACAAAGCAGTTTATAAGATACCATTCTGATGAGATACACTAATCTCTGGCTTGTAGATCTATATCATTTTAGTTTCCATTTCGATATTTTAGCAGAAACCAGCTGACAGTTTGTTCTTGTAGACTACTCGAGTTAGATTTGTCTTCGATGACAAGTCACTGGTTAGTCCATTCTTGTATACTTCCTTCATTGTTGCGGATTTGGCGCTAGAATTCTCCACTTACGCATATGTGAACGGCGACGTTTGTGATTTTAGGAGGTGAAAGTAGGGGACCAGCTTCCGGATTCAGGTGAAAAATGTCTTTGTGGGTGGCAAAAACCGTTGGAAGTAAGACACCTTTCCAATTTCGATCCAAGTTCGAAAATGGTAAGCCACTTACCTATCTATTTTACCACAGGTACTCAACATTTGTGAATTGGGAACTTTGGTGGCCAAGTTTCCCCATTCTGGTGTATTTTAAGGAGACTCAGACAAAGCCTGAAGGACAGGTTCACTTTTTCCCAGTCATTTTTGTAAGTGTATCTTACTCATCTCTCTCGTGTCCGCGTATTTGGTTTTGACAAAACTCGAGAGACGAAAGAATACCTTTCTGTTACTCGAATATTATAAGCTGTAAATACATGTTAATACAATCCTTGATCTGTGATTATTTTTTCTTTGAATATATTCTTACAACTAGAACGGAAAACAACTCTACGACGACGTAATGGTAGAAAGAGCCTATCCTTCGAAAACTAGCGGTCCAAAATAATCGAGAAGATTTGGACTTATATGATGAGAGATTCCGAGATCAAACTTCAAAAGCATAAGGTTTGAGTTAGTCCCAATTCCAACAGGCAAATCTTGTAATGATTTTTACACTAATGTCTTAAACCTTGCTACTGCAGGTTAAAGCTTGCCATGCCTGTCATTTATTTGAAGCATCACGAAGTCTAGAATGCACCTGGTCTTCATCATCAGATCTATCATATACTAGTTCACAATTTGTACTGTATTCAACTATAAAAGAGAATGGTAACTGAAAGTGAGGCTCTCTCAGTACAACTCTATCATAAACATGAGGAAATGTGTACTTGGATAAACTGCATCCACTGTGGGCTGAGAGATGGCAAGCCAAAGAACAGATTTGCAGTTAGGTTGTCATCGACGGAAAATTTTGTGGTACTTGCATTAATTCTTGGTGCAGTGAGCATCTGTACCATGCAGGGTGCAATGAGTAAACCCAGACTACTTAAAGTCCCTTATCTCTTTCGCCGTAGTGTTACTTGCTTGCAACAGCCGTTCGTCTTCCTCGTAGATTAGATAGGGGGCTTCGCCTTTTTTCCGGGACAATAACTTTTCGGCTCCCTTCATTACATGATACTCCCATCCCTGAACATCGATTTTAAGTAGAAGCACTGGCTCTGACTCCGGGATTACTTCATCCAGAAGGATGGACCTCACTTGGACTGCTATTTCTTCATTGGACTTGAATGCCAGCTTCGCACCGACGGCAGAAACGGCACTGTTGTCAAGCCGGCCAACCAACTGGAGAAAAACGCAAAGGTTTTCACATGAGAAGCAAAAAGGAATGATAATACAGTAAAAGAAGGAAGCAGTATATGAGAATGGATAAACAATAAATCCAAACGACAAAATGACGACAACAGATAATCTATAAGGCAAAACCATATCAATTATCTTTTTTCTCTCAACCCAAATCCCCAAAGCTTACCATGTAACCTGCTCTCTCATTCGTCCATCAAAATTTACTAAGATTCGTAGAAAAGTGACTAGCAATTGTGAAATCATAATCAAATTATCACACCGGTTTATCTTCAAGCAATGAGCACAACGTCTGCATAATCGAAATTGAGGCTCTCAGTACCTAGGAACATCCAAGTTTGATCTTCTACTATCCTGAAACTATGACCCCCCCCCCCTTTGTACCAAAAGAGAAGAATCCAAGTTTTAGTATCCCAAAATTCCATTCTAAATTGAATTCATGAGCAATTGTCATTGATGATCTCAACCCAAGAGAGTTTATCTGGCCCTCACCAGCTATTGGATATAATCGATAGTAAGCTAACCATTGACTTGAAACATAAGGTAAAAAAATAAGGCAAGTTCTATAGGTAAAGACCGGAACAGGATTCATTGAGAGCAGCTGAAGCACCTAACCTACAAAGGAAAGGGCAGTTGCACAAGGAACAAAATGGAACTGTTCTCCATCCCAAATATCACATGGAACAACCAGGAGGTTCCTCATTTTCATAGAGCAGTTTTTTCCAAATAGTTTGGTTGATTACAAGGTAATATATGTTAAGAATTTTTATTAGCCAATGATAACTTTATACACACCCTGCAGCTACTTGAACCCGGATCCTCAATAGGTTCCATTTTCATAGAGCCTTAAGAACTCAAAATGCAGCAAATGAAAATTGTTTCCAAAGTATCAAACTTGCAAACAAGTTCAACAGTTTCACTAAGTTCCCATTTTTAACACCTCATAAGCCACCTCTATACTATCGTTCAGTTAACAAACATAAATATACATTATTTTGCTAAGCATAAATTAACACTAAATTATAAGCTCACTAATCTCAAAGCTTGGTGCATCAAATCGGCCTAAAGAAAGCCATGAATTAGAAGACTCGTACTTTATGGAAAGTAATATTTCCATTACGATCAGATGCGGCTGCTTCAAAAACAGTAATAAAATCCTCAATCCTATTAAACCAAATCCCATCACAGATCCTCTGCAAATTCTCCAGAACCGGCTCAAAAGCCAACACCCTGAACCCCATAACAGCTGCCGCGAAACTCGCCATCCCGACATTGGCCCCGACATCGACGAAAAACCCATCTTTGTTTTTCCCTTCCAGAAATTCCTGAACGGTGGCCGATATGTCAGGCTTGCGAAAGGGCTTACCTTTAAGAAGTCTCACGATGTTCTTATGAGGCTTGTCGGGGAGGGAACCTAAATCAGCTAGGGAGTAAATGAAAGGGTGTTTGAGATTTTCTACGTTGTTTGCAATGATGGGATGGGCTTGCGGTGAGTTACGGCAGTTAAAAGGAGGGATTGGGAAATTCTGGGCATATTTTTGGGCGCTATAAGAGGGAGTTGTGGGGATAAAGGTGGGGTTTTTAGGGGAAAGCAGAGAGAAACAGAGGTAGACGAAGAGGGTGAGAAGGAGGAGAGGAAGGAGGGTTTTGGGTGAGAGGAACTTCTGGGCTTTGCTGCTTTCTCTTTTCCATGCATTTGCCATGGGGATTTAGTAACTTTCTCTTCAATGCATTTTCCAGGAAAATTGTGGAGTTCGATAGATCGGATCTTTGGAACTGGGGAAAATCTAGCCTGGGCTTGTGAGCTTTTGGGTAAAGGTATTAACTCTTGTCTTGCTGCAGTAACATAGAAAAAAAAGGGTAAAATTACATTTAGTACTTATACTAGTAGTTTTGATCTATTTTAATACATTTTTTTAATTAATTTGGAGTAAATACAAGACAATATCTATTTAAATATAACTATCAACAATTGACATTGAACACTCAAATTCCTACATTTCTGGTACTCGAATTTGGGACCTCAAAGAATAACAACAATAGCTAAGGTTTATTTATTTTATTTTATTTTAGTATCCCACCATTAAAGTCTAGTATATAAACTACAAATTTTGATCCATTTTAGTACATAAACTTTTAATTTTTTCAAAACTTAACGTTAAATTTTGAACGAGAAAAACTAAAGTTTTTAACAGAGGGTACTAAAATGAAACACAAAGTAAATTTAAGGCATGATTTTGAAAAAATTGAAAGTGTAGGTACTAAAATAGACCAAAACATGTTTTAGGTACTAAACGTGTAATTTACCCTAGAAAAAAATTAGCCATGGAAATCGGAAAAAGAAAAGAGAATTTGGAAACGTTACTATGCTCTTCCTCTCTGGGGTTGCATTTTTCACATTCTACATTCCCTTGATTTCCATTTCTTTCATGATTCATCACACAAATTCAGGAGCAAATAAATGTAACTTCTTTGCTTCTGTTTTGTTTATCTTTGAAGCTTCCCAGAAATCATCAATCAAGCTCTTTAAACTCTTCTTTTTCTCTCTTGTAATGGCCAATCAACTCAACTTTAAAGTGCAGTTTCAGTTCATTACAAGGGACCATTTATGCAAATGGTGAGTTTTCATAACATCTTTAAATCTTCGAGATTAAATGCAAATGCTCTGACGTTGTTCTTTCTGAATCCATTTGCAGGCAACTTGTTTTGCCTTCATTGTTCTGAATCTTCTGAGATGTCTTGGATTTTGGTGCTGTCGGAGGTGGAACTGCTGATAGTTCTGAGGTAAATTCACTTCGTTTTAGTTCAGTTTTCACCCCAAATGAGAGTTCGAGTTCAACATGTTCATTTAATCATTTGTTTCAGGCATTTTCGAAGGCATGGAGTTTGGTATGTAGCAGGGAGGTTGAAGATGGTTAGTTCCAGAGAACCAAACGTTCTTGTTGCATCCACTCACTTTTAATGGTCCATGCAAAGCTAAAGAGATCAAGTTTCATGTATGGCCAAAATGAACATTTTCCCAGTTTTTTTCCCTGTAAAAGACGATGTGATTCTTACTGTAACTTATCAGATAATGGGGAGAATAATATCTCCGATTTCACCCCAGACATGGGAGGGATTCGATCGGGGACGATGGCTAATGTTTAACCGAGTTTCAGGGTTCGAAATCAAAGGTCGAAGCGAGATTGACGGACGAGGCTGGGGTTGGTGGAACCAATCATGCAGATATCATCCACACCTGGTAGTACTCTTTCAGTTGTGTCATCTCCTGAAGCAAAGTTCGTTTTCTGATTCGCACCAACAGTAAGTAGATTTCTGGATTTTCATTACGCTTCTCAACACCAGTGAAGCAATAAGATGATTCCTGAAGTTCAGCTCCCGTGTTTGATGCATTCGCAGGCGATGATTTTCGAGTCCTACCAAACCAGCAGTCTCAGCCAGGTTCGACTAATTAATAGTTCTCAAACGCATGTCCTGAAAAGAGGAACCAACGATTTTATCGTCGACAACGTGGTGATAACAGCTCCGGACACCAGCCCCAACACCGATAGAATTCATATCAGTTCAGCTAGCAATATATTCATCAGAAACAGTATAATTGGAACGTATAACAATCTTTTCATGCCAATACATGAGTTGTTTTACATAGTTCTTAAAAAGTTCATATCCGATGAAAAATCGAATCACTTTCCTCAACAGGGGACGATTGTGTCTCGATCGGAGATCACACTACTAATATCCATATCTCTCATGTAAAGTGTGAACCTGGCCATGGAATAAGGTGAAGCTTTTATATTATGAGATTTGAGCATTTAATCCCTTGGAACATGGGGATTGTCCTAGGATTTTTCAACTTTCTACTCACGTGGCTGCACATCTACTGTCGAGCAACGTAGTTTTCAAAGCACTTGTGACTCTACTGATATGTTTTTCTCTATTTTTTCTCTGTTAAAAAAAACAGCATTGGAAGCTTAGGAAGAGCAGGAAACTTCGTGCAAGTGCGGAACATTCGCGTAAACACGGTATCCTTCAAAGGAACCACGAATGGAGCTCGAATCAAGACATGGCAGGTAACTAAACACAACTCTCAAGTATGTCTGTATTGCTATCTTGTAATATTGACTGAAAGTTCTTGCAAGGTTGGGAAAGGTTATGTTCGAGGAGTTACATTCGAGAATCTATCCTTCGAGTCGGTGAAAAACCCGATAATCAGAGATCAAAACTACTGCAATGTTAGGGGTGCTTGCCGGGAACTGGTAATTCGAACGAGCCCTCGGGTCATTTTCGAACAAATTCAGAGATGAAAACTTACCAAAAGAGAACCGATTTTATGTTAGGAAACTAGTGTTAAGATAAGGGACGTGGTTTACAAGAATCTACGGGGAACATCAAGTACTGAAGTCATTACACTGAACTGCAGCCTGTCGGTTTCGTGCACCGGACTGTTACTGCAATCTGTGTTGCTTAAGTCTGCACTAACCGGGAAGAATGTTCTTGTTGCATTAATGCTCATGGTGCAACCATCGGAGTTGTTCAACTGGCTCCTTGCTTCCAAGATTTTGACCATTGAAGGGCCAGTTTTAAGGGTTTTTTTCCCGTTGTTTTATCATGTAATCCATCAACGATAGCAATTGATTTTGAAACTTGGGAAGAACTTCAAATAAACTCGAGAAAAATCTCGAACCATTTTCTACATCTAATTATATTGCTATGTTATGCTGTTTCTTCTTTAGCAGGAACATCAACAATGGCTTGTTTTGGTCCTTTCTAGGAGCGAATTCTCCTGGATTTGGCTTGTACATTTTGGCACACAGAAGAAATGACCCCAAGTTTATGAGGCTTAAAACAGCCAATCATGACCATCATTGATCCTACGAGCCAGCCAATCACGACCAGCTTTCATTCCGGTAACTTCCCTCGCTATTTCGACTAGCATAGTGCGTTCGACACCGATAATTTGCAATCCTAGAGTAGCCTAGCACTTGTCCTCACAAGAGGAGCCATTAACAATGGTGTCCATTTGAATGGCAGGTTTGAGTTTCCTGCGCTTGAAACAAGGAACAGAACAAAATTTATGACCCCCAAAACGGCTAAAAGTCCATAGAAGCAATCAAGCCTGCCATGGTTTATGTTATCAGCCAGCCAGCCATGGTCATCATTGCTGCTTCTCGTTACACTTTTCACCACCGCTACCAATAAACTGCTGACGAAGAAACCGAGCGATAACGTCGAGAGGAACAGACCAGTGCTCATGGTTTTCATCCCTTTGGGAGATTGCGTGATGAAGAAGTCAAGCTGGCCTGTGTAACTGAAAGCCTCACCAGCACCCACTAGGAAGAACTGTGGGATCAACAAGAAGTCAAAAACACAATCACAGGCAGGGTTCCGGTATTTGCATCGACCAATCGAGCCACTGCCAGTCTTTTCACCTCGGCTATCGCTGCAGCAGCCATTCCTAAAGTTGACAGTACTAAGCCTATGGCCATTCTCTGTAGGTGGCTGAAACCTGGTTTCCCTTTCAATTTCTTCCAAAATGGCATAACGAGATGATCGTAAACAGCCAGAGTGATCAAAATCGCTGCCACGAAGAAGACAGTGAGGGAACCAGCAGGGATTTGGAAACTTCTAATTGATCTTTCCATGGTGGAGGCTTGCTCAACCGAGAAGGTCATCATTTGTGCGTATGTGGTCCAAAATATGATGGTCGTGGCCGATATGGGAAGAAGCCCCACCATCATTTTCACTTCCTCAACTCTTGTGACCGAGCAAAGTTTCCAAGGATTCGGACCATATCTCTCAAAATCCCCTTCCCCAACAATGGCAGCCTTGTCCAAGAACCTATAATTCAGAAACCGTGAATGAAGCAAGGCCAACAAATCGTGTGAACAAAGAAAAACCGATTCGAAAACTCACCGGAATCGATCTGTATGAAGAATTCTCGACATTTTAATAATGTCTTCGTATAACAATTCAACACTGTAAGGCACTTCCATCTTCCTCTTATTCATTGCAGCAACAAGAACTTGGAAGATCTGAACTATTGGACTCCCCAAGCTTTTCTTATACCTGTATCTTTTGGTCCCAGATAAAAATATCAAGACGGCTACAAACATCGAAACCGAGCAAATTCCATAAGCTCAGCTTCGACCAACTTCATCTTGTATGTAAACAAGCACCGTGACAGCCATCAAGGTTCCATTATTGATGAAGAAGAAGAACCTGTTGAAAAAATAAGCCATCTGGGACCTCTCCTTCTCATCCTTTTCATCAAATTGATCGGTTCCGAAACCCGAAACACTTGATTTCAGACCACCAGTGCCTAGTTCAATTACATATATAGTCAGGTACAAAATTCCCATCTGAAATCCATTGGCCGGTTTGCATGCATGGGGAGCAGCAGATCTATTGCATGGTGCTGGGCGTAACTGTGGCAGCTTTGTAGCCGATGCTATGTGCCAGTCCCCTAAATCACCATAACATCATCACAGTCAAAAACTGAACAAATTAAGGATCGAAATCAACATTTTTGTTCGATTCTTTTTATGTTTATCGAAACTTTAAACTCCCACCAGTGGTTGTATAAGGGAAAATATAGCAATTGTCATGTATCGTCCGAGGAATGAATCAGCAAGGAAACCACCGAGCAAACACAAGAGGAAAGATGTGCCCATGGTTGAAAGCCTCCCGCAAATCTCAATCCCTGTGAAAATGGTTTCGACTCGATTTACTTCATTTACAATATAAAGATTCGAACCTAACAGAGTCATAGTCTAATTGATGTTAGTAAAAAGTGCATATATAATAATGTTGTAAAGGTGAAGTCATGTAATATGATGGTCTCAATAAGTAATTTCATGTATGAATGGCCCTACATATAGTATCATCCTTGTCCCATACTCCAAAAAGAAAATGACGTGAATTTATCACCATTGTTTTGTAAGTATCTATGAATTGCAGTTCTGATGGGTCCCACACATGTTACTCAAATTCTTGTTGGTGCTGAATTTACTTGAAAACTTAAGTTCATGTGAAAACCAGCTCAAGAAATGAACAAACAAACCTAGAATGAGTGCAGCCGGAATCCAACCACCGGTATTCGATCTGTCAGCCGGGAAACCCTTGTAGTCCAACGCATCCGCCACCGTCAAACTCATCTTCCCTTCCTGATAAAAGGAAAAAAAACCACCAACAAAGTATTTCAGAAAGAATTGAATCAAACAATCATGTTTATAAAACAAAGGAGAACAATGGGTTGTCAGCCATTATCATACTATATATATAGTCATGGAAACTCAAACTGACCGATTTTCTGAATGTTTCAACAGCTGAAGAAACGACCACAACAATGATGAAAAAGTAACTTCAACTCCAAACTTGGAAGTGTTGGAGAGTGGAGACTAGTTTCCCATTGAATAGGCAAGTTTGGAAGTTAAAACACCTATGAAGTGACCCTCCACAAAGTAAATAGGACAGATTATTGGTCTTGTTCTTGTTGGTGGATGGCTCTAAACCATTGATATTGTTGGCAGATATGTTTATATAGGGAAATTTCTAAAGGCGATGGTGATTGAAGACGGTACAAGAGGAGAAATGGAATCTGTAACATGCAGGATTTAGGAGTTTGTGAAGGTGGTGAACCACAGCACCGTGGCCATACGCTTTGTTTAGTGCGTTCTATACCCCACATCCCATGAAAACCTCACCGCCTGCACTATATGACGATAATGTCATACAAGAGAGGCCTACAAGGAGATAAAGCAAAGGCTTACCTGTTGATGTTTGACCCCTTTTTTTGACATATAAAGACTGTTGCAATAGATATATTTTACAGGCAAAGCGTCAGTTCTTTATGCTTTTTGAGTGTCGATTTTGATTAAAGAAGTGCTGCCGACTTACTTAATTGAGAGAAGACTCATCATGAAAAGCTTACAGGTGTTGGATCCCAGAAGTTTCCTTACCAAAAGTGTCTCTTTTTTCTTCTTGTTCACATTTTTGTATCATCTCAATTGCAGGTAATCTTCATAGATATTAATCATGGATAAGTCCATGTGCAGAGGCAATCAAACAAAGTGTCCTAAATCACACGTAAGGGGTGATAATAATCACAGAAACGCTTACAATGCAGCCTGCACACGTAGCAGCACATGCAGTACTCGAAAACCGATTCAATCAGACCACTTGGTTCATGAAAAAAGACTCCCATAGGGCCCCTTCTCTGTTCACCCTCTTCCGTTCGCCTGTTAAAAATTCGTTATTTTAATGGTTAAATAGCATCGACACCGCTTTATTAAGAGCCGGAATCTTGTCTCTTTCTCTGGTTATAAGAAGCAGCATGTGAAATCTTAAACTGTATCCAAAAGGCTTAATGTTCAGGCCTCAAAATTAACCTCCAAGAAGTTGAAACACATCATTTTGGTCTCTAGTCTTGCATGAAATTTTAGCTGCATTCTCAAATGACACGATCATATATGATTTAGTGGGCAGTAACTATTTCTCGCCGATAGTGACAAGTTTTTTTTTAATAATCTAAGGTGATTACAAGGTAAATTTACTCTAACCCAGAATTTCAAAAGAAAATACCGTTCGCTTTAACCATTGAGTCCACTAGATGGATTCAGTAGCACGTTTTTGTCAGCTGTGCTGTGGCACTTTGATATTGTACCGATGGCTGGTGTTGTTGGGACCAATGAGAGCCACAAGCTGAGAATAGCATGGTGTTGTTATCCAAAAAAGGCAGAAGAAGCTTGGTGAGAAGAAATGCCTCTCAGCCTCTAATCTTCTTCACCAGTTGCACACACACTGACATCATCATCATCACACAAATATCAAACGAGAGTGAAGTAGCTGTTGTATTAGGTGGTGCCACAGAGTGTGTGTATTTGTTAGCGTGTACGTATCAAAATGGAAGGATGTGGGGTAATTTTATGCAGAAGTGACAGTTTATCCCCAAATGTTTAGGAGGTGTTTTATATCAAGGATTGTGGCCGGGAATCTCATTCTCGGTAATGTTTTATTATTAATAGTAGATTTTTTTTGGTATATTACCAGGAATGTCATTACCTCCATTCCCTTAGGTATTATAATATTACCGGCGTTTTGGACTAAAATGCCCTTAAATTTTTATTTTTTTCAAAAATATCATTCATCTGTCATTGAATAATAAAAATTCTACGAAGGTTAAATTATAAATTTATCCTTAAATTATTTTAGATTTACAAAAAAAAAAATCTATAATTAAAATTTTATATAAAGTTCAATGGTTAAAAAAAATTTACCCTTTCATTAAACCTTTTTTATATTTTTAATTTTGTAAAAAGAAATTATATAAATATTATGAATTTAATTTTTTAAAGAAAATAATATATAAATATTTTACAATTTGTAATATTATACAAATATATAATAAGGACTATTTGGTCAAATATACATTCCAATAATCTTTTATTCATTTAACCAAACACGGTAATCTTACATTCTGCTAAACCAACCAAACACAAACTATTCCCTGATAATATTTTATTCCCACTGGTAATCTTATATTCTGTAAACCAAACGAGAGTGATTTGTTTTATGAGCATGTAAGGTTGAAAGAGCAGCAAAATGAAAAAAAGGGTCCCCCAGTCCCAAACCCCAACCACATTTCAGACCTGGTCCCAAAGAACATGAATAAAGAAACAGAGACGACAAAACGATCTCCCATCAACGTGAGCTGCAGGATTCGAACCTGCGCGGGCAGAGCCCACATGATTTCTAGTCATGCCCGATAACCACTCCGGCACGCCCACCAGGTTGAGACAATCGTCATGCTCAAACTATGCCTATTTTAGACATAATTTGAGATGAATAAGACTCATCTCTAGTCATGCTCGATAACCACTCCGGCACGTTACACTTTTTTTATAGGTAAATTGCATCATTCGTCACTCAATTATCTTCTCATTCCTATTTTGGTCACTCAAGTTTAATTTTTTTAATTTAATTACTTAACTTTTAAATTACTCCTAATTTAATCACTCTAATTTTCAAATTTATTTTTTATTTTTAATTATATCTTAATAAAATAATAATAAAAAATATCATGTCTCAAAACTATTAATAAAATAAATTAGAGTATTAAAATAGGAGCAATTTAAAAGTTGAGTAGTTAAATTGAAAATTTTTAAACTTTAATATTAAAATAGGAGTGAAAATAATTGAGTGATAAATAATATAATTTTACCCATAAAAATGTAGTCGATAAGTTTTAAAGACGATGTACTAAAATAAAATAAAAACTAAACACTAAACATAATTTTAAAAAAATTAAAAATTGAAGTACTAAAATAAATCAAAACTGATAATTTAAATACATGTTATACAATATCTATATAACTTTAATTCTTATTTTAACAATAACCTTTTTTTATAATGTAGTCTTTTAACTTTACATTTTATTTAATCCGAATTTTTATTATAAACAAATTTTACAAATTCTTTTTCCACGTATCAACATTTTGTACCCACGATATTCTCTTTAATAAAGAAAAATTATAAATATATTTTATAATATTAAATGATATTTAATTTATTAAATAACATTATAACATAAAAAAATATAAATATTTATATTTATATATATATATAAAGCCAATCCATATTGTCATCTTACATAAGTGAATTCGATCAAAAATTTGACTCAAATTTCTTAAAATTGACTCGAGACTAAAAAACTTATCATTTATCGACTCTAAATTTTGAGTTGACTCGATCAAATATTTCACCCTAGAGACGGACAACACCAAGAATCATCTAAAGTGGGAAATTCTTCAGCCAATAACCTTTCTCCAACAAAATTTTGCAAAAACAATTTCTTAATCCCATTGTAATGCAATTGCTTGTGTGTGTGTGACATAACAGAACATAAAAACATATGAACTGGCTACATTAAAAGACACAACTTTATCAGTTTCCTCAATTCATAGGAAAACATAAAAGACACAACAATCACATTTACGGTCAAATTATAAATTAGATGTTCACTTGTGGCACACCTTCATCAGTCAAAGCCTCTAAAGGACCGACAACCACAATCCGAGAGGCCCGTCGCACCGAAAATGAGTTTTCATAAGATTCTCTAGATCAAGAGCTTCTCGATAGCATCCTACATTACACAAACGAAAAAAAAACATAAGATGCAGAAGCATATTCAGCCCCAAAGGGTGCAAAATATCATAAACTTTGCAAGGTAACATGTTGTACTAGAAGGCCAAGTACCTTGAGTTGTTGTATTTGGGATTTCAATTGGCTTCCTTCGTTTGTTGTGACAGAACATGAAATTACAGGTCTTGTGACCCCACATGCTCGTCCAAGTGCTTTCTTTGAAGGAACAAACACATAGGGGACATTCTGCAAAAAAAAAATCAAATACAAACTTAACTATTGTGCTCAAAATCTAGGCGATGAATCAAGGTGTTGTAGCAAAGATTTTGGACATGGTATCTGCCCCCATTATTATGTGAGGTACACAATTCCAATGGCAAAATCCACGAGATAATGTTCTCTAAATTTTTATTTCACGGTATAATGCTTTGGAAATATTATTTGTTGAGATAGTGTGAATTCTACAGTGAAGCTGTAGTGCATGGCGACCTACGGCTTCACTGTAGAATTCACACTATCTCAGCAAATAATATGTCCAAAGCATTATATCGTGAAATAAAAATTTAGAGAGCATTATCTCGTTGATTTTGCCCAATTCCAATAGTGCAGAGCAAAGAAAATAAGCTAAATTCCGCGTTTAGTACCTAAACTAATCTGTTTTAGTACTAAACTTTCATTTTTTTCAAAAACATACATGACGTTCAGTTTTTATTTTATTTTAATACCCTTAAACCATTTTAGTTCCTAAACTTTCAAAACTCATGGGGTAGTCAAATGAAACAAAAACTAAAATTTAAGTATGGATTTGAAAATTTTGAAAGTTTAAGTACTAAAACGGACTAAAACTGATAGTTTAAATACTAAATCCGTAACTTAAACAAGAAAATATACATATTCCATAACGCAATTACCTTATCTTCAGCAAGCAAAGGAAGGTGGAGCAAAATCTCAAGGGGCTCGGTATCCGCAGCCATCACAACGAACTCTGAGATACCTCTGTTTAGGGTCTTGGTAGCTGAATCCCAAACAAACTCAATCAAAAAAGAAAAAGAAACAAAGAAGAAGATCAAGAGAAATAAAACCCATATCGGAAACGATAACAATGATTACAATAATCCAAAAAAAATATGGAAATGGATATTGTTTACTAACCTTCATTAGCTCCCTTTTTGAGCTGCTTGTAGTTGGCAGCTTGTTGAACAAGATCTAAAATCGTTGTTGTCAACTGAGCATCGGCTAGTGGGTATGCTTTGGGGTTCACAGGTTCTCCAGTCTACAAAAAATACCAGAGCCAATTGTAAGATATAATGCATAGATAAAACTACACGAGATTAAAGAAAGAGAGAACCATTATCATTCTTCTTTTTGAGAAAACAGAGGAAAAAGAGTAAACTAGGGTTTTTGCTCGATATATTAAAAATTGGCTCTAGGGTTTACGAGGGAAATTACGCAGATCTCTTATATTAATAGATAGAGTAAACTAAGCATTTAGTATCTAAACTTTTAATTATTTCAAAATCATAACAAATATTTAGTTTTTGTTTTATTTTAGTATCTCACCGGTAAAACTTTAGCTTTTGTTTTATTTTAATGTCCATGTTCTCGTGTTCAATATCTAAACTATCAGTTTTGATCCGTTTTAGTACCTAAACTTTTAATTTTTTTCAAACATTAACGTTAAATTTTGAACATAGATACTAAAATGACACAAAAACTAAAATTTTTAACGATATGTACTAAAATGAAATAAAAACTAAGTTTTAGGTATTATTTTGATAAAATTAAAAGTTTAGATATTAAAACGATCAAAATTGATAATTTAAGTTTTAAATGTATAATTTACCCTAATAGATGTTGCAACTCAAATTGAGTCCAACAATTATGAGTAGGGATTGGCATGGATCGGTTCGAATCGGGTTTTCGACCAACCTGACCCAACCCAAAAAATAGATCTTCTCTATCTGATCCAAGTTTAGAGTGACTTTCACCCGACCTGAAACCTGAATCTTATTTTTTAAGTGAAACTCGAATCCGATATGACCCGAAATAAATATATTTATAAAAAATATTAATTTTATTCGATAAAATAAAGATATAATTGAAAAATAATATGAAGATGAGTATTTTTACAATTATCTTTAAATATATAAAATAAAATAATATTATTTTTTAGATTAGAGCGAATATTTTTCACCCAAACTCCGAAATTAATCCGGCTCACTTTTATTCTAAAAACTTAATCCAACACGAACCCAAATTGTTTTAGAAAAATCAAACCCGATCGATCGAATAAGATCGAAATCCGCCGATTTCGGATCGCGTGCCTATCCCTGGGGATGAGCCTGGTACCCGAAGGTCAAGTCAAACACTCAAATTCCAAACTCATTCCTTTCTTTTTATTGTTTATTTTTCAATTCCATTCTTAATTTGCAGGGCGTTTCGTGAAGATCATCAATGGGTTGGCTTGAAGAAAACATGAAATCCACTCAAATTAGACATTCTCTCTCAAGCCATTAGCCTCGGCGCGTTTCCCCTTTCCTCTCAATTTCTCGAAACATTTAATAAAAAGGCTGGCTTTTTTTAGTTAAATCGTGTTAAGGAATGATTGTTTCATTGGCGCTGATGATGTGGAAAGGATTGATTTGCATTACCGGGAGCAAGTCGCCGGTCGTGGTTGTACTATCAGGGAGCATGGAACCTGGTTTCCAACGAGTGAGTCATTTTTTACATGCATTTTCTCCTTCTTTTTTCATTTAATTTTGATTAGTGATAGGTAAAGAATCTAATGTAAATTTGAATACTTTTGAAATGCAGGGAGATATCTTGTTCCTATACATGAATAAGGATCCTATTCGCACGGGACAAATCGTCGTCTTCAATGACGTACATCGTATACAAATTATACACCTGTTTTTTTCAACTATTTTCATGTTTGAAGCTTGTTTTGCTAATTCATATTTTCTTGTCTATACCGAGTAGGGGCCTGATATTCCGATTGTTCATCGGGTGATCGAGGTTAGATCCTGTTGAGATTTTATGTTTGGTTCTTTACTCTGCCTGTTTGCTTGTTTAAATGCAGAACAAAACTACATTAGTTCGGCTCGAGTGTGAGTGTTGGATACGAGTCCAACACGGATATGTTTAGTACTTAAATTATCAGTTTTTAATCCATTTTTGTATCTAAACTTTCAATTTTTTCAAAACCATACCAAATATTTAGTTTCTATTTCGTTTCAATACTCAATAGTTAAAATCTTAACGAGTTTAATACCTAAATTATTAATTTTGGTCCGATTTAGTAGCCAAACTTTCAATTTTTTCAAACACTTAATTTTCTTTAGGAAATTCAAAACTTAATGATAATTTTTTAAATAGGGTACTAAAATGAAACAAAACTAAATTTTATAATTAAAAAAATTATGTATAAAACAGACCAAAACTAAGTTAAATACTACGCACAAAATTTACCCATTTATATCAAAAGAATTTTAAATTTTGTAAATTATATTGTTAGTCACTGGGTTTTAGAATGCTTGTACTTTAGTCACTAAGCTTTTAAAAATTACATTACAGTCATTAAACTTTTAATTCACCTTCGTTAGTCACTGTTGTTAAAAAAAATACCAATATGCCATGTTAAAATACACTTAAAAGATCATAATTTTCTAAATTGACAGTCTTCACAAAGGTGGTTTCTAATGAACAAAGTGATCATTGATCCATCCTAATAGTAAGAAGATTTCATTTGACAAGAATCGTAACATAATTCGAGTTATTAACTACTACATGTAAAGTAGGTTAATCATGATCATCTTCAATATATGAAGCCATGATTCACACTTCGAATTTCACAATACCAACATCGCATCGTGTTTGAGAAAACAGAAGCCAAAAGAATCAGGTAACAAAACTGAATATTGAAAAGGAAGCATATAAAAGAAATTAATTATCATCCTAGCACAATCAAGAAAACTCAACACCTACAATGTAGAAGAAACCAAATTAGCTTAACCATATAGTGGCAATAAGAACTGACCACCAGAAAGTAACGAACTTCTTTCAGAGTCTCAACCCTGCACTTCTCCATCCACAACATCTCTTTCTTCAGCAGAAGCTGCCATTAATTCATCAAAGTTCTTCGTCTTCCCCAACAATATCTCAATCTGAGAAAGAACATAAAAGCATATCAATCAACACTAGATGCTAAAATGACAAACCGTGACATTACAGTGCCAATGACGTTATGCCTTTATGGTTAAATAAGCACCAATACCACAAAGTTCAGTGCATGAAAATTCTAATACTGAATTTTTCTATATCACTTCAGATTTTAACTTGGAGTGAACAAATGTATCTCAGCTTGCAAATATGTTTTTGAAAAACCACGGTTCATCCAGATGGAGGCACTGGGAGCTATTGAATTGATTTACCTTTGCTTTTTGGACAGGCCGCCCTCTCACGTCCTCCTTGTCAACTGTTGAGGTCATGATCTCTGCAAAGGTGCAAGTTGATTACGTAATTATCGGGACTTGATGACCATATTAACACATTTTTTAAAAAATATATAAACAAAAGAAAAAGGGAAGATATCTTACTCTTCTCAACAGCTAAGCCATGTTTTTCAGAATTTCAGCAATTGTAACAACAGTTGCAATAGCTGCACATTCAAAAAGACAAAAAAGAACGAGTTACTACAATTATCAAAACTTAGCATACAAAATTGACCATAATTTAGTATCTGTTCAGAATCTTTCCTAGCCACTGACAACGAGCACGCACCCTGCAGACACAACTAGTCAAACCTCGGAACCTCTAGAGAGAACAACACTCCATTTTATCACCAAGGCCACTCAAAGGGTTCATAATTAGCAAGTTAAAATGCTAAAATCACAGCTTCAAATTCAATTTTGGAGCAGCAGTACAAAAATCTAAAGATCAAACAACTACAGCAAGTAAAAATCATTACATTAACTCCCCCTCCCATATCCGTTCCTTTAGAAACTAAGCTATCAATGCGTCAAAACAAAAGTTGTGATGAGAAGACAAAAACAAACATAAATTCATATCTGAGAATAATTCTTTAATTATAAGATCTGAAAAAGTAGAAAAATGATACTAAAAGTAATGAAAACATAGAGCTGAAGAAGTAAAAGTACCCATGCCAAGGGCAGATAGCCCCACTTCATTGTGCTGTTGCATATACCTCTGCAAATAAAAACAAAAAAGGGTGTATCAGATACTGATTTAATTTAATGCATGAACAAAGAAATAAACCCTATGTTGCAAAATAATGATAGAAACTAATACCCAGAAATTCAGAAAGCGGCAAATACAGAAATAATCGGAAAACTGAAAAAGGAAAAACCTTGGCGAGATTAACATAGAAGAACAAGGGTTTTTTGGTATTTGAGACTTGAATCCGGTTCTTCTTATAGGAATCGGCGGTCAAATTGATGCTGTTGACACCTTGGATGATTTCTTCCATTTTGGGATTCCGCGATTAAAACCCTAACTTTCAAAATCTCTGTCTTTGACTCCTCGAATAGGATGAAATCTGCAGAGTAACAGTCAAGTGACACAAATCAATAGGAGTTTTTCCGAGCTCTGTTTTAAATTTGGTCGAATAGGCTGGTAATCACTGGCTAGGGTTTATCACTTTCTTTGTACAGACTTTTAAGGGAAAACTATATTCATGGCCACTACATTTTAATAGGTATTCACTTTGGTCATTAATGTTTCAAATATTATACAACTAAATTGATGATGTAACATATTAACAAAAACAATAATATCTAATTTATACCTAAACTATAATTATAACCAAAGTTTTGATTTAATCTTTAAACATTTTTTAATTATAATTTTAAAAAACGAGAAAAAAAACTTTCATATTCTACATAATATTTAGTTTAGATCTTTGATCTTTTAATATTGTATTATTTAAGGGTAAACTACACATATAGTTACTAAACTACTAGTTTTGGTACTTAGTACATAAACTTTTAATTTTAAAAATCATAACTAATGTTAGTTTTTGTTCATTTAATACCCACCATTAAAAATTAACATTTTTAGTGCCTAGACTATTAATTTTGGTCCTTTTTAGTACTTAAACTTTCAAATTTCTTAAAACTTAACGTTAAATTTTGAGCAGGAGTACTAAAATGAAATAAAAACTAAAATTTACATATGGTCTTAAAAAATTGAAAGTTTAGGTATTAAATCAAACTAAAACTGATGGTTTGGGTTATCGTTTCAATTGAAAGAAAGGATTCAATTTTTTAATGTAAATTTTATCTTTATTTTTCTTTAAATCTAAGACTAAAATATATAGTTTGTAAAAAGTTAAATTTGTTATTATATCAAATATGACCTTTTTTTTAGAATTTTTAAGTTTAAAATTATAGTAAAAAAATATGTTCAAGGATTAAATTGAAGTTTTAGTTATTGTTTATGTAGAACTTATATTTTTAAGTAATATGTTTGAAAAAGAGAAAATAACCTCAGTGACCAAAAATCCCAGATAATATACGATTTTGACCAACTTTTTTTGGATTTGCGAAAATGACCAACAAAATCGCAATGCGATCTCTTATTCGCATTGCGATCTCCACTATCGCAATTCGCGTTGCATTTCGCGTTGCGATAGTTGAAAATCGCGTTGCGATTTTCCATTTCGCGTTGCGATAGTTGAAAATCGCGTTGCGATTTTCCATTTCGCGTTGCGATAGTTGAAAATCGCAATTCGCGTTGCGATTTTCCATTTCGTGTTGCGATAGTTGAAATTCGCGTTTCGATTTTCCATTTCGCGTTGCGATAGTTGAAAATCGCGTTGCGATTTTCCATTTCGCGTTGCGATAGTCTACAGTCGCGTTGCGATTTTCCATTTCGCGTTGCGATAGTTGAAATTCGCGTAGCGATTTTCCATTTGCGATAGTCTACAGTTGTCGTTGCGATTTTCCAAATTCGTTGTGATAGTTAAAAAAAAAGATTTTGTTTCTTAAGAATTTTCTCTAAAAAGATAGTATCCGCGCGGACGTGTCGAAGACGTATGACCACGACCACGACCACCACGACACGACCCGACCGACCCGACCCGACGAGACGGACGGCGGCGGCAGCGCGCGAGAGTCCCCCTTGTTCTCTATCACTCAACAAGGAAGTGGGAAAGCCAAGCCTTAAATACCATTCCCAATAGTGTTTCCAATACTATGTGGGATTTGAGCATTACCAACACTTGTTCCCAATACTATGTGGGATTGAGCCTTAAATAGTGATATTATTTTTGAATGTTTTGCTTAAAATTGCAATAATCGCGATTGATTGTAGATTGACTTTTAATTATGACATATTTAATCGTATAATACTAATGTAATTGGTTGTTGATTCAGTTGTTTTAAGGTGCATGATTGTTAATTGTTTCCTGAATAATCACATTGTATTGGAAACAAGTATTGGTAATGCTCAATCCCACATTATATTGGAAACACTATTGGGAATGGTATTTAAGGCTTGGCTTTCCCACTTCCTTGTTGAGTGATAGAGAACAAGGGGGACCCTCGCGCACCGTCGCCGCCGTCCGTCTCGGGTCGTGGTCGTGGTCGTGTGGTCGTGGTCGTGGTCGTGGTCGTGGTCGTGGTCGTGGTCGTGGTAATACGTGTCTTCGACACGTCCGCGCGTATACTATCTTTTTAGAGAAATTTCTTAAGAAACAAAATCTTTTTTTTTCAACGAATTTGGAAAATCGCCACGACAACTGTAGACTATCGCAACGCGAAATGGAAAATCGCAACGCGAAATGCAATGCGAATTTGTGATGATGGAGATCGCGTTGCGATTTCAAAAATGGAAAATCGCAACGCGATCTCTAACTATCGCAACGCGAAATGGAAAAACTCAACGCGATTTTCAACTATCGCAATGCGAAATGCAACGTGAATTTGCGATAGTGGAGATCGCAATGCGAATTAGAGATCGCATTGCGATTTTGTTGGTCATTTTCGCAAATCCAAAAAAAGTTGGTCAAAATCGTATATTATCTAAGATTTTTGGTCACTGAGGTTATTTTCTCTTTGAAAAATTTAATTTCAAGAATGAAAAAAGGGGAGCTTTAATATTTTCCTAATAATTCTTTTTTTTATTAAATGTTTTAATAAGGAGGGGTTTTTTGTCAAAAACTATTTTTTAAAGGTTTTGATGGGAGATTGTAGAACTTATATTTTTGATATAACAAATAACGGAAAAATGTTTGTTGGACTAAATTGAATTTATTCAAAGTTTTCAAAAATAATTCAAAGTCCAATCAAAACCTTAAAATGAGTATTTTGACCAGAAGTTTCAAAACTTCTACAAGTGTTTCGAAACTTGAAGTTTCGAAACTTTCCAAGACAGTTTCCCAAAAAGTTTTAATACTTTTCAAGAGTTTCGAAACTATCTTAAGAGTTCCGAAACTTTCCTTAAAGTTTCAAAACTTTTGTGTGCAAAAAGTCTTCCAACAGCGTCAAACCTTCCCAAACAGCTAGAAACGATTAGTAATTAATTACAACATATAAAAATAAGTTCAAGACACTTGAAGAAGGTGAACAATACCTATCAAAGCAATCAAACACAAGAGAAAAATTCTTTAATCTTATTTTTCTTTCTTTTGTAAGTATTAGTGTTTTAGTGAGCTTAAACTTTGTAAACATCTTCCTTTTTAGAAGTTTTATTGTTTACAGTTCTTTTCTTTTGTAAAGGGGTTTAGTTCTAGCTAAGCATTTGAAAAGTTAGAGAGTTTGTAAATGTTATATTTTTATCATTGAAAAAGAAAGAACAAATTAGTAGATTTGTTAGAAAATCCTAAGTGAAGAGCTTAGGTAGTAGATGTAGAATTCATTGAGATAGTTGAACCACTATAAATCAGTGTGCAAATTTTCTTATCTTTATATTCCTTAATCTCTATACTTCAAAAAGTCAATTAACCCCATCTTGGCATATTTTCAGTTGATCGATCGAGGCTAACCGTTTAAAGGCCAATTTAGATATTAGCATTTTCTGTTAACGTTTCTATTCATCAAACAACAAAATAACCATTTTGTGATTTATTAATAATTTTAAGGACACGAACCAAGTGACTTCTAGGGTAAATGAATAGTTATTATTCTTTGAGGGCCCGGGTTCAAGCACCATAGATGGCAGAGGTGTGAGCTTTCAATGTTGAAAGGTTGAGAGTTTATCTTTGAACATATATTGCCTTGTATTTACCCTAGATTAATCAATAATAATAATTTTAAGGGTAAACTACGTATTTAGAACTTTTAATTTTTTCAAAATCATACTTAAAGTTTAATTTTTGTTTCATTTTAATGCCCTGCTGTTAAAAACTTAACACGTTTAATACTTAAACTATCAGTTTTGGTCCGTTTTAGTACTTAAACTTTTTTTTCCCCAAAACTTAATATTAAATTTTAAATGGGTACTAAAATGAAACAAGAGCTAAACTTTAAGTATAGTTTTGAAAAATTGAAAGTTAGTTATCAAAACATATTAAAATTGATAGTTAGATATCAAATCAGACAAAAATTGATAGTTTAGATACTAAACATGTTATTTACCCTTATTTTAATGACCATAACTTAAATATAATATCACTAGAACTTTAATGAATGTGAGGTGTAGATTACCCTACTGTTTTTTTATTAATCTAAGGTAAATATAAGACAATATTTGTTTTAAGATAACTCTTTACTACCTTTTGACATTGAACATTCACACTCTTGACATATATAATACTCGAACTTAGATCTTCAAGGAATAACAATTCTTTTACTACAGAGGCCAATTGGTTTAATTATGAGGCCCTCAATTTTTTTTAGAAAAACTCAATATGACCCTTAAATTTAGAAAAATATTAACTCTTCGATTGACGGAATCGAACGATGACCGTCACGCGCACGGAGGAACCCAATTCTCTTTTAGAAGTGAATACATGGAACAAATACGCCTTAGCAAAAAAAGATACATTTGAAACATATCTTGAAAAGCCTTCAACCATGTCGAAAAATATGTGCCTTAATGGTGAAAGAGCTGAAGAACAAGTGAGCAAGCTTTTTCAACTTTCTACATTTTAACAAGCAGTGTATTATAAAAATGTTTGTAACCCTCGCACTAATCTCCATTTCATACCTTTCAGTGTGTATCCGAATCCTTCAACATCGACATGCACCTACTACGATGGATTTTCCGAGAGTTACCGATAGGCATGAGGAAACAAAATTTACAGTCATCATGCTTGGAGAACCTGGCAGTGAACAATGTGGCTCTTCAGCCGGTTCCGGCCGGCGAGGCTAGACCAAAGGTTCGTAAACAAAGTCTTGAATTGACCCTTCCCTGCTATAGTTTCCCATAAATGTTCAACAGTGGCTCCCCTCAGATCATCGGATTTCAAAACATCGACCAGAGATACGCTCATATTATTCCGAATGATGCAGAGTTTACCGTTGAGTGGAAAGAGAGCTGCTGCTTCCAAAGCTCGAGAATTCCCCAAATGTATCCTACCGTCAATATGCTTACTCCAAGAATCAGTCACTTCGTCGTAAACCCTCAGCTTACAACCATCCTTACACTCCAAAGCATAAAGATGACCGCTTAAAGAAGTACAAGGGTTCCGCCAGCCTGCAACCATCCCGTTAAAGACGGGTTGCCAACTATTGGTTTCGGGTTGGTAGACTTCACTCATCACCTGTTGGTGAGATCCAAGCCCCTTCAAGAACCACTTCCCCTCGTATACAACCCCAATGAAGGGCAGCATTGCCGTGCTCATATCTGAAATATAAGACCATCTATTCTTGCTGGGATCATATACCTCGGCAGACCTCAATGACCGATGTACCCCTTCGTTCTCGCCACCAGCAACATACAAGCAATTGTTTATAACACATGAACCAAAGAAATGTCTTCGACGAAGCATATCTGGGGCACGGTGCCATTTGTTTGTCCTGGCACTGTAAAATATGACTCGTCGCATTGATCCCTTTAAGGGATCCTTACCACCGAATAGATAAAGGTGACAACCACTGAGGACAGCACATCCGAAGCCAAGGGCTTCGGAATATTCCTTGGGGACAGGAGGGAGTGGCTGCCAGAGCTGGTATACGGGATCAAAGGCATGCCAAGAAATTTTTCCATCTCGATCTCTGTTAATAATGTATATCCATTCTTCTGCAATTCCAAGGTTCTTACGGAGTGAATAAAAGAAGTTACCAGACAAAAGTCTATACCATCTTTTGCAGACCAGGCGGAGCTTACTGTGCTCAACTCGTGGGACACGTATTAGGCAAGCAATAGCGAGATCATCGGGGAGTCCAGGGAGCAGAGGAGATTGATAACGGCTCCTATCACCGCGTGTTGGCTTGCTCCTTGTTGGATGAATAGATGGTTTAATATCAGGTCGGAGACACATCTTTGTACCGGGTACATATCTTTTCGCTCCAGAAACAGTCTTGAACCCCGCATCTACTCTACATAAACAAGCCGTTGAATCAACCTGTCCAGAAACAGTCTTGAACCCCAATATTATAATACTACATCACTAGTTGCGTCTAGTTTACAAATACAACCTATATATTCTAAGTTTTGCTAAGCTTCACCCTCTATCTCTAATAGCTTTGTTAAACTATCTCTCATTCTTTGCTTTTCTAAGTTTTTCCTCATATTCCTTCTCTCTTTAATAGCTTTGCTAAGCTATTAATCATTATGACTTTTCTAAGCCTTCATTTTTCTCTCTTTGCATTACATTTAAAGCTTATCTACACACATATTTATAGGTGTAGTAACCGACTTATTTTCAGCTCTGTGGATACTTCTCAATTTCTCTCTGCCTCCTTAATACTTGCTTGCCTTAATTAAATTTCATGCAATCTTGATTTTTTAAAGTCCATTCTTATTTGATAAGAATTGTTTGCTACTAACATTTGGTGTTGCCACGTTTTTTTACTTAATTATTAAGCATGCACTTTGCTTAATAATTAAGCATATTCTTTTAACAATTTTTTTTTTGACTTTTAATATTTAGAAATCAAGTTTGATTTCTAACACTCCCCCTCAAACTTGATTTTCCATTCTAAGCTTTTCTTTAAGTCGGTTGAATATATCTGCTATCAATGGTTTTGTGAAAATATCTGCTAATTGATCTTCAGTTCTGCAGTCAATTAGCTCCACAATTTTGTTTTTCGCATGCTCTCGTATAAAATGATACTTTGTATCGATATGCTTGCTTCGGCTATGGGAGACTAGATTCTTGGCAAGGGAAATTGTAGACTTGTTGTCGACATAAATTGTGATTGGTTCTTCTTGTGCCAAATTTAGCCCGCTCAAAATATTCCTTAACCACATTGCTTGGCAAGTGCACGCTGCTGCGGCTATATATTCTGCTTTGCTTTTTTGACACCTTGTAGAGATTTTTGCAAAATCTCTCATGCTTGTTTTACGGTCTTCGCATCAGAATTTTTTTTCAAAGGTAGATTCTTCTACTCCTTGAAAAATAAAGAACAACGCTCTTTTATCTTTTTTTGAGAATTCCTTTAATACCTTCTTTTCTTCATTGGTCAGGACTGCTTCTGCTACTGCATTTTCAAGCTCGGTGTAACCATTCTCGATGATATCCCAAAAATCTTGGGAGCCTAGTAACATCTTCATTTGAATGTTCCAGTTGTCATAATTTGTCTTTTTCAATCTCGGGATTTGTGGTTGAATCATGTTGGCCATCTTCTCCATCACGTTAAACTCGAACCAAGCTCTGATACCACTTGTTGGAAGCGTAGGTGGGCACTCGAGTAATTTTTAATTCGAACTATTATTGATACGAGGCAAAATACGTTATAACTACGTTACCCCAATATTACAATACTACAACACTAGCTGCGACTAGTTTACAAACACAACATCGCTATTCTAAGTTTTGCTAAGCTTCACCCTCTCTCTCTAATAGCTTTGTTAAGCTATCTCTCATTCTTTGCTTTTCTAAGCTTTTCCTCATATTCCTTCTCTCTTTAATAGTTTTGCTAAGCAATTAATCATTATGGCTTTTCTAAGCCTTCATTTTTCTCTCTTTACATTACATTTAAAGCTTATCTACACACATATTTATAGGTGTAGTAACCGACTTATTTTCAGCTATGTGGATGCTTCTCAATTTCTCTCTGCCGCCTTAATACTTGCTTGCCTTAATTAAATTCCATGCAATCTTGACTTTTCAAAGTCCATTCTTATTTGATAAGAATTGCTTGCTACTAACATTTGGTGTTGCCACGTTTTTTTCCTTAATTAAAGAAATTGTTATGAGATTCGGGGTAAATGTGATGCTGATGTGAGTAAAATTCATGGTTGAAGAATACTAGATCTCGAGTGCATGACCAATGTCAATTTCCTTGAAGCTAGTCTTCTTAATTCATCGAACTGAGGATTCTTGGGTGGAACAAAATGAAGTCATGCATGGCTAGGACCTTTTCTTTGGTTAAGCAAAGCAAAGCATTAGTTTGTTTATTTCGATGTTGTTGATTGTCTGGAGATTAGGACCTTTCTAAATATATATGATCGAACCTGCATTCTGGTCTGTGAACAAGGCTGCGTTTATAGTTGCACGAGTTTTGCACCGGTTTGCAAGCAATCTTTTAACGCCTCCCCTGTTCAGTGTTTGCTTCTTGACTATCGAAATAATTATCTCTTGATTGATCTTGTTCTTTAAAATAATGAATGCACAGCATGGTCTGCTGTTAATATGCTATTGTCTTCCCATCTTTCAAAGTTATATTCCGGAAAATTATTGATTGAAACAGATCTAGCTGGTGGATTAGCTTATACTGATAACCTATTATCAGCTGCACCTGTGGTCTACTTGGGGTTGCTTCTGTTGTTCCTGGTATCAATAACTAGAAATAGTTTACGTCATTGAGAAGAATCGAAATTGCCACCATCAGAAGAGCTTTAATCCTTTGATGAAATACAAAGCAGTTTATAAGATACCATTCTGATGAGATACACTAATCTCTGGCTTGTAGATCTATATCATTTTAGTTTCCATTTCGATATTTTAGCAGAAACCAGCTGACAGTTTGTTCTTGTAGACTACTCGAGTTAGATTTGTCTTCGATGACAAGTCACTGGTTAGTCCATTCTTGTATACTTCCTTCATTGTTGCGGATTTGGCGCTAGAATTTCTCCACTTACGCATATGTGAACGGCGACGTTTGTGATTTTAGGAGGTGAAAGTAGGGGACCAGCTTCCGGATTCAGGTGAAAATGTCTTTGTGGGTGGCAAAAACCGTTGGAAGTAAGACACCTTTCCAATTTCGATCCAAGTTCGAAAATGGTAAGCCACTTACCTATCTATTTTACCACAGGTACTCAACATTTGTGAATTGGGAACTTTGGTGGCCAAGTTTCCCCATTCTGGTGTATTTTAAGGAGACTCAGACAAAGCCTGAAGGACAGGTTCACTTTTTCCCAGTCATTTTTGTAAGTGTATCTTACTCATCTCTCTCGTGTCCGCGTATTTGGTTTTGACAAAACTCGAGAGACGAAAGAATACCTTTCTGTTACTCGAATATTATAAGCTGTAAATACATGTTAATACAATCCTTGATCTGTGATTATTTTTTCTTTGAATATATTCTTACAACTAGAACGGAAAACAACTCTACGACGTAATGGTAGAAAGAGCCTATCCTTCGAAAACTAGCGGTCCAAAATAATCGAGAAGATTTGGACTTATATGATGAGAGATTCCGAGATCAAACTTCAAAAGCATAAGGTTTGAGTTAGTCCCAATTCCAACAGGCAAATCTTGTAATGATTTTTACACTAATGTCTTAAACCTTGCTACTGCAGGTTAAAGCTTGCCATGCCTGTCATTTATTTGAAGCATCACGAAGTCTAGAATGCACCTGGTCTTCATCATCAGATCTATCATATACTAGTTCACAATTTGTACTGTATTCAACTATAAAAAGAGAATGGTAACTGAAAGTGAGGCTCTCTCAGTACAACTCTATCATAAACATGAGGAAATGTGTACTTGGATAAACTGCATCCACTGTGGGCTGAGAGATGGCAAGCCAAAGAACAGATTTGCAGTTAGGTTGTCATCGACGGAAAATTTTGTGGTACTTGCATTAATTCTTGGTGCAGTGAGCATCTGTACCATGCAGGGTGCAATGAGTATAACCCAGACTACTTAGGAAGTCCCTTATCTCTTTCGCCGTAGTGTTACTTGCTTGCAACAGCCGTTCGTCTTCCTCGTAGATTAGATAGGGGGCTTCGCCTTTTTTCCGGGACAATAACTTTTCGGCTCCCTTCATTACATGATACTCCCATCCCTGAACATCGATTTTAAGTAGAAGCACTGGCTCTGACTCCGGGATTACTTCATCCAGAAGGATGGACCTCACTTGGACTGCTATTTCTTCATTGGACTTGAATGCCAGCTTCGCACCGACGGCAGAAACGGCACTGTTGTCAAGCCGGCCAACCAACTGGAGAAAAACGCAAAGGTTTTCACATGAGAAGCAAAAAGGAATGATAATACAGTAAAAGAAGGAAGCAGTATATGAGAATGGATAAACAATAAATCCAAACGACAAAATGACGACAACAGATAATCTATAAGGCAAAACCATATCAATTATCTTTTTTTCTCTCAACCCAAATCCCCAAAGCTTACCATGTAACCTGCTCTCTCATTCGTCCATCAAAATTTACTAAGATTCGTAGAAAAGTGACTAGCAATTGTGAAATCATAATCAAATTATCACACCGGTTTATCTTCAAGCAATGAGCACAACGTCTGCATAATCGAAATTGAGGCTCTCAGTACCTAGGAACATCCAAGTTTGATCTTCTACTATCCTGAAACTATGACCCCCCCCCCTTTGTACCAAAAGAGAAGAATCCAAGTTTTAGTATCCCAAAATTCCATTCTAAATTGAATTCATGAGCAATTGTCATTGATGATCTCAACCCAAGAGAGTTTATCTGGCCCTCACCAGCTATTGGATATAATCGATAGTAAGCTAACCATTGACTTGAAACATAAGGTAAAAAAATAAGGCAAGTTCTATAGGTAAAGACCGGAACAGGATTCATTGAGAGCAGCTGAAGCACCTAACCTACAAAGGAAAGGGCAGTTGCACAAGGAACAAAATGGAACTGTTCTCCATCCCAAATATCACATGGAACAACCAGGAGGTTCCTCATTTTCATAGAGCAGTTTTTTCCAAATAGTTTGGTTGATTACAAGGTAATATATGTTAAGAATTTTTTATTAGCCAATGATAACTTTATACACACCCTGCAGCTACTTGAACCCGGATCCTCAATAGGTTCCATTTTCATAGAGCCTTAAGAACTCAAAATGCAGCAAATGAAAATTGTTTCCAAAGTATCAAACTTGCAAACAAGTTCAACAGTTTCACTAAGTTCCCATTTTTAACACCTCATAAGCCACCTCTATACTATCGTTCAGTTAACAAACATAAATATACATTATTTTGCTAAGCATAAATTAACACTAAATTATAAGCTCACTAATCTCAAAGCTTGGTGCATCAAATCGGCCTAAAGAAAGCCATGAATTAGAAGACTCGTACTTTATGGAAAGTAATATTTCCATTACGATCAGATGCGGCTGCTTCAAAAACAGTAATAAAATCCTCAATCCTATTAAACCAAATCCCATCACAGATCCTCTGCAAATTCTCCAGAACCGGCTCAAAAGCCAACACCCTGAACCCCATAACAGCTGCCGCGAAACTCGCCATCCCGACATTGGCCCCGACATCGACGAAAAACCCATCTTTGTTTTTCCCTTCCAGAAATTCCTGAACGGTGGCCGATATGTCAGGCTTGCGAAAGGGCTTACCTTTAAGAAGTCTCACGATGTTCTTATGAGGCTTGTCGGGGAGGGAACCTAAATCAGCTAGGGAGTAAATGAAAGGGTGTTTGAGATTTTCTACGTTGTTTGCAATGATGGGATGGGCTTGCGGTGAGTTACGGCAGTTAAAAGGAGGGATTGGGAAATTCTGGGCATATTTTTGGGCGCTATAAGAGGGAGTTGTGGGGATAAAGGTGGGGTTTTTAGGGGAAAGCAGAGAGAAACAGAGGTAGACGAAGAGGGTGAGAAGGAGGAGAGGAAGGAGGGTTTTGGGTGAGAGGAACTTCTGGGCTTTGCTGCTTTCTCTTTTCCATGCATTTGCCATGGGGATTTAGTAACTTTCTCTTCAATGCATTTTCCAGGAAAATTGTGGAGTTCGATAGATCGGATCTTTGGAACTGGGGAAAATCTAGCCTGGGCTTGTGAGCTTTTGGGTAAAGGTATTAACTCTTGTCTTGCTGCAGTAACATAGAAAAAAGGGTAAAATTACATTTAGTACTTATACTAGTAGTTTTGATCCATTTTAATACATTTTTTTAATTATTTTGGAGTAAATACAAGACAATATCTATTCAAATATAACTATCAACAATTGACATTGAACACTCAAATTCCTACATTTCTGGTACTCGAATTTGGGACCTCAAAGAATAACAACAATAGCTAAGGTTTATTTATTTTATTTTATTTTAGTATCCCACCATTAAAGTCTAGTATATAAACTACCAATTTTGATCCATTTTAGTACATAAACTTTTAATTTTTTCAAAACTTAACGTTAAATTTTGAACGAGAAAAACTAAAGTTTTTAACAGAGGGTACTAAAATGAAACACAAAGTAAATTTAAGGCATGATTTTGAAAAAATTGAAAGTGTAGGTACTAAAATAGACCAAAACATGTTTTAGGTACTAAACGTGTAATTTACCCTAGAAAAAAATTAGCCATGGAAATCGGAAAAAAAAAAGAGAATTTGGAAACGTTACTATGCTCTTCCTCTCTGGGGTTGCATTTTTCACATTCTACATTCCCTTGATTTCCATTTCTTTCATGATTCATCACACAAATTCAGGAGCAAATAAATGTAACTTCTTTGCTTCTGTTTTGTTTATCTTTGAAGCTTCCCAGAAATCATCAATCAAGCTCTTTAAACTCTTCTTTTTCTCTCTTGTAATGGCCAATCAACTCAACTTTAAAGTGCAGTTTCAGTTCATTACAAGGGACCATTTATGCAAATGGTGAGTTTTCATAACATCTTTAAATCTTCGAGATTAAATGCAAATGCTCTGACGTTGTTCTTTCTGAATCCATTTGCAGGCAACTTGTTTTGCCTTCATTGTTCTGAATCTTCTGAGATGTCTTGGATTTTGGTGCTGTCGGAGGTGGAACTGCTGATAGTTCTGAGGTAAATTCACTTCGTTTTAGTTCAGTTTTCACCCCAAATGAGAGTTCGAGTTCAACATGTTCATTTAATCATTTGTTTCAGGCATTTTCGAAGGCATGGAGTTTGGTATGTAGCAGGGAGGTTGAAGATGGTTAGTTCCAGAGAACCAAACGTTCTTGTTGCATCCACTCACTTTTAATGGTCCATGCAAAGCTAAAGAGATCAAGTTTCATGTATGGCCAAAATGAACATTTTCCCAGTTTTTTTCCCTGTAAAAGACGATGTGATTCTTACTGTAACTTATCAGATAATGGGGAGAATAATATCTCCGATTTCACCCCAGACATGGGAGGGATTCGATCGGGGACGATGGCTAATGTTTAACCGAGTTTCAGGGTTCGAAATCAAAGGTCGAAGCGAGATTGACGGACGAGGCTGGGGTTGGTGGAACCAATCATGCAGATATCATCCACACCTGGTAGTACCAGTTGTGTCATCTCCTGAAGCAAAGTTCGTTTTCTGATTCGCACCAACAGTAAGTAGATTTCTGGATTTTCATTACGCTTCTCAACACCAGTGAAGCAATAAGATGATTCCTGAAGTTCAGCTCCCGTGTTTGATGCATTCGCAGGCGATGATTTTCGAGTCCTACCAAACCAGCAGTCTCAGCCAGGTTCGAGAAGATACTAATTTTTTACCCATATTATTATTATTATTATTATTATTATTATTATTATCATTATTATTATTATTATTAAATATATATTAAATAAATCTATATAAATAAATAATTACAGACCAATTACAACTGGACCGGCCCAGTTACAAACAAACCAGAACCGATCCAGATTAAACCAGAAACCCTAAACATCTGGGGTTTCAGTTAGGGTTTCCTAACCCTAATTTCCTCAGCCGCCATCTTCAATTCCAGCCGTTGGATCTGGTTTGATCCAACGGTCCACAGTTTGCCAGAGGAAACCCTAGGGTATCTATACCCTAGGGACACGTCCCAGCGCCGCCGCTGCTGCTTCCAGAAGCCTTCACCGCCACACCAACGTTCCAGCCTCCACCACGTCTACCGAAGAGTCCAGAAGGCTGGCCGTAGCCGCACACGTCTCCCCCAAACGGTGAGTCACCACTGGGAGTCCGGTGACTCACCAAAGAGCATTCTTCGGACCGGTCTGAGACGAACACTGGTGATGGCTATAAAGCCATCACCCCATATGCAAGCAGAAAAACCAGAGACAGAGGGAGAGATACAAAGAAACAGAAAAGAAAGAAAAGAAAAAGAAAGAAGAGAAACTTACTGTCATCGGAGAACCCCAACCGCCACCGGATCTCGCCAGAACCTTCGAAACGCCGAAGGTATTTTTGTAGATTCGCTCCTATTAGGAGCTTTTTAAGGGAAAAGAACACCGGGACCGTCCTAAGGACGGTCCGATCTATCTATTAGGGTGAAAATAAATTTTTCCGGCCACCAAATGCGGTGGCCGGCGGTTGCATTCACGGCGGCACACGGTGGCCGACCGGTGATCGGCTTCCCTCCGATGAGGGAAGCTAGAGAGAAGGCAGAGAAATTTGTTCTCTCTCAGTTAGAGAGAGAACAGAAATGAAAAAATGAAGGCTGGCCCTTCGGGCCAGCCGGTTTTGGACCATATATAGTCCTTCCCGAACGACGTCGTTTTGGGAAGGACTATGCGCGTAATTATAGAATAGTTAAACCACGTCCGCAGTCATCCCAATTTGTAAACTTTACATTTTAGTCACTAAATCAAATTTATAATCCTTTTAATTTGGTTCTTTAATTTTAATTTTATTCATTTTAGTCCTTTATATTAAAATAATATATTTAGGATAAATAACAGATTTAAACCCTTAATTTTAATAAATAATATTTTAATCCTTAGTTTATATTTTTAATTTATTTTATTATAATATCCGAATTTTAGATAATTTTATTTTAGTCACTAAATAAATAAAATAAAGAAATAGCATGTTTAATCCCTAATACTTTGATTAATATTGAATTAAGTTTTTAATTTTACTATAATTTAGTCATTTAATTTATAAGTTTTCATTTATTTTATTGCTTTTAAAATATATTGTTTTAGTGGTATTTTTATTGTTTTAATTTTATTTGTTTATATTTTTAAATATTTTTATGTATTCATAAATATATATATAATAAATCTGGAATAAATTTTTTAATGTTTATTTTTAATATCAAAGAAAAGGACAGTCTTAATACAACTGGATGTCCTATTCTGATATTTTTTAAACAATATTATTTAAATTAATATTTATCAATATCAAAGAAAAGAGCTGTCTTAAGGCACCTAGAAGTTCTTTTATGATATTTTAAATAAATAAATATTTTTTTATATATAATTTTGAAATAATAGGATTATAAATTAAATATATTTTTGAATTTTTATAATTTTAATAATAGAGACAATTTATAATTAAAAAGTACCAATTTTGGGCGTTGTAGGGGTGCTAATCCTTCCCTAAACGTAACCGACCACGAATCCCTTTTTATTATTAAGAACGAATTTTTGGTTATAAAACGCAGATCAGTTCATTTTTTTTAATTGATGTTTTTTTAAAAAAAAACTCTTTTAAAAGAAAATTTTTTAGGTATTCGACCTACCTGATCCAAAAGGTCGATGGCGACTCACAAATTATTTTCAAAATTATTTATTCACATCAATTTCCCCGCCAAAAATAATATTTCGTGCCCGGACGAAAACCGGTTACGACAGCTTGGCGACTCTGCTGGGGATCGGTCAAACTTTTAAAAATCAATTATAAATTGTCTCTATTAATTAAAAATTAAAAGTTAATATATTTAATTTTTAATTCTTTCTTTTCAAAATTTTTATATTTGCTTATTATTTTGATAATATTTGTATGTTTTATTTTATTTGTAAGTATTTTATTTCATTATTTATTTTTCTGTCAAAGGTTTGAGCATTTCTCCTCACACACAACACTTGCATTGCATAACATAAAGCTCTATAATTGAGTTGTCCCTTTTAAGTGGGAGTGAAAGCGACGTCTTCGTGAGAATTTATTCTCCGTGTCAGACCTAGCAAGTAACTTCCGGGGTTCATATGCTCTATGTCTTCGTGAGAATTTATTCTCCGTGTCAGGCATAGAGAAATGTATCCCCTCGAATTGAACTCGATACACTTTAGTCTGTGATGGACTAGTATTGAGGGTTAGCAACCCAAGGGGGCACTAACAAAGACAATTCGGGTACCTTGATTCTTAGATTTGAAACCCTGCATATAAAGAACCTTAGAAACTCTTCCGATCAGAAGTCATGCCGAAATTTTGTCCAAAATAGGTGTACACACAGGAGAAATGAATTCTGACTTTCCTGTTAATTTATTGTTTAAATTACATGTTTATTTAAATTATTTAAATTCAGAAAAGCATGTTTAAATAAAGAATATTTATGTAAATGTTATTATTGAATTTTTTATTATGTAAACTAATTTATTTTCTTGTTGTGTGTTCTTTATTTTTCTGTTTGCATATCATCATACAGGATAAAAGACATTGATCCTTGTGTTAATTGTCTCATTGGAAAGCCTTCATCCATGGATAAAAAGGGTTCAAATCAAGTAATTCTAAACTCAGAAGTAAGACAGTGGGCTGAGAATTTACAAAGACAAGAAGGAGACAGTCTGCAGGATGATTATGTATCTGACTTGGCCAGTTATGCTTCAATTTCACTAAAAAGAAATGATATGCAAGATTTGCGAAGCATTTGGGAAAGTTGGGATTCAAACAAAAAATTGCAGTTTTATCAGACTTACGGAGACATCCCATATTTGCTCTATGTAGAAGTTGATGATGAATTATTCCGAGCCCTAATTCAATTCTGGAATCCAGGGTACAATTGCTTCACTCTCAATAAGGAAGACTTGGTCCCTACTATTGAAGAATACACAACTTTGCTACATATCGAAGGGGCTTTGGATAATCGAATCTATTCAAAGTCAATTAAAACTCAACCCTTTCGAGTTAAATTAGCAAAGATTGCTGGGGTACGAGAAGAATGGGTGGTATCCCGTACAAAACAAAAAGGCGAAAGTGAAGGCATTGCTTGGACCAACATTAAAGAACTTATTCAGAGTCATCCAGATATTAAAGTACGATTCGATTTATTTGCTCTGGGTATATATGGTATGGTCATCTTCCCAAAAGTATTGGGATATGTTGAAGCTGCAGTGGTAGATTTGTTTGAACAGCTACCGAAAAAGATTAATCCTGCTTCTGCAATCCTAGCAGAGACCTTCAGATCGTTAAATGCTTGTAGAAGGCTAGGAGGTGGACGATTCTCAGGATGTACCCAGTTGTTATATGTTTGGATCCGTAGTCATTTCTGGAGGACAGAAAAAGTTTCATACCGACGCTTTAATACGGATTACTCACCATTAAAAGAATTTCTAGAGCAGGAATGGCCGAAAGAAATTAAGAAAGATATGTGGATTAATGCCTTTCGAAATCTGCAAAGCAATGACATTGTTTGGCGAGCCCCGTGGCAAATACAAAGGGAATTCATTTACAAATGTGGAAATTACAACTGGATAATGTTGCTCGGATTATGGGGAGGAATTGGATATGCACCACTTCTGGTCATAAGACAGTATGAAGGTCGTCAATTTGTACCTGTTACTGCTGGATTACAGTCATCTGAGTTCGCATTCCACAACAAAAATTATAAAAGAAGTATCATGGAAGCCGTTACAGCTTGGAAAACAACTTTTTGTATCCGAGCTAAAGCAGCAAAAGAAATGTTAACTCCTGATTATGAAGAATGGAGATCTGTCAGAAAAAATGAAAATATTCCTCTACCAGATCAAAATGAGGATATCTCTATGGAAGATCGCATTAAGGTGGTCCCGTCAGAGATTGAAATCTTGAGAGCTGAGTTTGAAGCAGAAAGAAAAGGCTGGTCGAAAGAATTAGAGCAAATGAGACAAGATAAAGCTATGTTGGGGGTTGACATTGAATTTCATTCATCACAATGTGCAATGTTGAGAAAAGATAAAGAAAAAGGTGAGGATGAGTACAGAGCCTTACAGAAAAATTACCAGGAGTTATATAAATCCCGGAAAGCATCAGGATCAAGCCAAGCAACAATACAGATGAATAAAGAGTTGAACATCGAGAAAAGACGAGTTGAAGATTTGAAAGGAAAGAATAGCCGTCTACTCAAAAACCTTGAGAAAGGAAAACAAAAAATGGAAGATTTTGAGGTTGACAGAAGAGAGCGAATTATAAAACACAAGGCTGAGCATCGCGAGATCATGAATGAAATACAAAGAGAAAGAGATCGAGCCAAAGATTTAGAAGAAATGAAGAATGACATTTTGAATAAGTTTGAAGGTGAGAAAAATAGCATGTTCAAGGGATTTGAATCTGAAATGAACCAGTTGATTGCTGAACTTGAAGTCAGAGGCCAAAAGATGGAAGAATCCAATATTGAAAAGGAAAAATGGGAATTAGAAAGAAAAAATTTCAACACCAGACTTGAGGTAGAACAAGAAGTGGCTAGCAATTGGATGCGAAGATGCAGAAACAAAGATGTTCAAATCCAGAAGCTTAATCAAAGAACGCAAGAAGCACGAACAAAACTGGAAGAAGATCTGGATCAGTCTAGAAACAAAAACTCAGAGTTTAATGCTTACATTTTGCAACTTGAAGAATCATTGTTTCAAGAAAAGGTTCGTCTAGGACCTAATGATCTCAAAGAAAGTAATGAAGAAAATGCTTCATTGCGAAGACGCATTAGAGATCTTGAAAAAAATTCTGCACAATTGTCAAGTCAGGATCACTGAGTTAGAGCAGACTCTTGAAGGAACAAATGAACAATGGCAAAAGTCAACTGAGTTCTATGTCGAAAGAAGTGAAGAAAGAAGCAATATGGTGTTCGAGGCCATGGTACAAATGAGCGAAGTTGCTAGATATGTTGGGGAACTAGCTGTTGAAGCCAAAATAATTGAGCATCATGTTGATCCAGTTTCTAAGTGCGGAAAGAAGATGTCATGGTTAATGAAAGAAATTATAGAGCTTAATAGGAAAGCTACGCCTTATCTGTAGTTATGAACTATTATAAAGAAACTTTTGTATGCCGATGAAAGTTGTTCTATGACAGTTAACTTTTTGGGATCAATGTTTTTACATACATGCATTTTGCATACATTCATCATTCATTTCATAATTTTCGCTATGAATTATTATTTATTAAGTTAAAATTCATTAATTAAAATTTGAAAAAATAATATTAAAAGATTTTTCAATCGCAGTTACTCTGGCCAAAAGAGAAATACTACATCACTACGGTACTAGACAAGCTACTAAGAGAATTATGGAGGATAAAATACAGCGTATTGAGGAACAACATCATAAAGAACAAGAAGAAATGAGAATGAAGTTGGAAAAAATTGAAGCTAGTATTGCAAATTCACAAGACAGTATGATGAAGAAAATAGAGGATATGTTTAAAAGGCAGGCTATTATTGGAAAAATGCCTGAAAATCCTGTATCTTTTGATCAAGAATCTATGTATCCTCTAGGTTTTCCACCAGAACCAATTTATCATTCTGGTACTACACCTATACAAATCAATGCTCGTACATCTGCATTACAAGAAGTCAAACCACATGAAGATCAACAAGTGGATCCTGCATCTTCAAGCAAAAATCCGCTTATATCCGATGTGAAAATAGGGGATCTTAATACTGAGCATTTGATCCCAGATTTGAATGAGCTGAATGAGAAACAAAAAGTAAATGAAGAGCTGACCAGACAGATCAAGAGCTTAGAAGAACGAGTGAAATCTGTGGAAATAACTGAATCATTCTATGGGTTTGACGCTAGTGAGTTGAGTTTGGTTCCAGACCTAATCCTTCCCATCAAGTTCAAAGCTCCTGAATTTGATAAATATGATGGTACTACATGCCCTTCATCCCACATTACTATGTTTTGTCGAAGAATGGCAGGATATGTGAAGGACGAGAAATTGTTAATTCACTGCTTCCAGGATAGTTTGACAGGACCGGCTTTAAAATGGTATACTCAATTGACCAAAGCCAGCATTAGATCCTGGAAAGATTTGGCTAAAGCATTTTTAGAGCAGTATCGCCATGTAACAGACATGGTTCCTGATAGATGGACTCTCCAAAATTTGGAGAAAAAGAATAATGAAACATTCAGACAGTATGCCCAGAGATGGCGTGACACTGCGGCTCAAGTTCAACCACCTTTGTCAGAAAAAGAGGCCACAGTAATATTTGTTCATACATTGAAGGCTCCTTATTTAAATCATCTAATGGGAAATGCAACCAGAAATTTTGCAGATTTAGTCATTTCTGGAGAACTAATTGAAAATGTATTGAAAAGCGGCAAGATTGAATCGAATGATGGGTCTAGTTCCAAAAGACCTACATACCGGAAAAAGGAGAATGAAGTCAACAATGCAAATTCTTACAGCAAAGATTCATCGAAAAGTGTTACAATAACCCAGCCAAGGGTTAAGAAAGAGGAAACAAACACTAATCGAGCAGATTCTAGAGGATCTCGAAAAGAAAATGAAAGGTTGTCTTTTACACCATTAAAAGTATCATATGCGGAGATCTATGATTCGCTGTTAAAAGCAGATGTTATACGGCCTTATCCCTTGGTTCCCATGCAACCACCATTCCCTCCTTGGTATGATACAAAGGCACACTGTGTTTATCATGAAGGAATTACGGGTCATTCCATTGAAAACTGTTTAGCATTCAAAAGGGTGGTTCAAAATTTGATCAACACTGGGAAGTTGGAATTCAATACATCATCTGCATCAAATCATCCATTACCAAATCATGGAAATAAAAACGTGAATGCAATTCAGGAAGAGAACAGAAAGAAAGCAAAAACTGACATTTCTGAAATTAAATCGCCGTTTGTTTGGGTATTCCAACAACTCTCTTTAGCCGGTATAATTCCACAACAATTCAGGCCAAAGCAGAATGAAGGCAAGAATTATTGTGAATATCATCAGGAGCAAGGGCATAAAATTCAACTATGTCCTGAGTTTAGGGATTTGGTGCAAAAATTGATGAACAACAGAGAAATAGAATTCTTTGAAGAAGAACCAGAAAAAAAAGAAGATGATGTTTGCTCATCAGAGGATTCTAAACCAAGTCAAAGAATAAATGATCCTGTGATCATTAATGTGAAATCATCTACGGCGGTTCCTGCACCAATAAGGCCGAAAGTAGTTATCACCACTCCTCTACCATTTCCATATAAAGATACCCGCAGGGTACCTTGGAATTATACTACCAATGTTTCAATGGTAGGAGGATCTGTTTCTCTAGAAAAACCAAAAGAGAAAATACTGAGTTTGGGTACAACATCGACGTCTGAAGCAGTGAGCGAGGTCGGTTTCTTTACAAGAAGTGGGAGATGTTACTCTCCCGAAACATCCAATGCTTCAGAACAAGTGAAAGCCAAAGGAAAAGCCATGGCAATACCTCAGAAGGTATTTGATGATGAATCCTCTCCAACATACAATGAGCCTGTGACAGAAAAACAAGCTCAAGAATTTTTGAAATTTTTGAAACACAGTGAGTATAGTGTGGTTGAACAATTACACAAACAACAAGCGAGAATTTCTATTCTTGATCTCTTGATGAATTCAGAGGCACATAGAAATGCTTTGATGAAAATTCTCAATCAAACATTCATCCCTGAAGATATATCCCTCAATAAACTTGACAGAATTGTGGGACATATAGCCGCTGACAATTACATAACGTTCACAGATGATGAAATACCGGAAGGCGGAATGGGGTCAGTAAAAGCTTTGAACATCACGACACATTGTCATGGTCATGTGTTGCCAGGAGTATTGATTGACAATGGATCCGCTCTCAACTTGATGCCTCTAGTCACACTTCAAAGAATACCTCTGGATCAATCACACATGAAGAGTTATCAGAATATAGTGCGAGCATTTGATGGTACTAAAAAAGAAGTGCTTGGAAAAATGGATATACCGTTGTTAATCGACCCAGTCGTGTACAATATTGACTTTGTGGTGATGGACATCCATCCCATATATAATTGTTTATTAGGGAGGCCATGGATTCATTCAGCAGGAGCCGTTCCTTCTTCATTACATCAGAAATTGAAATTTGTTGTTGATGGACAACTAATATGTGTTAGTGCTGAAGAAGAAATCATTGCGTCTGTAACAAGCGATGTTCCATATATCGACACCAATGATGAGGCTCTTGAATGCTCTTTTCGAGCTCTTGAATTTGTAAATGCAACCTTTATTGCAGAAGGAAGCAAAATTCCATATCCCAGATTGTCTGATTGCACCAAGATGACGGTACAACAAACTTTAGGCATTGGAGCTAAAGCTGGGAGAGGTCTAGGAAAGAATCTTCAAGGGATTTCAGTTCCTATCAGTATAAAGATGAAAAAGACCGTTTTGGGCTAGGGTTTAAGCCCAATCTTCAGCAAAAGAACAAAGAGATGAAAAGAAGATGTGAAGACAGAAAGGCAAAATTGAAAGGGGGAGAAATCCTTTGGAAATACATGTCTTTCCCACAGTTGAAGACAACATTCAGATCAGGGGGAACAATTAATGTGGAACAGCAGCTTGTTGAAGCCTTTAAAGAAGAAAAGTTGACGAAAGATCAAGACATAGTTGAAGAAGCTATGAATGGATTATTTATCAACATGATCATGAATGACAACAAAACTGGCCAATACTTGGATAGGATTCGACCATGTCTTCCTGGAGAAACACTCACCAATTGGACCACTGAAGATCTTCCTATAGTTTTTAATATTAATGCAGAGTAATATTCAGAACTAATCTTTATGTTTAGCTCAAAAATATGAAAACTTTTTGTTATCTTGTAAAAGAAATTATGTTAAATATAAGAAATTTTCTTTAAAATTTTCATATGGCAATCATTCTTTACATTTTCTTACATTTTTACATTTATTTAGTTCATAAATTTACTATATTCTTTCGGAAATATGTCCGACTTAAATTTGCAGGTTTCACCATGTTAATAGCATGTTTATTCCTAAATTTAATCCAGTGATAAATTTAGAGCAGCCCATATGTCTGGAAGAAATCAATGGGTGTGAGGATGAACTGGAATGTGATGTTCCTACTGAACTATTAAGATTGGTAGAAAAAGAAGACAAACAAATTCTACCCCACAAAGAAGAGGTTGAGATTGTGAATTTGGGAACAGATGAAGAAATGAAAGAGGTGAAAATTGGTACTACTCTGACAATCCAGATAAAACAAGAATTGATAAATCTCCTTCAAGAGTTCAAAGATATCTTTGCCTGGTCTTATCAAGATATGCCTGGTTTGAGCACAGATATAGTGATACACAAGCTTCCAATCAACCCAGAATATAAACCGGTCCAACAAAAGCTCAGACGAATGAGGCCAGAAATGTTGTTGCAAATCAAAGAAGAAGTGATGAAACAGATCAATGCAGGTTTCCTACAGGCAGCTAAATACCCAGAATGGGTAGCCAACATTGTTCCCGTACCAAAGAAAAATGGGAAAGTTCGAATGTGTGTGGATTACAGAGATCTCAACAAAGCTAGTCCGAAAGATAGCTTTCCCTTACCCCACATAGACACATTGGTGGACAATACTGCAGGGCATGCATGGTTTTCATTTATGGATGGCTTTTCAGGATATAATCAGATAAAAATGAATCCTGAAGACATGGAAAAAACAACATTTATAACCATGTGGGGCACATTCTGTTATAAAGTGATGCCATTTGGATTGAAAAATGCAGGGGCAACGTATCAAAGAGCCATGGTAACTTTGTTTCATGACATGATGCATAAAGAGATTGAAGTATATGTAGATGACATGATTGCCAAATCTCGAACTGAAGAAGAACATATTCAAAATCTGAGAAAGCTTTTCCAGAGATTGAGGAAATATCAATTAAAGCTCAACCCCGCAAAATGCACTTTTGGGGTAACTTCCGGGAAGCTTTTGGGATTTGTGGTCAGCAAAAAAGGAATCGAGATTGATCCAGATAAAGTCAAAGCAATTCAAGATCTTCCACCACCCAATACAAAAAAAGAAGTTCGAGGCTTTTTGGGAAGATTAAATTATATATCTCGGTTCATTTCTCAATTAACTGACAAATGTGATCCAATGTTCAAATTACTTCGAAAGAACAACCCTGAAGTCTGGAATGAAGAATGTCAAGAAGCTTTGGATATTATTAAGAAATACTTATCCAATGCTCCAATTTTAGTATCACCAATGCCTGATAGACCATTAATTCTCTACTTGACGGTCTTCGAAAATTCGATGGGATGTGTACTAGGACAACATGATGAATCTGGAAGAAAAGAAAAAGCTATTTATTATCTGAGCAAGAAATTTACTGATTGTGAAATTCGATATCCACCAATACAAAAATTATGTTGTGCCTTGGTGTGGACTACTCGAAGACTCAGACAATATATGTTATACCATACTACTTGGTTGATATCAAAACTTGATCCTTTGAAATTCTTAATGGAATCACCAGCTTTGACAGGCAGAATGGCTAGATGACAGATGTTATTATCTGAGTTTGATATTATATATGTCAACCAAAAAGCGATAAAAGGAAGTGTCATAGCTGATTTTCTGGCCAGTCGTGTATCAAATGATTATCAGCCTTTGAACTTCAATTTTCCCGATGAAGATTTGTTGTGCATATCCATGAATGAAGAAGTCAGAACAAATGATGAATTTGCAACTTGGAAGCTTTATTTTGACGGAGCATCTAATGCTTTGGGACGAGGAATCGGGGCAGTGTTGATTTCTCCAGAAAATGTTTATTATCCCTTTACAAGTAGACTGGAGTTCTTTTGCACCAATAACATGGCGGAATATGAAGCTTGTGTCATGGGATTGAAAGCAGCTATAGAATGAAAAATCAAATTTCTCAAGATATATGGAGATTCATCTTTGGTGGTGTATCAATTGCGAGGAGAATGGGAAACAAAAGATCCCAAATTGTTGGAATACAGAAATTTTACCCTTGAATTAGTGAAGGAATTTGAGAAAGTTACCTTCAATTATCTCCCTCGAGAAGAAAATCAAATGGCAGATGCTTTGGCTACATTAGCTGCTATGTTTCAAGCAACTAAGAAGGTTGATATGATGCCAATCAAAATGCAAGTATATGAAATTCCTGCACATTGTTATAGTGTGGAAGAAGAGGTAGATGGTAAACCATGGTATCATGATATTCTGCAATATATCAAAAATCAAAGTTATCCACCAAATGCATCGGAAATTGATAAAAGAACTTTGAGAAGAATGGCTGCTGGATATTTTCTTGATGGAGAGATTATGTATAGAAGAAGCAATGATCAAATGCTATTGAGATGTTTAAATACCAGCGAAGCTCGAAACGTCATTGAAGAAGTACACAGTGGAATATGTGGAACACATGCAAATGGTCTTTCCATGGCCAGAAAAATAATGAGATATGGATACTATTGGGCTACTATGTACACAGATTGCATTGATTATGCAAGGAAATGTCATAAATGCCAGATATATGCAGACAAGATTCATGTACCCCCATCTCCTTTACATGTAATGACAGCACCCTGGCCATTTTCTATGTGGGGAATAGATGTCATTGGAGCAATCACACCAAAAGCATCGAATGGACATTGTTTCATCCTTGTGGCAATTGATTATTTTACCAAATGGGTTGAAGCTGCTTCATATACCAATATTAAGAGGTCCACAGTCTGCAAATTCATAAAGAAAGAAATAGTTTGCCGGTATGGCCTACCAGAAAGGATCATTACAGATAATGCTCTGAACCTGAACAACAAAATGATGACTGAACTTTGTGCACAGTTTAAGATCAAACATGCAAACTCAGTGGCATATCGTCCAAAGATGAATGGGGCAGTTGAAGCAGCAAATAAGAATATCAAGAGAATCATTACAAAGACCACTGAAACTTACAAAGATTGGCACGAGAAGTTACCTTTTGCTTTATATGCATACCGAACTACTGTTCGAACATCTACTGGGGCAACACCGTTTTCTTTAGTCTATGGGATGGAAGCAGTATTACCAATTGAAGTTGAGATTCCATCGCTTCGAATATTGAGAGAAATAAAATTGGATGAATCTGAATGGATCCAAGCTAGATTTGATCAATTGAACCTTATTGAGGAGAAAAGATTGAAAGCTATTTGCCATGGACAGATGTATCAAAAACGGATGATGAAGTCTTATGACAAAAAAGTACATCCAAGAGAATTCCAAGAGGGTGATCTAGTACTAAAAAAGATTTTGCCTATACATAAAGATTTCCGTGGGAAATGGATGCCTAATTGGGAAGGGCCATACGTGGTGAAAAAGGCCTTTTCCGGAGGAGCATTGATCTTGGCAGAAATGGATGGAAAAATTCTGAGAAATCCAATAAACTCAGATTCTGTCAAGAAATATTATGCTTGAAGAAAAGAAAGAAAAAGAAAAAAAAAGAAAAAAAAGAAAAAAAAGAAAAAAAGAGAAAAAGAAGAAAAAAAAGGGGGTCAAGGTGAAAACCCGCAAAGGGCATCTTGTAACCAAAGGAAGGATTTGAGTTGAAAACCTGAAAAGGCGGCTCAAATGCAGGTTGATATTAGGCATCTGGCAATTGAACCCTCTTAAGATTTTGACAGTTTGGAAGAAACTTCACATCTACAAGCATTTCGACAACGTTTGAGATCTTCCAGACAAAAGCTTACATCATTACTCTAAATTGTATCAACTTGATTAATTTAGAAATACTTATGCTTATAATTTGTTGAGACATTTGAATTTTTATTATTCTTATGCTTGCCAAAATTTTGAATACAATTCTATTTATTTCAAGTTCAATTTATTTGAGAGTCAATTTATTTTTGGAAATTCAATTTAGTCTTTTCTATTGAATTAACATAATTTTGAAATAGTTTAAAGATTTCTGAATATCACTTTATGTTAATACTTTTAAATACATGGAATACAAAGTAGGCAAATCATCACTAGCTTAAAGCCATGAACATCAAGATTGTTACACGGGATGTTACCGACAACAAGGTCGAATCCGCCAAATTTACTCATCAATTGTTCCAACCGATCACCATTCAGTTCTTGCACATCTATTTTCAAAGATATACTAAGACAGTAGAAGGCGATCGTTGCAGCACTGATTATAGCAAAAAGAAACAAGATATTGATATCACTAGGAGACATGTCTCTAAACAGATCCTTGTGTATAGTTTTTAAGGAAACCTAGAAGCATTTCCACCTCATTAGGTTCAAGTGGAGCAACTTTATTCCTTCCAACCCATACTAGATTCCATTCTCAGCACTCATCAAGAACATACTTCTGGACACTTGAAGGTGGCTCATTGTCATAAGCTTCAAGAGCATTACAGATCCTTTCTGTCAATTTGGCACTTCCTGTACATGTTTATAAACAGTTTAACTTTATTCTTGGATCCCATGAAAGCCATCATTTCTTTGTCAATGGAAAAGCATCAGCACATGGAGGAAGCAGAATAAGAGAAACTCTGTTTTTAATTGGCAGAATTATATAGCCCTTTTCAGTGTAATAGCATGGAAATGCTTCGAATCTACAAATTCTGGCTCTACATCAAATAAGCATTATGATATCCTAGTCCAAACAATTAAATGAAAGATAAATTTGCCAATAGCATCTTCTGGAAGTGTTCTTTGAGTTATCTGATCTGGTTTGGCAGAACCAATCATTGAGTTTGGAAGATGAATGTGTTCATAGCATCTTCTGGAAGTGTTCTTTGAGTTATCTGATCTGGTTGGACAGAACAATCATTGAGTTTGGAAGATGAATGTGTTCATAGCATCTTCTGGAAGTGTTCTTTGAGTTATCTGATCTAGTTGGACAGAACAATCATTGAGTTTGGAAGATGAATGTGTTCATAGCATCTTCTGGAAGTGTTCTTTGAGTTATCTGATCTGGTTGGACAGAACAATCATTGAGTTTGGAAGATGAATGTGTTCATAGCATCTTCTGGAAGTGTTCTTTGAGTTATCTGATCTGGTTTGGCAGAACCAATCAGTGAATTTAGAAGATGAATTTGCCAATAGCATCTTCTGGAAGTGTTCTTTGAGTTATCTGATCTGGTTTGGCAGAACCAATCAGTGAATTTAGAAGATGAATTTGCCAATAGCATCTTCTGGAAGTGTTCTTTGAGTTATCTGATCTGGTTTGGCAGAACCAATCATTGAATTCAGAACATGAATGTGTTCATAGCATCTTCTGGAAGTGTTCTTTGAGTTATCTGATCTGATTCAGTAGGAACCCCAGAACCGATCGTTGGAATTGAAAGATGAACTGCATGATCATCTTCATTAAGAATCTTATTTTCAAGTTTCTTCTGCTTTTTCCTTTTCAAAAATCATAGCCCAAGTTTTGCCTTTGCTTGTAATTGGGATCATTGCATAATGACTTCCTATCTTTTACTAAAAGAAGTACATCAGCAGCCTTAGTCATACTATTGAGTTTATTCTCCTCATCAGAATCAGAATTCAAGATTTCTCGGTATTAAAAGAACTACCGATATCTGTGAAATCATCTTGAAAGGTCACTTCATAATCAGATGAGTTGTTATCAGAATCAACATGTTGCCTGAATGCAAGCTTTTCAAGAGTTTATACTATTGAGTTTTATTCTCAAGAGGTTTTGTGACATTATATCTACATCTACATTTGTCAAAGATGATAGATTCTTTGATTTGAAGAAGACAGATATATTGGGTTTTTACAATTGAAGAAATACTCAATTCACCAGTCTAAAATCAAACAACTTAATATTCATGCATCATATTTAGGCATTTGCAAAAATAGATGCATTTTCATTCATTTTTATTCTTGTTGAATTTCTAACAGGAATTTCAAAGATTTTAGCAAAGATTCAAATCTATCATTTGAAAGATCAGCTTTTCCAGAGAAAGTTCATAATGAGAAGAACTCATCTGAAGAAGGAAGAAGAAGTTCATAATGAGAAGAATTTGTTCAACCTTTTACCTGAATTCATCAAATTGATGGATTATCTTTTCCAGAGAAAGTTCATAATGAGAAGAACTCATCTGAAGAAGGAAGAAGAAGTTCATAATGAGAAGAATTTGTTCAACCTTTTACCTGAATCCATCAAATTGATGGATTATCTTTTCCAGAGAAGTTCATAATGAGAAGAACTCATCTGAAGAAGGAAGAAGAAGTTCATAATGAGAAGAACTTGTTCAACCTTTTACCTGAATCCATCATTTGATGGATCAGCTTTTCCAGAGAAAGTTCATAAATGAGAAGAACTCATCTGAAGAAGGAAGAAGAAGTTCATAATGAGAAGAATTTGTTCAACCTTTTTTCTGAATTCATCAAATTGATGGATTATCTTTTCCAGAGAAAGTTCATAATGAGAAGAACTCATCTGAAGAAGGAAGAAGAAGTTCATAATGAGAAGAATTTGTTCAACCTTTTTTTCTGAATTCATCAAATTGATGGATTATCTTTTCCAGAGAAGGTTCATAATGAGAAGAACTCATCTGAAGAAGGAAGAAGAAGTTCATAATGAGAAGAACTTGTTCAATCTTTTGCTTGAATTCATCATTGGATGGATCAACATTGCCAGGTAGAGTTCATAATGAGAAGAACTCGTCATCTGAAGAAGGAAGAAGAAGTTCATAATGAGAAGAACTTGTTCAATCTTTTGCTTGAATTCATCATTTGATGGATCATCATCCCCAGCAGAAAGTTCATAATGAGAAGAACTCATCTGAAGAAAGAGAAGAATTTATTCAATATCTCCATTATAATCAAGTGAAGCCAAATGGATAAAAAATTTTATTATCTTTTCATCTTTGCCCTATTCTTGTTAACACAAGAATGAGCAAAGAGGGGCAGCTGAAGATACTAATTTTTTACCCATATTATTATTATTATTATTATTATTATTATTATTATTATTATTATTATTATTATTATTAAATATATATTAAATAAATCTATATAAATAAATAATTACAGACCAATTACAACTGGACCGACCCAGTTACAAACAAACCAGAACCGGTCCAGATTAAACCAGAAACCCTAAACATCTGGGGTTCCAGTTAGGGTTTCCTAACCCTAATTTCCTCAGCCGCCATCTTCAATTCCAGCCGTTGGATCTGGTTTGATCCAACGGTCCACAGTTTGCCAGAGGAAACCCTAGGGTATCTATACCCTAGGGACACGTCCCAGCGCCGCCGTTGCTGCTTCCAGAAGCCTTCACCGCCACACCAACGTTCCAGCCTCCACCACGTCTACCGAAGAGTCCAGAAGGCTGGCCGTAGCCGCACACGTCTCCCCCAAACGGTGAGTCACCACTGGGAGTCCGGTGACTCACCAAAGAGCATTCTTCGGACCGGTCTGAGATGAACACCGGTGATGGCTATAAAGCCATCACCCCATCTGCAAGCAGAAAAACCAGAGACAGAGGGAGAGATACAAAGAAACAGAAAAGAAAGAAAAGAAAAAGAAAGAAGAGAAACTTACTGTCATCGGAGAACCCCAACCGCCACCGGATCTCGCCAGAACCTTCGAAACGCCGAAGGTATTTTTGTAGATTCGCTCCTATTAGGAGCTTTTTAAGGGAAAAGAACACCGGGACCGTCCTTAGGACGGTCCGATCTATCTATTAGGGTGAAAATAAATTTTTCCGGCCACCAAATGCGGTGGCCGGCGGTTGCATTCACGGCGGCACACGGTGGCCGACCGGTGACCGGCTTCCCTCCGATGAGGGAAGCTAGAGAGAAGGCAGAGAAATTTGTTCTCTCTCAGTTAGAGAGAGAACAGAAATGAAAAAATGAAGGCTGGCCCTTCGGGCCAGCCGGTTTTGGACCATATATAGTCCTTCCCGAACGACGTCGTTTTGGGAAGGACTATGCGCGTAATTATAGAATAGTTAAACCACGTCCGCAGTCATCCCAATTTGTAAACTTTACATTTTAGTCACTAAATCAAATTTATAATCCTTTTAATTTGGTTCTTTAATTTTAATTTTATTCATTTTAGTCCTTTATATTAAAATAATATATTTAGGATAAATAACAGATTTAAACCCTTAATTTTAATAAATAATATTTTAATCCTTAGTTTATATTTTTAATTTATTTTATTATAATATCCGAATTTTAGATAATTTTATTTTAGTCACTAAATAAATAAAATAAAGAAATAGCATGTTTAATCCCTAATACTTTGATTAATATTGAATTAAGTTTTTAATTTTACTATAATTTAGTCATTTAATTTATAAGTTTTCATTTATTTTATTGCTTTTAAAATATTGTTTTAGTGGTATTTTTATTGTTTTAATTTTATTTGTTTATATTTTTAAATATTTTTATGTATTCATAAATATATATATAATAAATCTGGAATAAATTTTTTAATGTTTATTTTTAATATCAAAGAAAAGGACAGTCTTAATACAACTGGATGTCCTATTCTGATATTTTTTAAACAATATTATTTAAATTAATATTTATCAATATCAAAGAAAAGAGCTGTCTTAAGGCACCTAGAAGTTCTTTTCTGATATTTTAAATAAATAAATATTTTTTTATATATAATTTTGAAATAATAGGATTATAAATTAAATATATTTTTGAATTTTTATAATTTTAATAATAGAGACAATTTATAATTAAAAAGTACCAATTTTGGGCGTTGTAGGGGTGCTAATCCTTCCCTAAACGTAACCGACCACGAATCCCTTTTTATTATTAAGAACGAATTTTTGGTTATAAAACGCAGATCAGTTCATTTTTTTTAATTGATGTTTTTTTTAAAAAAAACTCTTTTAAAAGAAAAATTTTTAGGTATTCGACCTACCTGATCCAAAAGGTCGATGGCGACTCACAAATTATTTTCAAAATTATTTATTCACATCAATTTCCCCGCCAAAAATAATATTTCGTGCCCGGACGAAAACCGATTACGACAAATAGTTCTCAAACGCATGTCCTGAAAAGAGGAACCAACGATTTTATCATCGACAACGTGGTGATAACAGCTCCGGACACCAGCCCCAACACCGATAGAATTCATATCAGTTCAGCTAGCAATATATTCATCAGAAACAGTATAATTGGAACGTATAACAATCTTTTCATGCCAATACATGAGTTGTTTTACATAGTTCTTAAAAAGTTCATATCCGATGAAAAATCAAATCACTTTCCTCAACAGGGGACGATTGTGTCTCGGAGATCACACTACTAATATCCATATCTCTCATGTAAAGTGTGAACCTGGCCATGGAATAAGGTGAAGCTTTTATATTATGAGATTTGAGCATTTAATCCCTTGGAACATGGTGATTGTTCTAGGATTTTTCAACTTTCTACTCACGTGGCTGCACATCTACTGTCGAGCAACGTAGTTTTCAAAGCACTTGTGACTCTACTGATATGTTTTTCTCTATTTTTTCTCTGTTAAAAAAAACAGCATTGGAAGCTTAGGAAGAGCAGGAAACTTCGTGCAAGTGCGGAACATTCGCGTAAACACGGTATCCTTCAAAGGAACTACGAATGGAGCTCGAATCAAGACATGGCAGGTAACTAAACACAACTCTCAAGTATGTCTGTATTGCTATCTTGTAATATTGACTGCAAGTTCTTGCAAGGTTGGGAAAGGTTATGTTCGAGGAGTTACATTCGAGAATCTATCCTTCGAGTCGGTGAAAAACCCGATAATCAGAGATCAAAACTACTGCAATGTTAGGGGTGCTTGCCGGGAACTGGTAATTCGAACGAGCCCTCGGGTCATTTTCGAACAAATTCAGAGATGAAAACTTACCAAAAGAGAACCGATTTTATGTTAGGAAACTGGTGTTAAGATAAGGGACGTGGTTTACAAGAATCTACGGGGAACATCAAGTACTGAAGTCATTACACTGAACTGCAGCCGGTCGGTTTCGTGCACCGGACTGTTACTGCAATCTGTGTTGCTTAAGTCTGCACTAACCGGGAAGAATGTTCTTGTTGCATTAATGCTCATGGTGCAACCATCGGAGTCGTTCAACTGGCTCCTTGCTTCCAAGATTTTGACCATTGAAGGGCCAGTTTTAAGGGTTTTTTCCCCGTTGTTTTATCATGTAATCCATCAACGATAGCAATTGATTTTGAAACTTGGGAAGAACTTCAAATAAACTCGAGAAAAATCTCGAACCATTTTCTACATCTAATTATATTGCTATGTTATGCTGTTTCTTCTTTAGCAGGAACATCAACAATGGCTTGTTTTGGTCCTTTCTAGGAGCGAATTCTCCTGGATTTGGCTTGTACATTTTGGCACACAGAAGAAATGACCCCAAGTTTATGAGGCTTAAAACAGCCAATCATGACCATCATTGATCCTACGAGCCAGCCAATCACGACCAGCTTTCATTCCGATAACTTCCCTCGCTATTTCGACTAGCATAGTGTGTTCGACACCGATAATTTGCAATCCTAGAGTAGCCTAGCACTTGTCCTCACAAGAGGAGCCATTAACAATGGTGTCCATTTGAATGGCAGGTTTGAGTTTCCTGCGCTTGAAACAAGGAACAGAACAAAATTTATGACCCCCAAAACGGCTAAAAGTCCATAGAAGCAATCAAGCCTGACATGGTTTATGTTATCAGCCAGCCAGCCATGGTCACCATTGCTGCTTCTCGTTACACTTTTCACCACCGCTACCAATAAACTGCTGACGAAGAAACCGAGCGATAACGTCGAGAGGAACAGACCAGTGCTCATGGTTTTCATCCCTTTGGGAGATTGCGTGATGAAGAAGTCAAGCTGGCCTGTGTAACTGAAAGCCTCACCAGCACCCACTAGGAAGAACTGTGGGATCAACAAGAAGTCAAGAACACAATCACAGGCAGGGTTCCGGTATTTGCATCGACCAATCGAGCCACTGCCAGTCTTTTCACCTCGGCTATCGCTGCAGCAGCCATTCCTAAAGTTGACAGTACTAAGCCTATGGCCATTCTCTGTAGGTGGCTGAAACCTGGTTTCCCTTTCAATTTCTTCCAAAATGGCATAACGAGACGATCGTAAACAGCCAGAGTGATCAAAATCGCTGCCACGAAGAAGACAGTGAGGGAACCAGCAGGGATTTGGAAACTTCTAATTGATCTTTCCATGGTGGAGGCTTGCTCAACCGAGAAGGTCATCATTTGTGCTTATGTGGTCCAAAATATGATGGTCGTGGCCGATATGGGAAGAAGCCCCACCATCATTTTCACTTCCTCAACTCTTGTGACCGAGCAAAGTTTCCAAGGATTCGGACCATATCTCTCAAAATCCCCTTCCCCAACAATGGCAGCCTTGTCCAAGAACCTATAATTCAGAAACCGTGAATGAAGCAAGGCCAACAAATCGTGTGAACAAAGAAAAACCGATTCGAAAACTCACCGGAATCGATCTGTATGAAGAATTCTCGACATTTTAATAATGTCTTCGTATAACAATTCAACACTGTAAGGCACTTCCATCTTCCTCTTATTCATTGCAGCAACAAGAACTTGGAAGATCTGAACTATTGGACTCCCCAAGCTTTTCTTATACCTGTATCTTTTGGTCCCAGATAAAAATATCAAGACGGCTACAAACATCGAAACCGAGGACCAACTTCATCTTGTATGTAAACAAGCACCGTGACAGCCATCAAGGTTCCATTATTGATGAAGAAGAAGAACCTGTTGAAAAAATAAGCCATCTGGGACCTCTCCTTCTCATCCTTTTCATCGAATTGATCTGTTCCGAAACCCGAAACACTTGATTTCAGACCACCAGTGCCTAGTTCAATTACATATAGAGTCAGGTACAAAATTCCCATCTGAAATCCATTGGCCGGTTTGCATGCATGGGGAGCAGCAGATCTATTGCATGGTGCTGGGCGTAACTGTGGCAGCTTTGTAGCCGATGCTATGTGCCAGTCCCCTAAATCACCATAACATCATCACAGTCAAAAACTGAACAAATTAAGGATCGAAATCAACATTTTTGTTCGATTCTTTTTATGTTTATCGAAACTTTAAACTCCCACCAGTGGTTGTATAAGGGAAAATATAGCAATTGTCATGTATCGTCCGAGGAATGAATCAGCAAGGAAACCACCGAGCAAACACAAGAGGAAAGATGTGCCCATGGTTGAAAGCCTCCCGCAAATCTCAATCCCTGTGAAAATGGTTTCGACTCGATTTACAATATAAAGATTCGAACCTAACAGAGTCATAGTCTAATTGATGTTAGTAAAAAGTGCATATATAATAATGTTGTAAAGGTGAAGTCATGTAATATGGTGGTCTCAATAAGTAAATTCATGTATGAATGGCCCTACATATAGTATCTTCCTTGTCCCATACTCCAAAAAGAAAATGAAATGAATTTTATCACCATTGTTTTGTAAGTATCTATGAATTGCAGTTCTGATGGGTCCCATACATGTTACTCAAATTCTTGTTGGTGCTGAATTTACTTGCAAACTTAAGTTCATGTGAAAACCAGATCAAGAAATGAACAAACAAACCTAGAATGAGTGCAGCCGGAATCCAACCACCGGTTTTCGATCTGTCAGCCGGGAAACCCTTGTAGTCCACCGCATCCGCCACCGTCAAACTCTGTTAGTGTATGTAAATGCATGGTATATAAGTTCACATGAACTGTGCATGATGGTTGTGCAGCTGAGAATTGATTCACTGCAGCTGATCAGTTGAAGTAGTTAGTTTGTTGAGTTAGTTACATCATCAGTTATAGCTATAGTATTAGCTATAAATACTCCCCTTGAGAGTTGTAATACACACGCATGATATAATGAATTTCAGAAGATTCATTTCTCTCGTTTACTTTCTTTCTTGTTTTTCATAGATTAGACATTTGTTTATAATCTTTACATGGTATCAGTTGCCAAAACGGTCCTGCAGTTTCTGTTTGCCTCTTTTCTTGGAGGTTCTTGGAGGTTCTTGCCCTTCTTTGACAATGGTGAACTTGCAACAAGCTGATGTTCAGTCTCCGGTGAATACCACAGTTACCTCAACGTCATATGGCTCTTCAGTCTCGTCCAGTGTGCAACATATACCCAAACAAGATGTCATAAAGCTTACCGAGTCAACATACCTTCTTTGGAAGCATCAGGTGACCCTTATAATTGATGGCTATGGGTTGATGGCTTACATCTCTGGTGATAATCCTGCTCCATCTCAGTTTGTTACAAATGAGTCTGGGCAGCTTGAGGAAAATCCAGTGTATCCTGTGCATAGGCAACAAGACAAGTTGCTTGCCTCGTGGTTGTTGACAACGGTTAGCATGGAGGTTTTGCCACATCTTATGGGGCTCACATCCTCTCGCACAATCTGGAATACAGTTTCAAGATTGTTTGGAGTTCGTTCTAGTGCCAAGATTTCTTCTCTCAGACACAGCTTGCACTCTCAGAGGAAAGCTGGCTTGACTGTGAGTGATTATTTAGCCAAGATCAAGACAATCTGTGATTTGTTGAATGATGTAGGTTGTGTTGTACCTGAACAAGAACAAGTAAGTGTGATTCTTGCTGGGTTGTCAATGGAATTTGAGTCCATTATTGCTATAGCATCTCGTGATGTAGTGTCACTGGATAGTCTCACTGAAATGCTCCTGGATTGTGAGGCTAGACAGAAAGTTTTTTTAAGCGATGGTATTACTGCGAATATGGTTGTGCAGCCAAAAGAAGAGAAAGGGACAAGGTCTCAGGCTGTCACTGAAACAGATGTAACAGAAAAGCAGTTTTATTCAGGAGGTCAACAGGGAAGTCAGCATGGAGGCTATCGTGGTCGTGGCAGAGGAAGGTTTAACAATTCAAATAGACCACAATGTCAGTTGTGTGGAAAGTTTGGGCACATTGTTCAGCGGTGTTATCGTCGTTTTGATCGAGATTTCACTGGAGTTGGCAGTGAAGATCAGTCTGCTGAGCAATGGAAGAAACCAGCTGAACAGATAGTTCCTGTGAATGGACATGGGTATAGTCACACGTTGCAATCTCCTGTCTTATACTATCCATCTACCTTCATGCCTGGTATGCCTTATGCTTTGACTCGTCCAGGACTGCCTTACTCCTCGAGTCAGGTAATGAATACCTTCCCTGGTGACTGTGGAACTCTTCCTGCAAAAACAGAAGGACAAGAGTCATTTGTTCATACTGCACCTACAGCTTTTGTATCCACTGTGCCTAGTATGCCAGCAGCTCACAGTGCTCCAAACCACTCCAATGCTCTGTGGTATCGAGACACTGGTGCCACTCATCACGTATCAAATGATCTTGTACCCTTCAATTCAGGTGTGTCATACAAAGGTAACAACACTCTTTTAATGGGAAATGGTGAAGGAATTAAAATTGATCATGTTGGTCAAGGCTTTCTGTCTTCTAGTCTTAGACCTCTGGTGTTACAGAATATGCTACATGTCCCACACATTAAGAAGAAGTTGTTGTCAGTATCTCAATTCACTCGTGATAACAATGTGTTTATTGAGTTTCACCCTTTTGAGTGCTTGGTGAAGGATGCACAGACTCGGAACATTCTGCTGAGAGGGAAGCTCACACATGAAGGTTTATACCAGCTGCTACCGTATGAAGAAAAGAAATCTTGTTGCATGGTGAATAATGTGACCAAGGCTTCAAACAGTCTGGAACTTTGGCATAGGCGCTTAGGACACTCCTGTGAGAAGACTGTCAAGAATGTTATGAAAATGTGTAATATTTGTAGTAGTGAAAACAAATTGAACAATGTTTGTTCTGCATGTTTACAAGGCAAGGCTCACAAGCTACCTTTTTGTAATTCGTTGACTGAATACAAAGAAATTTTTCAGCTGGTTGTGTCTGATGTGTGGGGACCTACTCCTGTAGTTTCGACTGAAGGTTACATATATTATGTATCATTTGTTGATGTGTTCAGCAGACATACCTGGGTGTATCTAATCAGAAAGAAATCTGAAGTTAGCTAATGCTTTCTTAATCTTGTAAAGATAGCAGAGGTTCAGTTTGGGAAGAAAATCAAAGCATTGCAGAGTGATGGTGGAGGTGAGTATCAGGCCCTGAAGAGTTGGTTTTTTACCAATGGTGTACAGCATCGAATCTCATGTCCCATCACGTCAGAACAGAATGGGAAGGCTGAACGAAAACATCGCCACATTGTTGAGATGGGACTAGCCATGTTGGCTCAAGCATCACTGCCGATAAAGTTCTGGAGTCATGCCTTTACTATGGCAATATATATCATAAATAGACTACCTTCTGAGGTCATTTCAGGCAAGACCCCGTTTGAGGTTCTCTATCAGAAAGCTCCTGACTACTCTGGAATGAGAGTGTTTGGGTGTGCTTGCTTTCCCTTCTTGAGACCATTTAATCAACATAAATTGGATTTTCGATCAAGGCAGTGTGTGTTTCTCGGGCCCAGCACTTCACATCATGGGTACAAATGTCTAGACGATAATGGCAGAGTTTTTGTATCTCGACATGTGAGGTTTGACGAACAAGTATTTCCTTTTGATAAGAATCAATTTGTGTGCAGGTGCCATAGACAAGAAATTGTCACTACTGGACAATTGCCTATATTATATAATAAGTGTGGAGCCACACTGCTTGGAAATCATCATAATGCACATCGGGTTGGAGCCATCTCGTCTTCTGCATATAATGATAACCTTGGGACCACACCGCTTGGAGCTATACAAGACAATGCTCATGAGACCACGCCGCTTGGAGCTATGCGAGGTGTTGTGCATGAACATGGGGCCACACCACTTGAATTAATAACCGTTCACCATGATGCGCATGATGGTGCGCAAAGTCCAAGTAATAATGCCCTTGGCGTGGTGCCCACTCGTGTTGAGACTTCAAGAAATGCATGCGTTGAAGAGTTAAATAGTTATGCTCATGGTGCGCCAAATTCAAATGTGCATGGGCTCCAAGGAAGTGCTCGTGGGGTCCAAGGCAATTCTCGTGTGGCAATTGTATATAAAAGGAGGAGTAATGCGCCTAATATAGTTAATGGAGGTTGTGTTGGCAATGCACATGGGGTCCAAGAAAACTATGAAGCAACTTTAAATAATGATAATGCGCCTATAACGAACAATGGTGTGTATGTGGTTCAAGGAGATTCTCGTGGTGCACATGTGGTCCAAGGAGATAGGAGTGCGGCAAACATAAATAATGGAAATAATAGTGGAAGTTATAATGGTGGCAACCCAACTTTTCGAGATAATGGTGCGCAAATTTCAAGCTATGGGACCGCCTCCCATGATAATGACGATAGTGCGAGCAATGGGACCATGCCGAATGTTGAAAGGAGCGCGAGCAAAGTTCAATTAAATATTAATGCGCATGATGGTGGCTCATTTGTTGAGTTGGCAAATTCACGTGGTGCACATAATTCAAGTCCTTTTGAGTTGGAAAATGCACATGGTGATGGGGCCATGCCGAATATTGAATGTGGTGGGGGCTCACATGGCAATCAAGGTACGGCAAACATTAATAATGAGAGTATTTTTAATGGTTGTTCACATGGAATCCAAGAAAGTCTCGATAATGGCAATTCTGGGAGTAGTTGTCGTGCACATGGGATCCATGAAGAGAATCACGATGATAGCAATTATCGTTGCAGTTCACGTGAGGTTCAAGAAGAAAATGGTACAACAGAGCCGTGCATTGAAGTTCAACAAAATGTGGAGAGTGGTGTACCACAAACAATCTCTAATGTTCATCCCATGATGACTAGGAGTAAGCATGGAATCTGGAAACCAAAAGTTTATAACGTTGCAGGTTCAGATCGAGAACCATCAAATATCACAGAGGCCTTGATGAGTCCTCATTGGAAAGAAGCTGCACAAGCCGAGTATGATGCCCTGGTAAGGAATGGCACGTGGACACTAGTTCCTCTTCCCAGAGATAGGAAGGCAGTGAACTGTAAATGGATCTTTCGAGTAAAGAGAAATGCTGATGGCTCGATTTCAAGGTACAAAGCACGCTTGGTGGCGAAAGGTTTTCTTCAAAAACCAGGGATCGATTTTGATGAAGTCTTCAGCCCGGTGGTTAAGCCTGCAACGATCAGGGTAATCATTTCCTTGGCATTGTCACGGGGGTGGAAGCTGAGACAGGTTGATGTCAATAATGCTTTTTTGAACGGGTTGCTCACTGAAGAAGTGTATATGTCTCAACCACCAGGGTATGAGCAAGGCAGTGGTGAGCTGGTGTGTAAGCTACACAAGGCAATTTATGGGCTGAAACAAGCACCGAGGGCCTGGTTTGAGCGACTGAAGGCATACCTGCAGTCTGAAGGTTTTTGCCTAGCTAAGTCGGATGCCTCTCTTTATGTTCGAAAGACCTCGGATAGCTTGGTGTACTTACTGGTGTACGTTGATGATATCATCTTAACAGGGGATAAAGAGGTGGTTGTTCAAAGTGTTATAGACAGACTGAATGCTCAGTTTTCGTTGAAGGATCTTGGACCATTGCACTTTTTCCTAGGAGTGGAAGTCAGTTATGAAGGTGGTGATGTTGTTTTGAGTCAACAAAAGTATATCCAAGACCTTTTACAGAAACATGGTTTTGGTGAAGTGAAAAGTCTGCCCACCCCTATGGTTTCTAACATAAAGCTGTCAGCCAAGGAAGGAACACCACTTGAAGATGCTGCACAATACAGAAGCATCGTAGGTGCTCTGCAGTACATCGTGATCACTCGACCTGATGTGGTATTTGCTGTGAACAGGGTGTGTCAATTTATGCAAGCCCCACTGGATGTTCATTTTCTGGCAGTCAAGCGAATACTTCGCTACCTACAAGGCACCATTGATTTTGGACTGCGTTTTACACCCTCCTCGAGAATGGCTCTGACTGGTTTTGTAGATGCCAATTGAGGTTCGGATGTTGATGATAGACGGTCAACCTCAGGGTTCTGTATATATTTTTGTGGGAACCTGGTCTCGTGGAGCTCTAGAAAGCAACAGGTTGTTGCACGTTCAACTGCTGAGGCTGAATACAGGAGTGTGGCTTGTGCAGCTGCTGAGATGGTGTGGCTTCAATCTTTGTTGGGGGAATTGCATGTAGTTTCACATGGCAATGCCACATTGCGGTGTGATAATACAAGTGCAGTTGCTGTATGTGTTAATCCTGTACTGCATTCCAAGTTCAAACATGTTGAGCTGGACTTGTTTTTTGTTCGAGAAATGGTGGCTATGAGACAGCTACAAGTGCATGAAGTTCCTGCAGTTGAGCAGGTTGTTGATGTGCTGACCAAGCCTTTATCAGCCCCTTGGTTTCTCAAACACAGACAAAGGTTGCTGGTGGTGCAACTTAAGAGCAGATCAGATTGAGTCTGAAGCAGGTTTGAAGTTGAAGGTTGCAAGGGGAATGTTAGTGTATGTAAATGCATGGTATATAAGTTCACGTGAACTGTGCATGATGGTTGTGCAGCTGAGAATTGATTTACTGCAGCTGATCAGTTGAAGTAGTTAGTTTGTTGAGTTAGTTACATCATCAGTTATAGCTATAGTATTAGCTATAAATACTCCCCTTGAGAGTTGTAATACACACGCATGATATAATGAATTTCAAAAAATTCATTTCTCTCGTTTACTTTCTTTCTTGTTTTTCATAGATTAGACATTTGTTTATAATCTTTACAAACTCATCTTCCCTTCCTGTTAAAAGGAAGAAAAAAAACCACCAACAAAGTATTTCAGAAAGCATTGAATCAAACAATCATGTTTATAAAACAAAGGAGAACAATGGGTTGTCAGCCATTATCACACTATATATATAGTCATGGAAACTCAAACTGACCCATTTTCTGAATGTTTCAACAGCTGAAGAAACGAGCTCAACAATGATGAAAAAGTATCTTCAACTCCAAACTTGGAAGTGTTGGAGAGTGGAGACTAGTTTCCCATTTTATAGGCAAGTTTGGAAGTTAAAACACCTATGAAGTGACCCTCCACAAAGTAAATAGGACAGATTATTGGTCTTGTTCTTGTTGGTGGATGGCTCTAAACCATTGATATTGTTGGCAGATATGTTTATATAGGGAAATTTCTAAAGACGATGGTGATTGAAGACGGTACAAGAGGAGAAATGGAATCTGTAACATGCAGGATTTGGGAGTTTGTGAAGGTGGTGAACCACAGCACCGTGGCCATACGCTTTGTTTAGTGCGTTCTATACCCCACATCCCATGAAAACCTCACCGCCTGCACTATATGACGATAATGTCATACAAGAGAGGCCTACAAGGAGATAAAGCAAAGGCTTACCTGTTGATGTTTGACCCCTTTTTTTGACATATAAAGACTGTTGCAATAGATATATTTTACAGGAAAAGTGGCAGTTCTTTATGCTTTTCCAGTGTCGATTTTGATTAAAGCAGTGCTGCCGACTTACTTAATTGAGAGAAGATTCATCATGAAAGCTTACAGGTGTTGGATCCCAGAAGTTTCCTTACCAAAAGTGTCTCTTTTTTCTTCTTGTTCACATTTTTGTATCATCTCAATTGCAGGTAATCTTCATAGATATTAATCATGGATAAGTCCATGTGCAGAAGCAATCAAACAAAATGTCCTAAAATCACACGTAAGGGGGTGATAATAATCACAGGAAAACGCTTACAATGCAGCCTGCACACGTAGCAGCACATGCAGTACTCGAAAACCGATTCAAATCAGACCACTTGGTTCATGAAAAAAGACTCCCATAGGGCCCCTTCTCTGTTCACCCTCTTCCGTTCGCCTGTTAAAAACTCGTTATTTTAATGGTTAAATAGCATCGACACCGCTTTATTAAGAGCCGGAATCTTGTCTCTTTCTCTAGTTATAAGAAGCAGCATGTGAAATCTTAAACTGTATCCAACAGGCTTAATGTTCAGGCCTCAAAATTAACCTCCAAGAAGTTGAAACGCATCATTTTGGTCTCTAGTCTTGCATGAAATTTTAGCTGCATTCTCAAATGACACGATCATATATGATTTAGTGGGCAGTAACTATTTCTCGCCGATAGTGACAAGTTTTTTTTATAATAATCTAAGGTGATTACAAGGTAAATTTACTCTAACCCAGAATTTCAAAAGAAAATACCGTTCGCTTTAACCATTGACTCCACTAGATGGATTCAGTAGCACGTTTTTGTCAGCTGTGCTGTGGCACTTTGATATTGTACCGATGGCTGGTGTTGTTGGGACCAATGAGAGCCACAAGCTGAGAATAACATGTTGTTGCTATCCAAAAAAGGCAGAAGAAGCTTGGTGAGAAGAAATGCCTCTCAGCCTCTAATCTTCTTCACCAGTTGCACACACACTGACATCATCATCATCACACAAATATCAAAACGAGAGTGAAGTAGCTGTTGTATTAGGTGGTGCCACAGAGTGTGTGTATTTGTTAGCGTGTACGTATCAAAATGGAAGGATGTGGGGTAATTTTATGCAGAAGTGACAGTTTATCCCCAAATGTTTAGGAGGCGTTTTATATCAAGGATTGTGACATTCCCATGTTTGGTGGGCCGGGAATCTCATTCCCGGTAATGTTTTATTATCAATAGTAGATTTTTTTGGGTATATTACCGGGAATGTCATTACCTCCATTTCCTTAGGTATTATAACATTACCGGCGTTTTGGACTAAAATGCCCTTAAATTTTTATTTTTTTCAAAAATATCATTCTTCTGTCATTGAATAATAAAAATTCTATTAAGGTTAAATTATAAATTTATCCTTAAATTATTTTAGATTTACAAAAAAATAATCTATAATTAAAATTTTATATGAAGTTCAGTGGTTAAAAATTTTTTACCCTTTCATTAAACCTTTTTTATATTTTTAATTTTGTAAAAAGAAATTATATAAATATTATGAATTTAATTTTTTAAAGAAAATATATAAATATTTTACGATTTGTAATATTATACAAATATATAATAAGGACTATTTGGTCAAATATACATTCCAATTATCTTTTATTCATTTAACCAAACACGGTAATCTTACATTCTGCTAAACCAACCAAACACAAACTATTCCCTGATAATCTTTTATTCCCACTGGTAATCTTATATTCTGGAAACCAAAGAGAGTGATTTGTTTTATGAGCATGTAAGGTTGAAAGAGCAGCAAAATGAAAAAAAGGGTCCCCCAGTCCCAAACCCCAACCACATTTCAGACCTGGTCCCAAAGAACATGAATAAAGAAACAGAGACGACAAAACGATCTCCCATCAACGTGAGCGGCAGGATTCGAACCTGCGCGGGCAGAGCCCACATGATTTCTAGTCATGCCCGATAACCACTCCGGCACGCCCACCAGGTTGAGACAATCGTCATGCTCAAACTATGCCTATTTAGACATAATTTGAGATGAATAAGACTCATTTCCATTCAAACAAATTAAACATAAGGATTTAAATATATATATAAGGCTAAATTCTGAATTTAGTACTTAAAATATTTTATTTTGTTTTAGCATCTCATCGTTTTAACGAGTAATTTGCACGTTACACTTTTTTTATAGGTAAATTGCATCATTCGTCACTCAATTATCTTCTCATTCCTATTTTGGTCACTCAAGTTTAATTTTTTTAATTTAATTACTTAACTTTTAAATTATTCCTAATTTAATCACTCTAATTTTCAAATTTATTTTTTATTTTTAATTATATCTTAATAAAATAATAATAAAAAATATCATGTCTCAAAACTATTAATAAAATAAATTAGAGTATTAAAATAGGAGCAATTTAAAAGTTGAGTAGTTAAATTGAAAAATTTTAAACTTTAATATTAAAATAGGAGTGAGAAAATAATTAAGTGATAAATAATATAATTTTACCCATAAAAATGTAGTCGTTAAGTTTTAAAGAAGATGTACTAAAATAAAACAAAAAACTAAACACTAAGCATAATTTTGAAAAAATTAAAAATTGAAATACTAAAATGAATCAAAACTGATAATTTAAATACATGTTATACAATATCTATATAACTTCAATTCTTATTTTAACAATTACCTTTTTTATAATGTAGTCTTTTAACTTTACATTTTATTTAATCCGAATTTTTATTATAAACAAATTTTACAAATTCTTTTTTCACGTATCAACATTTTGTACCCACGATATTCTCTTTAATAAAGAAAAATTATAAATATATTTTATAATATTAAATGATATTTAATTTATTAAATAACATTATAACATAAAAAATATATAAATAAATATATATATATATATATATAAAGTCAATCCATATTATCATCTTACATAAGTGAATTCGATCAAAATTTTGACTCAAATTTCATAAAATTGACTCAAGACTCAAAAACTTATCACTTATCGACTGTAAATTTTGAGTTGACTCAATCAAATATTCACCCTAGAGACAGACAACATCAAGAATCATCTACAGTGGGAAATTCTTCAGCCAAAAGCCTTTCTCGTTCAAAATTTTGCAAAAACAATTTCTCAATCCCATTGTAATGCAATTGCTTGTGTGTGTGTGTATGACATAACAGAGCAAAAAAAACATATTGAACTGGCTACATTAAAAGACATTACTTTATCAGCTTTCTCAATTCATAGGAAAACATAAAAGACACAACAATCACATTTATGGTCAAATTATAAATGAGATGTTCACTTGTGGCACACCTTCATCAGTCAAAGCCTCTAAAGGACCGACAACCACAATCCGAGAGGCCCGTCGCACCGAAAATGAGTTTTCATAAGATTCTCTAGATCAAGAGCTTCTCGATAGCATCCTACATTACACAAACGAAAAAAAACATAAGATGCAGAAGCATATTCAGCCCCAAAGGGTGTAAAATATCATAAACTTTGCAAGGTAACATGTTGTACTAGAAGGCCAAGTACCTTGAGTTGTTGTATTTGGGATTTCAATTGGCTTCCTTCGTTTGTTGTGACAGAACATGAAATTAGAGGTCTTGTGACCCCACATGCTCGTCCAAGTGCTTTCTTTGAAGGAACAAACACATAGGGGACATTCTGCAAAAAAAATCAAATACAAACTTAACTATTGTGCTCAAAATCTAGGCGATGAATCAAGGTGTTGTAGCAAAGATTTTGGTTCTACGATGAACTTTACATTGAGAAATCAAGATGGTGCATTATAGGAACAATCAACATTAAACAGAGTGGATAACCTTAAGTTAAAGATGCTTCAAATTCACAGCTAGTGAGTACACCATTGATTTGAAGCAATGGGACTGGACACTCCAAAAGACAATTATTCAAATCCTAAACCCTGACCCGAAAGCAAAGAAAATGGTAGCACAGAACAGCACATACCAATCATAGGTACTAAACAAAAAGGGAGAAAACTCCAAAACTGTTGAAGATCACATGCCCTTATATAGTCATGCAACTTGTAAGTTACAGTCGAGTTTGGCAATTAGAAGCAAGTGTGCAGCTTGACATGGTAGCTGCCCCCATTATTATGTGAGGTACACAATTTCAATAGTGCAGAGCAAAGAAAATAAGCTAAACTCCACGTTTAGTACCTAAACTAATCTGTTTTAGTATTAAACTTTCATTTTTTTCAAAAACATACATGACGTTCAGTTTTTATTTTATTTTAATACCCTTAAACCATTTTAGTTCCTAAACTTTCAAAACTCATGGGGAAGTAAAATGAAACAAGAACTAAAATTTAAGTATGGATTTGAAAATTTTGAAAATTTAAGTACTAAAACGGACTAAAACTGATAGTTTAAATACTAAATCCGTAACTTAACGCAGAATCTCAAGGGGCTCGGTATCCGCAACCATCACAACGAACTCCGAGATACCTCTGTTCAGGGTCTTGGTAGCTGAATCCCAAACAAACCCAATCAAAAAAGAAAAAGAAACAAAGAAGAAGATCAAGAGAAAGAAAACCCATATCGGAAACGATAACAATGATTACAATAAACCAAAAAAATATGGAAATGGATATTGTTTACTAACCTTCATTAGCTCCCTTTTTGAGCTGGTTGTAGTTGGCAGCTTGTTCAACAAGATCTAAAATCGTTGTTGTCAACTGAGCATCGGCTAGTGGGTATGCTTTGGGGTTTACAGGTTCTCCAGTATGCAAAAATATCAGAGCCAATTGTAAGATATAATGCAAGATAAAACTACACGAGATTAAAGAAAGAGAGAACCATTACCATTTTTCTCTTTGAGAAAACAGAGGAAAACGAGTAAACTAGGGTTTTTGTTCAATATATTAAAAGAGAAAATAACCTCAGTGACCAAAAATCCCATATAATATACGATTTTAACCAACTTTTTCCGGATTTGCCAAAATGACCAACAAAATTGCAATGCGATCGCTAATTCGCAACGCGATCTCCATTATCGCAAATTCGCGTTGCATTTCGCGCTGCGATAGTTGAAAATCGCATTGCGATGGTCTACAGTGTCGTTGCGATTTTCACAATTCGCAATGCGAATAAGTAAATCGCAACGCGAATTGGGAAAATCGTAATGCGATACTGACTATCGCAATGCGATAATACAAATCGCAACGAGATACTTACTTTCGCAACGCGATACTGACTTTCGCAACGCGATAATACATAATCGCAATGCGATTTTCAAAGCGCCATTAGTATCCTGGCCAAGTATTTTTTTTTTAAATTCCAAACACGAATATTAATATATTGGAACACTGAACCGTCCACAGTATATCCCGTAATCGCAACTCATAACCTAAAACTAAAATCACAACTCAGTCTCATCTCCATCTCTCACTCTCTCACTCTCTATCAGAAAGCTCCTGACTACTCTGGAATGAGAGTGTTTGGGTGTGCTTGCTTTCCCTTCTTGAGACCATTTAATCAACATAAATTGGATTTTCGATCAAGGCAGTGTGTGTTTCTCGGGCCCAGCACTTCACATCATGGGTACAAATGTCTAGACGATAATGGCAGAGTTTTTGTATCTCGACATGTGAGGTTTGACGAACAAGTATTTCCTTTTGATAAGAATCAATTTGTGTGCAGGTGCCATAGACAAGAAATTGTCACTACTGGACAATTGCCTATATTATATAATAAGTGTGGAGCCACACTGCTTGGAAATCATCATAATGCACATCGGGTTGGAGCCATCTCGTCTTCTGCATATAGTGATAACCTTGGGACCACACCGCTTGGAGCTATACAAGACAATGCTCATGAGACCACGCCGCTTGGAGCTATGCGAGGTGTTGTGCATGAACATGGGGCCACACCACTTGAATTAATAACCGTTCACCATGATGCGCATGATGGTGCGCAAAGTCCAAGTAATAATGCCCTTGGCGTGGTGCCCACTCGTGTTGAGACTTCAAGAAATGCATGCGTTGAAGAGTTAAATAGTTATGCTCATGGTGCGCCAAATTCAAATGTGCATGGGCTCCAAGGAAGTGCTCGTGGGGTCCAAGGCAATTCTCGTGTGGCAATTGTATATAAAAGGAGGAGTAATGCGCCTAATATAGTTAATGGAGGTTGTGTTGGCAATGCACATGGGGTCCAAGAAAACTATGAAGCAACTTTAAATAATGATAATGCGCCTATAACGAACAATGGTGTGTATGTGGTTCAAGGAGATTCTCGTGGTGCACATGTGGTCCAAGGAGATAGGAGTGCGGCAAACATAAATAATGGAAATAATAGTGGAAGTTATAATGGTGGCAACCCAACTTTTCGAGATAATGGTGCGCAAATTTCAAGCTATGGGACCGCCTCCCATGATAATGACGATAGTGCGAGCAATGGGACCATGCCGAATGTTGAAAGGAGCGCGAGCAAAGTTCAATTAAATATTAATGCGCATGATGGTGGCTCATTTGTTGAGTTGGCAAATTCACGTGGTGCACATAATTCAAGTCCTTTTGAGTTGGAAAATGCACATGGTGATGGGGCCATGCCGAATATTGAATGTGGTGGGGGCTCACATGGCAATCAAGGTACGGCAAACATTAATAATGAGAGTATTTTTAATGGTTGTTCACATGGAATCCAAGAAAGTCTCGATAATGGCAATTCTGGGAGTAGTTGTCGTGCACATGGGATCCATGAAGAGAATCACGATGATAGCAATTATCGTTGCAGTTCACGTGAGGTTCAAGAAGAAAATGGTACAACAGAGCCGTGCATTGAAGTTCAACAAAATGTGGAGAGTGGTGTACCACAAACAATCTCTAATGTTCATCCCATGATGACTAGGAGTAAGCATGGAATCTGGAAACCAAAAGTTTATAACGTTGCAGGTTCAGATCGAGAACCATCAAATATCACAGAGGCCTTGATGAGTCCTCATTGGAAAGAAGCTGCACAAGCCGAGTATGATGCCCTGGTAAGGAATGGCACGTGGACACTAGTTCCTCTTCCCAGAGATAGGAAGGCAGTGAACTGTAAATGGATCTTTCGAGTAAAGAGAAATGCTGATGGCTCGATTTCAAGGTACAAAGCACGCTTGGTGGCGAAAGGTTTTCTTCAAAAACCAGGGATCGATTTTGATGAAGTCTTCAGCCCGGTGGTTAAGCCTGCAACGATCAGGGTAATCATTTCCTTGGCATTGTCACGGGGGTGGAAGCTGAGACAGGTTGATGTCAATAATGCTTTTTTGAACGGGTTGCTCACTGAAGAAGTGTATATGTCTCAACCACCAGGGTATGAGCAAGGCAGTGGTGAGCTGGTGTGTAAGCTACACAAGGCAATTTATGGGCTGAAACAAGCACCGAGGGCCTGGTTTGAGCGACTGAAGGCATACCTGCAGTCTGAAGGTTTTTGCCTAGCTAAGTCGGATGCCTCTCTTTATGTTCGAAAGACCTCGGATAGCTTGGTGTACTTACTGGTGTACGTTGATGATATCATCTTAACAGGGGATAAAGAGGTGGTTGTTCAAAGTGTTATAGACAGACTGAATGCTCAGTTTTCGTTGAAGGATCTTGGACCATTGCACTTTTTCCTAGGAGTGGAAGTCAGTTATGAAGGTGGTGATGTTGTTTTGAGTCAACAAAAGTATATCCAAGACCTTTTACAGAAACATGGTTTTGGTGAAGTGAAAAGTCTGCCCACCCCTATGGTTTCTAACATAAAGCTGTCAGCCAAGGAAGGAACACCACTTGAAGATGCTGCACAATACAGAAGCATCGTAGGTGCTCTGCAGTACATCGTGATCACTCGACCTGATGTGGTATTTGCTGTGAACAGGGTGTGTCAATTTATGCAAGCCCCACTGGATGTTCATTTTCTGGCAGTCAAGCGAATACTTCGCTACCTACAAGGCACCATTGATTTTGGACTGCGTTTTACACCCTCCTCGAGAATGGCTCTGACTGGTTTTGTAGATGCCAATTGAGGTTCGGATGTTGATGATAGACGGTCAACCTCAGGGTTCTGTATATATTTTTGTGGGAACCTGGTCTCGTGGAGCTCTAGAAAGCAACAGGTTGTTGCACGTTCAACTGCTGAGGCTGAATACAGGAGTGTGGCTTGTGCAGCTGCTGAGATGGTGTGGCTTCAATCTTTGTTGGGGGAATTGCATGTAGTTTCACATGGCAATGCCACATTGCGGTGTGATAATACAAGTGCAGTTGCTGTATGTGTTAATCCTGTACTGCATTCCAAGTTCAAACATGTTGAGCTGGACTTGTTTTTTGTTCGAGAAATGGTGGCTATGAGACAGCTACAAGTGCATGAAGTTCCTGCAGTTGAGCAGGTTGTTGATGTGCTGACCAAGCCTTTATCAGCCCCTTGGTTTCTCAAACACAGACAAAGGTTGCTGGTGGTGCAACTTAAGAGCAGATCAGATTGAGTCTGAAGCAGGTTTGAAGTTGAAGGTTGCAAGGGGAATGTTAGTGTATGTAAATGCATGGTATATAAGTTCACGTGAACTGTGCATGATGGTTGTGCAGCTGAGAATTGATTTACTGCAGCTGATCAGTTGAAGTAGTTAGTTTGTTGAGTTAGTTACATCATCAGTTATAGCTATAGTATTAGCTATAAATACTCCCCTTGAGAGTTGTAATACACACGCATGATATAATGAATTTCAAAAAATTCATTTCTCTCGTTTACTTTCTTTCTTGTTTTTCATAGATTAGACATTTGTTTATAATCTTTACAAACTCATCTTCCCTTCCTGTTAAAAGGAAGAAAAAAAACCACCAACAAAGTATTTCAGAAAGCATTGAATCAAACAATCATGTTTATAAAACAAAGGAGAACAATGGGTTGTCAGCCATTATCACACTATATATATAGTCATGGAAACTCAAACTGACCCATTTTCTGAATGTTTCAACAGCTGAAGAAACGAGCTCAACAATGATGAAAAGTATCTTCAACTCCAAACTTGGAAGTGTTGGAGAGTGGAGACTAGTTTCCCATTTTATAGGCAAGTTTGGAAGTTAAAACACCTATGAAGTGACCCTCCACAAAGTAAATAGGACAGATTATTGGTCTTGTTCTTGTTGGTGGATGGCTCTAAACCATTGATATTGTTGGCAGATATGTTTATAGGGAAATTTCTAAAGACGATGGTGATTGAAGACGGTACAAGAGGAGAAATGGAATCTGTAACATGCAGGATTTGGGAGTTTGTGAAGGTGGTGAACCACAGCACCGTGGCCATACGCTTTGTTTAGTGCGTTCTATACCCCACATCCCATGAAAACCTCACCGCCTGCACTATATGACGATAATGTCATACAAGAGAGGCCTACAAGGAGATAAAGCAAAGGCTTACCTGTTGATGTTTGACCCCTTTTTTTGACATATAAAGACTGTTGCAATAGATATATTTTACAGGAAAAGTGGCAGTTCTTTATGCTTTTCCAGTGTCGATTTTGATTAAAGCAGTGCTGCCGACTTACTTAATTGAGAGAAGATTCATCATGAAAGCTTACAGGTGTTGGATCCCAGAAGTTTCCTTACCAAAAGTGTCTCTTTTTTCTTCTTGTTCACATTTTTGTATCATCTCAATTGCAGGTAATCTTCATAGATATTAATCATGGATAAGTCCATGTGCAGAAGCAATCAAACAAAATGTCCTAAAATCACACGTAAGGGGGTGATAATAATCACAGGAAAACGCTTACAACGCAGCCTGCACACGTAGCAGCACATGCAGTACTCGAAAACCGATTCAAATCAGACCACTTGGTTCATGAAAAAAGACTCCCATAGGGCCCCTTCTCTGTTCACCCTCTTCCGTTCGCCTGTTAAAAACTCGTTATTTTAATGGTTAAATAGCATCGACACCGCTTTATTAAGAGCCGGAATCTTGTCTCTTTCTCTAGTTATAAGAAGCAGCATGTGAAATCTTAAACTGTATCCAACAGGCTTAATGTTCAGGCCTCAAAATTAACCTCCAAGAAGTTGAAACGCATCATTTTGGTCTCTAGTCTTGCATGAAATTTTAGCTGCATTCTCAAATGACACGATCATATATGATTTAGTGGGCAGTAACTATTTCTCGCCGATAGTGACAAGTTTTTTTTTAATAATCTAAGATGATTACAAGGTAAATTTACTCGAACCCAGAATTTCAAAAGAAAATACCGTTCGCTTTAACAATTGAGTCCACTAGATGGATTCAGAAGCACGTTTTTGTCAGCTGTGCTGTGGCACTTTGATATTGTACCGATGGCTGGTGTTGTTGGGACCAATGAGAGCCACAAGCTGAGAATAGCATGTTGTTGCTATCCAAAAAAGGCAGAAGAAGCTTGGTGAGAAGAAATGCCTCTCAGCCTCTAATCTTCTTCACCAGTTGCACACACACTGACATCATCATCATCACACAAATATCAAAACGAGAGTGAAGTAGCTGTTGTATTAGGTGGTGCCACAGAGTGTGTGTATTTGTTAGCGTGTACGTATCAAAATGGGAGGATGTGGGGTAATTTTATGCAGAAGTGACAGTTTATCCCCCCAAATGTTTAGGGGGTGAATGGTTCAAGGATTGTGGGATTCTCATGTGATGGGAATCTCACATTCCCATATTTGATTGGCCGGGAATCTCATTCCCGGTAATGTTTTATTATCAATAGTAGATTTTTTTTGGGTATATTACCGGGAATGTCATTACCTCCCTTCCCTTAGGTATTATAACATTACCGGCGTTTTGGACTAAAATGCCCTTAAATTTTTATTTTTTTCAAAAATATCATTCTTCTGTCATTGAATAATAAAAATTCTACGAAGGTTAAATTATAAATTTATCCTTAAATTATTTTAGATTTACAAAATAAAATCTATAATTAAAATTTTATATGAAGTTCAGTGGTTAAAAAAATTTTACCCTTTCATTAAACCTTTTTTATATTTTTAATTTTGTAAAAAGAAATTATATAAATATTATGAATTTAATTTTTTAAAGAAAATATATAAATATTTTACAATTTGTAATATTATACAAATATATAATAACTATTTGGTCAATATACATTCCAATAATCTTTTATTCATTTAACCAAACACGGTAATCTTACATTCTGCTAAACCAACCAAACACAAATTATTCCTTGATAATCTTTTATTCCCACTGATAATCTTATATTCTGTAAACCAAACGAGAGTGATTTGTTTTATGAGCATGTAAGGTTGAAAGAGCAGCAAAATGAAAAAAAGGGTCCCCCAGTCCCAAACCCCAACCACATTTCAGACCTGGTCCCAAAGAACATGAATAAAGAAACAGAGACGACAAAACGATCTCCCATCAACGTGAGCGCCAGGATTCGAACCTGCGCGGGCAGAGCCCACATGATTTCTAGTCTTGCCCGATAACCACTCCGGCACGCCCACCAGGTTGAGACAATCGTCATGCTCAAACTATCCCTATTTTAGACATAATTTGAGATGAATAAGACTCATTTCCATTCAAACAAATTAAACATAAGGATTTAAATATATATATAAGGCTAAATTCTGAATTTAGTACTTAAAATATTTTATTTTGTTTTAGCATCTCATCGTTTTAACGAGTGATTTGCACGTTACACTTTTTTTATAGGTAAATTGCATCATTCGTCACTCAATTATCTTCTCATTCCTATTTTGGTCACTCAAGTTTAATTTTTTTAATTTAATTACTTAACTTTTAAATTATTCCTAATTTAATCACTCTAATTTTCAAATTTATTTTTTTATTTTTAATTATATCTTAATAAAATAATAATAAAAAATATCATGTCTCAAAACTATTAATAAAATAAATTAGAGTATTAAAATAGGAGCAATTTAAAAGTTGAGTAGTTAAATTGAAATTTTTTAAACTTTAATATTAAAATAGGAGTGAGAAAATAATTAAGTGATAAATAATATAATTTTACCCATAAAAATGTAGTCGTTAAGTTTTAAAGAAGATGTACTAAAATAAAACAAAAAACTAAACACTAAGCATAATTTTGAAAAAATTAAAAATTGAAATACTAAAATGAATAAAAAACTGATAATTTAAATACATGTTATACAATATCTATATAACTTCAATTCTTATTTTAACAATTACCTTTTTTATAATGTAGTCTTTTAACTTTACATTTTATTTAATCCGAATTTTTATTATAAACAAATTTTACAAATTCTTTTTCCACGTATCAACATTTTGTACCCACAATATTCTCTTTAATAAAGAAAAATTATAAATATATTTTATAATATTAAATGATATTTAATTTATTAAATAACATTATAACATAAAAAATATAAATATTTATATTTATATATATAAAGCCAATCCATATTGTCATCTTACATAAGTGAATTCGATCAAAAATTCGACTCAAATTTCTTAAAATTGACTCGAGACTAAAAAACTTATCATTTATCGACTCTAAATTTTGAGTTGACTCGATCAAATATTCACCCTAGAGACAGACAACACCAAGAATCATCTAAAGTGGGAAATTCTTCAGCCAATAACCTTTCTCCAACAAAATTTTGCAAAAACAATTTCTTAATCCCATTGTAATGCAATTGCTTGTGTGTGTGTGACATAACAGAACATAAAAAAACATATTGAACTGGCTACATTAAAAGACACAACTTTATCAGTTTTCTCAATTCATAAGAAAACATAAAAGACACAACAATCACATTTACGGTCAAATTATAAATTAGATGTTCACTTGTGGCACACCTTCATCAGTCAAAGGCTCTAAAAGACCGACAACCACAATTCGAGAGGCCCGTCGCACCGAAAATGAGTTTTCATAAGATTCTCTAGATCAAGAGCTTCTCGATAGCATCCTACATTACACAAACGAAAAAAAACATAAGAGGCATGTAACACCCCCAACCCGTATCCGACCCGGATACGAGTCCGAAGTGTCACATTGACTTTTCAAACCTTGACTCTTAAGAAAAATCCCGGGAAATTTAAAACTTTATTTAAAACAAAATACAGACTTTATCAGAGTGCTCGTACTTAATGACTTATTACATGCCAACACTTTATACATAACCAAAAACATACTTTATCAAATATTTCTGATCTGATCTTTTGGTAAGGAAAACTGACCTGTCTTGCTCCGCATCACTCCTTACTCTTCTCGAAACCTACGTGTGAAACAATCACACGCTAAGTCGAAGACTTAGTGAGGCATAACCACTTATAATGCACTTTAAAACCTATATTGATACATGTATGGGTTGTTCTATCATGTTACAGCAAGTTCATGCATTTTTCATATCGTATAAAATCATATCAGATTAATTGCAGTAAATACATGCATACACATAATTCATCATTAACAGTTTATCATATAATCACATACTATTTCAATCAAACACTATACACACACAACATCATATCATTTCTATAGCATTTATCATACCACTAACTTATATTGGTTCATATCTCTGGATTAGCCCATGTACATATGTGAGAACTATCGATATGTGAGTCTATAGAGGTTGTGCACTATGCTGTCACCACAGCTCGTATAAATGCACCGAAGTGCCCCGTAGAATTGCACCGAAGTGCCCGTAGAATTGCACCGTAGTGCCCGTAGAATGATGTCCATAAGGACCACGTAGAATTCCTTAAGAATCATATACATATACTATGGATCAAGTATGTGTCTTTCAAGACTTCACACAGGTTCCAAAGGATATACATATGTCCTAAAGAACCGAATAAACCCTCGACTCTTGGCATGCCAACTATACCCCTAGCTCTCATGACACATAACATGGGCGTTATCATTTATTTCATTTCAAATATACACATAAACTTGTAATTCACTTTCACATATCACGTATCACATAGCTTCTTTTCATATGATCACATAGTTACGTAGTTCACTTACCCGTAGATCATTTCCATATAATTCACATGTCACATATGTCATGTTTTCATATAATTTCTATCATTTCTCACCCAATCACCTTTATTCATATAAACATACTTATCATATCTTGTTCACATAAGATCATATACTTCATATAATATCGAAACACCTAGAACACTTTCACGTAGCTTATAGTCATAAGTTTTGTCTCGTACCATATACTTGTTTTCACATATATATTTCCTATCAATTCTTATACCATCACATAATTCCTTTAACATACATAACATATCATGTAACATTATAATAGAAATACTTATAAGTCATATCACTTAAAGCACATATACTTATAGTCACATTGCTTATATCTTAATCGTATGCCTTCTCTTAAACATATATATTCACATGTTCAGGTAATTCACCATTTCATCACATAATTGGGTATTCATATAACTCATTTCATTTCATTTCATATCTATCTATATATATATATCCTCAAGATTATCCTAATATAAATCATATAGCACTCTTATATTTCGTATTCATCTAGGGCAGACTTATAAACATATCTCACTTCTATTATTTCTATATATAATCTAATCTGTTACTTAATTCAATTTCTTATAGCTCTTATAATCTTCTCATATAACTTCACAAATTTCTATCATTCAACCCATGTGTTATAGTTTTATTTAAACCTATGACTCTTTCCCATCTAGCTTATCTTATACGTTCATCTTATCATTTATGTTCAAATCCCCTAGTTGGTGTACTATTTTCACTTCATCCTATAGATCAATATTATCCAGTTTATTTCACTTATCATGTAAAAATATAATTATATTTTACTATGATCACATAGTTTATATCTCATACTTTGCTTTCTCATGTTCACCTATATCATGTCATATGGCTCATATCTTTCTCATGCAGTCACATAGTTCAGTTTCACATATGTATATATATATATATACCTTATATAGCACATACTTCTCATAACATTACATTCAAAAGCATGTCAACACATATATTCATGCATACATACAATTCATGTCATTCATATACGTATAATCATATATTCATGCATTCTAACATAGGAAATAGACTTGTCGCAAGTCTTGTTTCCATTTAGCACCATCAACTAACTAATATGCACTCACCTGGCCTCACTAGCCAATTCCAATCTCTTATCTTTCCCTTGATCGATCTTACTTGCCAAACGTTCCGGAATTTCTTTATGCGTAGAATCTACATAAATGTACATTTCGTGACAATCATTAGATACCTACACCTTTTAATTGGATACTAGCAACTTAAACGAACTTATTAAACCCATATTCCCAATTTTCCTTTAGGGGGAATCGGTTCCCCCCTATGGGGGTATCGGTTCCCCCATGACATACTGGAAATTCTTGTTCGTTTGAAGGGGTATCGGTTCCCCTTGAATGGGTACCGATTCCCCTTGCCCAGAAATCATATTTTGAGCTCGAAAATCCTTCATTTTCAGCTCAACACATCATACTTCATTCCCTTTAATATTCCTAACTTTCATACACATACTTAAACTCATTTCTACTCCATAATCCCTTCTTTAAACTCAAAATTCTATCTTCCATATAAGATTCAAAAATCATACCAAATTTCCAATGTGTTCTAATTCCAATTCTAACACTTCCTACCTCTTAATTTAATCCTTGACAAGTCAAATTCAACTTCACAATCTATTAACTCCTTCCATATCAAAAATTCACTTAAAAACTCATTTTTCTTAATTTCTCATAACTTGTTAATCTTTGAGGTTTAAGCCCCCTAAAGCTTTCCTTAATCTTTCTTAAAATCCCAAGAATCAAAACAAGCTTTAAAACGAAAGAATTAACCAACTAAAGACTCACTTACCTTATACCAAGCTTCACGGTGGAGAGGAGGAAGAAGAAGACTGAAGAATGCTCTGGACTCTTCTTCATACGTGCTTATTACCCTTAAAAAAAATTATAAAAAATCTTTCTGGTCAAATGACCATAATACCCTTAATTTCCTTTAATAATTACCAAATAACCTTCAATATATATTCAAATAATCATTGAATTCTTTCATTCTTCTACTTTAGTCACCAAATTCTGAAACTTTACAATTTGGTCACTAACCCGATATTGCGGATGTTACAAGGCAGAAGCATATTCAGCCCCAAAGGGTGCAAAATATCATAAACTTTACAAGGTGACATGTTGTACTAGAAGGCCAAGTACCTTGAGTTGTTGTATTTGGGATTTCAATTGGCTTCCTTCGTTTGTTGTGACAGAACATGAAATTACAGGTCTTGTGACCCCACATGCTCGTCCAAGTGCTTTCTTTGAAGGAACAAACACACAGGGGACATTCTGCAAAAAAAAATCAAATACAAACTTAACTATTGTGCTCAAAATCTAGGCGATGAATCAAGGTGTTGTAGCAAAGATTTTGGACATGGTGCTAGATCAAGGTGCTAGATCAAATATTTTTCACCTTTAACTCTTAACCTAATCCGACTCACTTTTACTCTAAAAACTTAATCCAACACGAACCCAAATTGCTTTAAAAAAATCAAACCCGATCGATCGAAACAGATCAGAATCCGCCAATTTTGGATCGCGTGCCTATCCCTGGATATGAGCCTGAATGTAGGTACCCGAAGGTCAAGTCAAACACTCAAATTCCAAACTCATTCCTCTCTTTTTATTGTTTATTTTTCAATTCCATTCTTAATTTGCAGGGCGTTTCGTGAAGATCATCAATGGGTTGGCTTGAAGAAAACATGAAATCCACTCAAATTATACATTCTCTCTCAAGCCATTAGCCTCGGCGCGTTTCCCCTTTCCTCTCAATTTCTCGAAACATTTAATAAAAAGGCTGGCTTTTTTTAGTTAAATCGTGTTAAGGAATGATTGTTTCATTGGCGCTGATGATGTGGAAAGGATTGATTTGCATTACCGGGAGCAAGTCGCCGGTCGTGGTTGTACTATCAGGGAGCATGGAACCTGGTTTCCAACGAGTGAGTCATTTTTTACATGCATTTTCTCCTTTTTCATTTAATTTTGATTAGTGATAGGTAAAGAATCTAATGTAAATTTGAATACTTTTGAAATGCAGGGAGATATCTTGTTCCTATACATGAATAAGGATCCTATTCGCACGGGACAAATCGTCGTCTTCAATGACGTACATCGTATACAAATTATACACCTGTTTTTTTCAACTATTTTCATGTTTGAAGCTTGTTTTGCTAATTCATATTTTCTTGTCTATACCGAGTAGGGGCCTGATATTCCGATTGTTCATCGGGTGATCGAGGTTAGATCCTGTTGAGATTTTATGTTTGGTTCTTTACTCTGCCTGTTTGCTTGTTTAAATGCAGAACAAAACTACATTAGTTCGGCTCGAGTGTGAGTGTTGGATACGAGTCCAACACGGATATGTTTAGTACTTAAATTATCAGTTTTTAATCCATTTTTGTATCTAAACTTTCAATTTTTTCAAAACCATACCAAATATTTAGTTTCTATTTCGTTTCAATACTCAAATAGTTAAAATCTTAACGAGTTTAATACCTAAATTATTAATTTTGGTCCGATTTAGTAGCCAAACTTTCAATTTTTTCAAACACTTAATTTTTCTTTAGGAAATTCAAAACTTAATGATAATTTTTTAAATAGGGTACTAAAATGAAACAAAAACTAAATTTTACGTATAATTAAAAAAATTATGTATAAAAACAGACCAAAACTAAGTTAAATACTACGCACAAAATTTACCCATTTATATCAAAAGAATTTTAAATTTTGTATAAATTATATTGTTAGTCACTGGGTTTTAGAATGCTTGTACTTTAGTCACTAAGCTTTTAAAAATTACATTACAGTCATTAAACTTTTAATTCACCTTCGTTAGTCACTGTTGTTAAAAAAAATACCAATATGCCATGTTAAAATACACTTAAAAGATCATAATTTTCTAAATTGACAGTCTTCACAAAGGTTGGTTTTCTAATGAACAAAGTGATCATTGATCCATCCTAATAGTAAGAAGATTTCATTTGACAAGAATCGTAACATAATTCGAGTTATTAACTACTACATGTAAAGTAGGTTAAATCATGATCATCTTCAATATATGAAGCCATGATTCACACTTCGAATTTCACAATACCAACATCGCATCGATGTGTTTGAGAAAACAGAAGCCAAAAGAATCAGGTAACAAAACTGAATATTGAAAAGGAAGCATATAAAAGAAATTAATTATCATCCTAGCACAATCAAGAAAACTCAACACCTACAATGTAGAAGAAACCAAATTAGCTTAACCATATAGTGGCAATAAGAACTGACCACCAGAAAGTAACGAACTTCTTTCAGAGTCTCAACCCTGCACTTCTCCATCCACAACATCTCTTTCTTCAGCAGAAGCTGCCATTAATTCATCAAAGTTCTCCGTCTTCCCCAACAATATCTCAATCTGAGAAAGAACATAAAAGCATATCAATCAACACTAGATGCTAAAAATGACAAACCGTGACATTACAGTGCCAATGACGTTATGCCTTAATGGTTAAATAAGCACCAATACCACAAAGTTCAGTGCATGAAAATTCTAATACTGAATTTTTCTATATCACTTCAGATTTTAACTTGGAGTGAACAAATGTATCTCAGCTTGCAAATATGTTTTTTGAAAAACCACGGTTCATCCAGATGGAGGCACTGGGAGCTATTGAATTGATTTACCTTTGCTTTTTGGACAGGCCGCCCTCTCACGTCCTCCTTCATGTCAACTGTTGAGGTCATGATCTCTGCAAAGGTGCAAGCTGATTATCGTAATTATCGGGACTTGATGACCATATTAACACATTTTTTAAAAAAATATATAAACAAAAGAAAAAGTGGAAGATATCTTACTCTTCTCAACAGCTAAGCCATTGTTTTTCAGAATTTCAGCAATTGTAACAACAGTTGCAATAGCTGCACATTCAAAAAGACAAAAAAGAACGAGTTACTACAATTATCAAAACTTAGCATACAAAATTGACCATAATTTAGTATCTGTTCAGAATCTTTCCTCGCCACTGACATCGAGCACGCACCCCTGCAGACACAACTAGTCAAACCTCGGAACCTCTAGAGAGAACAACACTCCATTTTATCACCAAGGCCACTCAAAGGGTTCATAATTAGCAAGTTAAAATGCTAAAATCACAGCTTCAAATTCAATTTTGTGGAGCAGCAGTACAAAAATCTAAAGATCAAACAACTACAGCAAGTAAAAATCATTACATTAACTCCCCCTCCCATATCCGTTCCTTTAGAAACTAAGCTATCAATGCGTCAAAACAAAAGTTGTGATGAGAAGACAAAAACAAACATAAATTCATATCTGAGAATAATTCTTTAATTATAAGATCTGAAAAAGTAGAAAAATGATACTAAAAGTAATGAAAACATAGAGCTGAAGAAGTAAAAGTACCCATGCCAAGGGCAGATAGCTCCACTTCATTGTGCTGTTGCATATACCTCTGCAAATAAAAACAAAAAAGGGTGTATCAGATACTGATTTAATTTAATGCATGAACAAAGAAATAAACCCTATGTTGCAAAATAATGATAGAAACTAATACCCAGAAATTCAGAAAGCGGCAAATACAGAAATAATCGGAAAACTGAAAAAGGAAAAACCTTGGCGAGATTAACATAGAAGAACAAGGGTTTTTTGGTATTTGAGACTTGAATCCGGTTCTTCTTATAGGAATCGGCGGTCAAATTGATGCTGTTGACACCTTGGATGATTTCTTCCATTTTGGGATTCCGCGATTAAAACCCTAACTTTCAAAATCTCTGTCTTTGACTCCTCGAATAGGATGAAATCTGCAGAGTAACAGTCAAGTGACACAAATCAATAGGAGTTTTTCCGAGCTCTGTTTTAAATTTGGTCGAATAGGCTGGTAATCACTGGCTAGGGTTTATCACTTTCTTTGTACAGACTTTAAAGGGAAAACTATACTTATGGCCACTACATTTTAATAGGTATTCACTTTGCTCATTAATTTTTCAAATATTATACAACTAAATTGATGATGTAACATATTAACAAAAAATAATAATATCTAATTTATACCTAAACTATAATTATAACCAAAGTTTTGATTTAATCTTTAAACATTTATTAATTATAATTTTAAAAAACGAGAAAAAAAACTTTCATATTCTACATAATATTTAGTTTAGATCTTTAATCTTTTAATATTGTATTATTTAAGGGTAAACTACACATATAGTTACTAAACTACTAGTTTTGGTCTACTTTAGTACATAAACTTTTAATTTTTAAAAATTATAACTAATGTTTAGTTTTTGTTTCATTTTAATACCCACCATTAAAAATTAACATTTTTAGTACCTAGACTATTAATTTTGGTCCTTTTTAGTACCTAAACTTTCAAATTTCTTAAAACTTAATGTTAAATTTTGAGCAGGAGTACTAAAATTTACATATGGTCTTAAAAAATTGAAAGTTTAGGTATTAAATCAAACTAAAACTGATGGTTTGGGTTATCGTTTCAATTGAAAGAAAGGATTCAATTTTTTAATGTGAATTTTATCTTTATTTTTCTTTAAATCTAAGACTAAAATATATAGTTTGTAAAAAGTTAAATTTGTTATTATATCAATTATGACCTTTTTTTAGAATTTTTAAGTTTAAAATTATAGTAAAAAAATATGTTCAAGGATTAAATTGAAGTTTTAGTTATTGTTTATGTAGAACTTATATTTTTAAGTAATATGTTTGAAATATTTAATTTCAAGAATGAAAAAAGTGGAGCTTTAATATTTTCCTAATAATTCTTTTTTTTATTAAATGTTTTAATAAGGAGGGGTTTTTTGTCAAAAACTATTTTTCAAAGGTTTTGATGGGAGATTGTATAACTTATATTTTTGATATAACAAATAAGGGGAAAATGTTTGTTAGACTAAATTGAATTTATTCAAAGTTTTCAAAAATAATTCAAAGTCCAATCAAAACCTTAAAATGAGTATTTTGACCAGAAGTTTCAAAACCTAAACAAGTGTTTCGAAACTTCTACAAGTGTTTTGAAACTTTCCAATACAATTTCCCAAAAAGTTTCAATACTTTTCAAGAGTTTCGAAACTATCTCAAGAGTTCCGAAACTTTCCCTAAAGTTTCAAAACTTTTGTGTGCAGAAAGTCTTCCAACCGCTTCAAACCTTCCCAAGCATCTAAAAACGACTAGTGATTAATTCCAACATATAAAAACAAATTCAAGACACTTAAAGAAGGTGAACAACACCTATCAAAGCAATCAAACATAAGAGAAAAATTCTTTAATCTTATTTTTCTTTCTTTTGTAAGTATTAGTGTTTTAGTGAGCTTAAACTTTGTAAACATCTTCCTTTTTAGAAGTTTTATTGTTTACAGTTCTTTTCTTTTGTAAAGGAGCTTTAATTCTAGCTAAGCATTTGAAAAGCTAGAGAGTTTGTAAATGTTATATTTTTATCATTGAAAAAGAAAGAACAAATTAGTAGATTTGTTAGAAAATCCCAAGTGAGGAGCTTAGGTAGTGGTTGTAGACTTCATTGAGAGAGTTGAACCACTATAAATCATTGTGCAAATTTTCTTATCTTTAAATTTCTTATTCTCTAAACTTCAAAAAGCCAATTCACCCCCTCTTGGCATATTTTTGGTTGATCGATCGAAGCTAACAGTTTAAAGGTCAATTTAGATATTAGCATTTTCTGTTAACGTTTCTATTCATAAAACAACAAAATAATCATTTTGTGATTTATTAATAATTTTAAGGGCACGAACCAAGTGACCTCTAGGGTAAAGGAATAGTTATTATTCTTTGAGGGCCAAGGTTCGAGCACCATAGATGCCAGAGGTGTGAGCTTTCAATGTCGAAAGGTTGAGAGTTTACCCTAGATTAATAAAAAAAATAATTTTAAGGGTAAACTACGTATTTAGAACTTTCAATTTTTTAAAAATTCATACTTAAAGTTTGATTTTTGTTCATTTTAATGCACAGCCGTTAAAAACTTAACGTGTTTAATACATAAACTACTAATTTTAGTTTATTTTAGTATCTAAACTTTCTGTTTTTTTTTTTCCAAAACTTAACATTAAATTTTAAATGGAATATTAAAATGAAACAAAAACTTAACTTTAAGTATGATTTTAAAAAATTGAAAGTTAAATATCAAAACGGACCAAAACTAATAGTTTATGTATTAAACGTGTCATTTACCCTAATTTTAATGACCTTAACATAACTTTTGAAACTTTAGTAAGTAAAATATAATCTCACTAGAACTTTAATGAATGTGGGGGTGTAGTTTACCCTACTGTTTTTTGTAATCTAAAGTAAATAAAAAATAATATATGTTTAAAGATAACCCTCAACCACCTTTTAACATTGAATATTCACACTCATAGTATATATATAGTGCTCGATCCCCGATCTTCAAGAAATAACAATAATTCTTTTACCACGGAGATCACTTGATTCGTACGACTGTTAACTACAAAGAAAAAGTTGTAATATACCGAGTCAGGACACAATTCAAAATTGGTTTAATTATATACGAGGCCCTCAAATTTTTGTAGAAAAACTCAATATGACCCTTAAATTTAAAAAAAAAGATTAACCTAACTCTTTGATTGACGGAATCGAACGATGACCGTCACGCGCACGGAGGAACCCAATTCTCTTTTAGAAGTGAATACATGGAACAAATACGCCTTAGCAAAAAAAAGATACATTTGAAACATATCTTGAAAAGCCTTCAGCCATGTCGAAAAATATGTGCTTTAATGGTGAAAGTGCTGAAGAACAAGTGAGCAAGCTTTTTCAACTTTCTACATTTTAACAAGCAGTGTATTATAAAAATGTTTGTAACCCTCGCACTAATCTCCATTTCATACCTTTCAGTGTGTATCCGAATCCTTCGACATCGACAGGCACCTACTACGATGGATTTTCCGAGAGTTACCGATAGGCATGAGGAAACAAAATTTACAGTCATCATGCTTGGAGAACCTGGCAGTGAACAATGTGGCTCTTCAGCCGGTTCCGGCCGGCGAGGCTAGACCAAAGGTTCGTAAACAAAGTCTTGAATTGACCCTTCCCTGCTATAGTTTCCCATAAATGTTCAACAGTGGCTCCCCTCAGATCGTCGGATTTCAAAACGTCGACCAGAGATACGCTCATATTATTCCGAATGATGCAGAGTTTACCGTTGAGTGGAACGAGAGCTGCTGCTTCCAAAGCTCGAGAATTCCCCAAATGTATCCTACCGTCAATATGCTTACTCCAAGAATCAGTTACTTCGTCGTAAACCCTCAGCTTACAACCATCCTTGCACTCCAAAGCATAAAGATGACCGCTTAAAGAAGTACAAGGGTTCCGCCAGCCTGCAACCATCCCGTTAAAGACGGGGTACCAACTATCAGTTTCGGGTTGGTAGACTTCACTCATCACCTGTTGGTGAGATCCGAGCCCCTTCAAGAACCACTTCCCATCGTATACAACCCCAATGAAGGGCACCATTGCCGTGCTCATATCTGAAATATAAGACCATCTATTCTTGCTGGGATCATATACCTCGGCAGACCTCAATGACCGATGTACCCCTTCGTTCTCGCCACCAGCAACATACAAGCAATTGTTTATAACACATGAACCAAAGAAATGTCTTCGACGAAGCATATCTGGGGCACGGTGCCATTTGTTTGTCCTGGCACTGTAAAAATATGACTCGTCGCATTGATCCCTTTAAGGGATCCTTACCACCGAATAGATAAAGGTGACAACCACTGAGGACAGCACATCCGAAGCCAAGGGCTTCGGAATATTCCTTGGGGACAGGAGGGAGTGGCTGCCAGAGCTGGTATACGGGATCAAAGGCATGCCAAGAAATTTTTCCATCTCGATCTCTGTTAATAATGTATATCCATTCTTCTGCAATTCCAAGGTTCTTACGGAGTGAATAAAAGAAGTTACCAGACAAAAGTCTATACCATCTTTTGCAGACCAGGCGGAGCTTTCTGTGCTCAACTCGTGGGACACGTATTAGGCAAGCAATAGCGAGATCATCGGGGAGTCCAGGGAGCAGAGGAGATTGATAACGGCTCCTATCACCGCGTGTTGGCTTGCTCCTTGTTGGATGAATAGATGGTTTAATATCAGGTCGGAGACACATCTTTGTACCGGGTACATATCTTTTCGCTCCAGAAACAGTCTTGAACCCCGCATCTACTCTACATAAACAAGCCGTTGAATCAACCTGTCAAGAACATTCACAATTGATGAAGATTTTCTTTTACATTTTGTTTTTCCCTTTATACTTTCTTATCACAGTAACATGAAGCTGGTAAGATGCACTAGGCTGATAGCAACATCGACAACGACGACGATATCATCAATTTATGATAATATACAACAGTTCTAGCATGCACAAATACAATCTAAAGTGATGTTGAACTCTGTTTTCTTTAATCATTATAAAAGGGGGAAAAACAGTTGCAAGATCCAAGTAACAAACCGAACCATTAGGGAGTGAGCTAGCATCAAAATAGAGAACCAAAAACAATTCCACCGATACTCAAAGAACACGAGCCTCGAGCGGAAGCAGGATGTATTGAAAGCTCTTCAATTGAGAGCCACATGAATAGAATAAGACAATTAACTACACAAGCTTGAACCCCACAAAAGCGAGCAACAAAATTTGATAGAAAGCTCCTAAACACAAATGATATGCTGAAAGATAACATAACAGATTTCAACTTTAAAGCTAGTAACGAACTTTCGAAACTAATTCCACTCAATCCTTAAGGCATCTATTACTCAGCTCTTTGGTTTCACATTTTAAGAACTTGCCATCCTCAAGATCAAAAATGGAAGCTTTTAAGTTTCGAATTTGACAAAGCAATGAAAGATCCCACAAACATGTTTTCTATATGTTTCCAATGTTATTATGATCATCGCTTCGTCCAAGCACAAGCTAGCATAGTCAGACAACATGCCTTCAATAAGATAGCAAACGAGTCTACCGGATAATAAATTATCGACGGAGACTTAGGCTAAGAATCGTCGAACCATCAAATAACAACAGTTTAGTACAATCAATCCCAACAGTCTTAGAGAGAGCTAAGTTTCAAGCCTCTGACAAATTCGACGTCCATGTAGTTTGATAAATTGAAAAACTGAATGCAGAACGAATTGGACCACCTAGAAAGACAATAGAGTGGCAGATACGAGTATATTTTCATGGTTGATCGTGAAGGATAGAGCTGTTGAAATGCAAGCATGAGCAATTATCACCAAAAACACCATTAAAATAGCGTTTCTTCAAACAGATAATAAGCAGGAATGAGTTAATTAGCTTACCAATGGAGGTTGAATCATTCTATCCATGCTTTTCCTAGCTGAATAACTTGTAAAAAAAAACCAAATTTCACACAGAATCAAGCCCTATCTCTCAGTCATCGTTCTTCGACCCAACAAACATAAACTACAAATCACAAATTTCACTTTCGTCATCATTCAACATACAAAATTCTCCATTTTCAAAACGAAAAGCTCAGATATCTACACAGAACAAGAAACCAGAGTCAGCTTAAAAATGATCAGAATTTGCAGTATGAAGCGAGCTCAAAGCTGAAATTTCTTTTCAAAAACCAAACAAACCCAGCATATGAAACAAAAAATCCAGATACAAAAACCCCATAAAACAACCAGCCATGGTCTCAAAAGGGAGAAAACAGAAACCCCAGAATCTTAAAACCAAAGAAATGGCGAAAGAGAAGAAGAAGAAAAAAACTTAAAATGCGAGACAGCACGAAAAATGGGGGCAAAGAGAGCACTGAAAGAGGAGAAAGAGTCCCATTAAAATGCCTATCAGTGGAGTTGAGGGCCCATCTACCCTCAACTGCACAACCTACCAAGCAAAAGAGTTGATTCAACAGAGGAGAGAGACGAATATAAAAGATCAAAAGAAAGAAGAAAAAAAAAAGCAAACCTAAAAAAAACTTTGAAAGGCGGAGAGAAAGATGAGGCTTGAATGATGACACTTTGGTGGTGATGGTTTTGTTTTTGTGGGAAGAAGAAATGTAGAAACTTTAATGGCAAAATCGCATAAATATGAAAATATAGCTGTCGCCTTTGCCTGTTGTTGAAGAATCAACAAGCCCCACCTTTCTAGTTTTGGGACAAAGATTCAAAAACAAAACTAGAAAGGGTAAACTATGAGTTTAGTACCTAAACTATCAATTTAGTTCATTTTAGTACCATACCATTAAAAATTTAACGGACGAGCTCACCGGTCGCCGTGTCTATAGCCGTTGATCATTGCATCCATCGGCCAATGAAGCCCAAACTTTTTAGCCCACACCCTTTTGACCTCATTAACGTGATTCCGGCCTCCGTTTCACCATAAAATGTCTCGATCTTCCCAAATCAACGATGTACTCTTCGACTTCTACATCCTCTTATCTTCGTCGTCAACGTCCGATGGGCCTGAAACTGGACAATGTTGGTCAACTAATTATTCTCTTGTGGTCCACCATTCGGATTGATCTTCCTTCCATCGGAACTATGCTCCGTCAGCCCATCCATTAAGTTTTTAACGACAAAGTAATAAAATGAAATGAAAACTAAAATTTAAGTATGATTTTGAAAAAAATTAAATTTAAGTATTAAATGAGTAATTTACGGCAATAAAAGAACACTGTTCTCACACATCTTCCTCATCCAATTAGTTGTTTATAAACTACATAAAATTGACTACACATCTCCACAGATGAGCATTTGGTCATTTTATATTATTTTCCCACCTTCCAATTAAAAAAAATCTAAGTCCGACTCCGACTCTTTAACCAACATTATCCGTCATTGACCAATATTAGTGTAAGTCATTCGCTATTAATATGATCTAAGTCCACCATAAGTTTATGCAAAAGGTATCTTCATGGTTCTTTTTCTCCCCTTCAATAACTGCCCATGCAACTAGAAACTGATTATTTTCGTCTTTACCAACAGCCACGAGTAGTATTCCTGCGCAACAGATTTAAGAAAGTATCCACATCAACCGGAATTAACGGAGTGGTTCATCCCAGATGGAAGGTCAAGTATTGTGAGTAAAGGTAAAAGAAAGAAAAGTATGATTCACGTCGCCAAATGGGAGAAGCAATGCATTGGACAAAAGAGCATATAGATCCTTAATGAAAGGGAAAGGTCGTTGCCCTATCCATTACGCCTTGTAACTGTTGAATCTTCATTTTTCTACTTACAATAATGATAGGCATTGTGGACTTTAAGGTCTCCATCTCATAATTTTCCTCTCTAAACAAAACATCATAGTCGGATTCGGTTGACTAAAAATAATATGGGTAAACTACGTATTTAATACCTAAACTATTAGTTTTGATCTATTTTAGTACTTAAACTTTTAATGTTTTTCAAAAATTAACATTAAATTTTGAACGAGGTACTGAAATGAAACAAAAATTAATTTTTTTAATAGTGAGGTACTAAAATAAAACAAAAACTAAACTTTAGGTATGTTTAAAAAAATATTAAATTCGTAATTTACCCAAATATTATATTTTTTGTTATAAATTTGCGAGTGAAAATAAACAAATCTAGATTAATAAAAATATATATATCACATATAAAAGATGTTACTTTTTATTTCTATGCATGAGAAAATAAAAGCATTCTATCTAAAATAAATCTCAAAATTGGGTGTATATGTATCTCAAAATTATGAATATCATTACATTATTTTAGGTGTAATGTCAAAAAAAATTCTCCAAACATTTAATTAAATATTTTTTAAAATTTTTATGAAATATTTTGACCTATCGTTTCATTTTATAATAAAAATATCCCTAATATTTAATTAAATAGTCATTTTAGCTCTTATTTTTTTTCATGAAACATTTTCACCGTCAAACATTCTATTTTAGAGCAAAAAGTCTCATATTTTAGAACATTTATCGTTTGTTTACTAATAATTTTCATCCATTGAGAACTTTTTTATTAAAAATGAAATGTTAAGGGTCAAAGTGCTCCAAAAAGAATAAGAACTAAAATGACTACTTAATCAAACACCGAGAATATCTTTTAGGGTAAACTATGCATTCAGTACCTAAACTATCAGTTTTGGTCTATTTTAGCACCTAAACTTTCAAATATTTAAAACCATACCTAATATTTAGCTTTTGCTTTATTTTAGTATCTCATATTTATAACTTAACGCGATTAGTACCTAAACTATCAGTTTTGATCTGTTTTAGTATCTAAACTTTCATTTTTTCCCCAAAAAATTAATGTTAAATTTTGAACAAGGTACTAAAATGAAATAAAAACTAAACTTTAAGTACGGTTTTGAAAAAATTGAAAGTAGGTATTAAAATAGACCAAAACTGATAATTTAGATATTAAACGCATAATTTACCCTCTTTTTTTTTATCATTGTACCATTATTTTATCCCTTGAAGTTTGAACATTGCACTTGGTATATATAATGGCCATGTACCTGAACAGTTTGACCTAACTGAGGCTTGCATGACAGTGGCATAATGGGGAAAATATGTTCCATGACGCATAAAAAAGCAAAAGAGGAAAAGGGAAAAGGAAAGAAAAGCAAAGTTTGAAAGAATATGTTACACCACTTGGTTCAAAGTAAAATCTGGCTGCTGTTGTTTTATGCATGTATGAAAATGAATGTATTTGGATTTGATTGAGGTTATGGCTTGCAACCCGTGTCGGATCTAGAAATATTTTGTAGGGTGGGCACATATGTTTTAGTAACGAAAAAAATTCATATGGAATAGACAAATAATATTCAGGGTGAACACATTTAGTAAAATGAACAACTAACATAAAAATACTCGTATTCCAGGGTGGACATGTGCCCACCCTAGGTTCAATATAAATCCGCCACTGCTTACAACTAAATTTGTTGATCTTCGGACGTAAGATTTTATGTTAGGGGATGAATTTGAACTTTTAAAATTTTAAGTGGATGAACTTAAAAATCGAGTCAAACTTTGAATTCAACAAAATTTTCTTAAATCAAATTAGATGACAGGTGAAAGAGCGTTATACTCAAATCAGGATTGAGTGGGTCAAAAACTCAAACCGACCCGACCTATGATTATTTTTAATTGTAAGATGAAAATGCATAAAATGAAAATATCTTAAATATGGTTGGTATAGTACATTTTATATCCGAGATTTATAAATAAACTGGCGATGTAACTGTTTAAAGGAAATATTCAAAGCACTAAGGTTAAGAATTATAATGTTGTTGGAATGCTTTATTTGGCTTTATGGATCGTCCGAGACGTGAGATGTTGAAAGACATACCCTTCCCTGTTTGGGGAACAAAACATGGTTTGAATGTCTTTTTTAAGTCGCAACTAAAGTTATTTTTCCTCTCGTTTAATTTTTAACTCAGAAAATAAATTTAATGTGAATTTTTAATTAATATTTTTTCATCATTGATCATTACAATGCTAGCGTGACTATTTACGATGATGACACGACGTTTCACGATGTTGACCTGACATTTTATATGCTATGTTTGAGTTATTAATTTAGTTCATCTACCATGTTATTAACCATAATTGATTGTTATGTCAATATCGTGGACCGCCACGTCAATACAATAAACTACCACATCGTCATCATAACGGTCCACGACGAAAAATATGGGTTAAAGGGAACATTGAGTTTATTTTCGGAATTGAATGGTCATATTAAGAAATAAAATAACACGAATGTCACATTGATTTTTTCTTCTTAAAAAATATAGAGATATAATGATGTTTTTTGCCTTAATTTTTCTTAACATTTACAGTACGTAATTTAAAATATTAATTTTCTTAATATTTTCGGTTGAAGTAAAAATGTTACATTCTTTATAATAATGCGATTAAAATTATTTTTTTAAAAAGAAATTATTTTTTTAATTTTATCTCCCATATAATATTCAAATACAAATGAAAAAACAAAAATACAATGAGTGGGGATAAAGTGAGTACAGAATTATGCTCAGCACAGTTCATATATATATATATATATTATATAAGTTATTATATAATAACTTATGATAAAATTAAGCATAATGATAAAAAATATATTATACTCATAATTAAAGAATTTAAGTTTAAATATAAAACATAAATATTATTTCTCACATAAAACATAATTTTCTATCGTTGATGTGTTGTTTATCTTTTTTCTTTTTCGTCTTTGGGTCGACAACAACATCAACTTTAATGTTGGTTGTTGATCGTCGGTATTCTTTATCGCGTCTATATTTTCTTTTGTTTTTTGATTTCAATAAGTCTACGTGTATGACACGTTTTCATATGCCTGTATGATACGTTTTATTCTGTCTTTTGGCATATTTTTCTGTCGTTTGATCTTTTTTTAAGCGTTGATTTGATATCGCCACGACTAATTAAGATGATGCTCATCTGATATCTTGTTGATCTTCCCTGTTTTGTACCCTTTTATTAGATTTGGATACCCAATTTGCGTTCGTGAATAGTTTTTCACGCCGTTTGAGTCTAATTTGCGGTTTGCCAATGGTCTTTCAATAGTTTGATCCCTTATTATGGTTCGTTTACCAATCCAATTAGATCTGTTTGTACCTATCTTTGTTCGAGTTTCTTGGTTAGGTTTTTAATCTTCTTTGTATGACACTTATTTGATCTTAAGTTGTTAATTTTATTTCAATGATTATAGGAAAATGTCCTAATTATGTGTTTAATTTATGATTATGATTGTAAATCTTATTGTAATTTGAGATATTTTCTACTTTGAATAAAATTAGTTGCTTCTATAAAAAAAAGTACACAAATGGTCCCTTAACTATAGGTTACTGCTTTAATAATTCTCTTTACTATTAAAAGTTACAAAATAATCCTTTGACTATAGAGTGTTGATTTTGTTGAGTCTCTTGACTATCAAAAGTTACAAAATGCTCGCACGACTATTCATTATGTTTCAAACTTGTAATTTTCTGCTAAAAATTGACAGTTGTCTAAGCTGGACGTTAACATGATGAATGAGATGTGATAGTCATTTGAGATTCTAGGATCATATTTTATCATATCTCAAACATCACGTTAACGTCTAGCTTAGACAATTGTCAAATTTTAATATAAAATGACGAGTTTAGAACATAATGAATAGTCAGGTGACCATTTTGTAACTTTTGATTATCGAGGAACTTATTAAAGCAATACTCTAGTCGGGGGACCATTCTTATACTTTACCCAAAAAATAAAACATAAATGTTAACGGAAAAGACTATATTTATCATAAATCATAGCTAAACCAATTCCATTAAGATATTAAAGCTATGACAGGAAATTCATATTTATTATAAAATTCAGCGAAACACATGCTATTATGTAGCTTGTGCTCCCCTACACCATTCTCTCTCTTTATTTCTTTAAAAAAATGAAAATATATAATTAAAAGAAAGAAAAAAGGAAAAATTAAAAAATATATATAATTATTCACATATGCCTTATCTCATATTTCATTTACATATGATGAAGGCTTACGTTTGTTGAAAGTGCTTTTCTTGGGCGGTTTGCCAAGGCCACAGAAGCCACAGCCGGAAACCTCGGGAGAAGGCGGATCGATGACGGTCGATGCCGCCTCCACCATCCGTTGCATATGTGCATTGCCTCCGTCGGACCCGCTGCGTCTCATCATAGTGTCCGTTCCTCGATTTCTTTGAGCGTTACGCTTCATTAGGTCCAGGTCCCCTGATAGAAACTTGTCGTTCCATGTTAACCCGGACGAACCTTGCCTCCGGAACGACGTCGTCGACCTCTGTAATTTTGTCTCCATGATCTCGTTTTTTTCAATGAATGTGGTTGTTTTCACAGATTAATGATTTTGGGGATCATGCTGTTGTGTGTACATACGTGGTGTAACGAGAGGAAATGCCAGGCAAACGATGGGTTATTATTACCGTTCCATGCCATTTGCAGCCGTTGCGGACATATAATCGGATTTGATATATTTTTATAGCAAATTTAGAAAAAAAAAATACAAGAGAAAAATAAAATAAAAATACAATTAGATTATATTTTCCACTTTTCTTTTTATACTTAATTTAGATAATTACTATCGGGATGCGTTTGATTCATATAATGTAAGATTACCTTTGGAATAAGATTATCGGAATATAACATTATTCTGAGAATGTTATATTATCATATTTGATTTGCTTAACATGAATATAAGATTACAATATTTGGTTGGAGGAATTTAAGATTACTTGGATGTATATTTTACCAAATTATCCTTGTGATATATATATTTTTTAACAAGTAAAACTTTAATATTAAATTATAAATATTTATATAAAATTTTATAAAAATATTTTAATTATTACACTATCTAAGTTTAAATAAAAAAATACATTAAATGAGAACAAGAAACCACCACAATATTCAGTAAAGCAGGCAAAACCATGCTCAAAATAACCAACACACCCACTCCAACAACTGATGGCAGGGTAGTCGGTCATCATTTCATCGGTACAGGCCTTTGAAATGTATCATTTTACATTGTATGTCTCACTACAAATATTATTTTGATACCCCGATTTAGTGTTCTTTCAACAAACAATTTATTGCACAAAATTTATGTTAAAACCATCCTTGAATGCATGCCTCTCTATCATTCAAAATTTGTAGATCATTTGTTCGGTGTATCCGAGTTCTTGAGTATGCCTCTTAGCTGTGCATGTCAAGGAGGGTAAGTTTAGATACCAAAATTAGGATAACAATTAGGAATGGAGTAAAAAAAAAAACCAAACGTTTATTACCTCTCCTTGCGAAAAGTCTTTAGCCTTACCACCAGATATGTGTTCCATCATACCGGGTGGACCGCATACCTGCACAAACACATTGTTTAAGTGGGTGGATCTATTGAATGTTTATCAGTTGGATTGCTTAAGCGGGTGCTTTAAACTTGCAAAATGAAATCCTGGGATTATGGTCATTTTCCAAAGCCATGACCAGGTCTTCAACAACAAAAGTATCAGAATGTCAAGCACGGGTTGAGCTCTAAAATTCAAGAACATGACTACCTAAACAATGGTTCATTTAGACTAGTGTCGGAAAGGAGTTGGGATAACACATTGAAAGGTCAAGAACATGCATGATGTATGCTTATGAAAACTAACCCCACTTACAGTCTGCTCCTTGAGCCACTTAAATGGTACCCTCGGTTAGGTCTTAGTTTCACAATACCTCTTGTTTAAGGAAGCAAAAAACAAAATAAAAGCTTGAGCGTGCGTTTTGGGTTGTTTTAATTTTTTTTTCTATCTTTACAAATGGAGTAAAAAAATACTAGGCTTCTCGTTGCTGAATATGGATATCAGTACTTTGCCACGATTGAGCAAGAAACAGCAAAAGGGAACAAAAATGTATTTACAATTTTTTGAGGATGAAGCAGTGTTAAAGAAAAAAGGTTGAGAAACTTACAAGGATAAGAGTATCTTCAGCAGGAGAAGGTAAGCCTTTAGTGACCATATCCTTTGAAATGTACCCAGCACCTCCTTTCCAAGTTTTTGTTGGATTGTCTACAGTGTAGAATACCTGAGAAGAATGAAAAACGGAGAGAAGTAAAAGGAAAGAAGGAAGTTACTATTTGAACATGTTAAAAGTCGAGTAATTCACTGTAAAAACTTATCTTTATCCTGTAGGATTTATTACATATTTATACACGGACTGTAATCTTAACTTAGGAAACTCTTGAACTAGGAAAGTAACTAATTCTAGGGAAAGATACAATCCCTTAAAGTTAGGGATTATAACTATTAAAAGAATATTCACATAATCCTACATAATATTTCTAATTTAGAACTCTGTTTTCTGACAGAACAAAACATTTACCCATAGATAAACTATTTCATCATGAAAGAGTTCATACCTTAAGATTTGGTGGCTAGCAGCAAGTATATCAAGCTTCTGCTTGAGAAGTATATCATCAGGGGAGACATTGGCATAAAGAAGTGACACCTGATTGAATAAAAGTACAAACCACACTCATATATTATCCAAAACAAGCACTAAACAAATGGCATTCGACATAAAGCCGAAAGTTACGGTCGCAAATTTACAAATCAGAAAAGCGTACCTGAGTTTTGTCATCAGGGTTCTTCAGTATAGCCTCAATCACCTGAAGCATTGGAGTTATGCCCGTCCCACCTGCAATCTGGAACAACAGAACATAATTGAGTGCAAATGAAGATCATACTTCTTCAATAACCTTGGAAATTATGATACAGTAGTAATGATAACTAATACTATTCGGAACAATTAGCAAATGATTTGCCTAAACATGCAAAAATCAAAAGTGCACAAGTGATAATTGTAGAGAACACAAAATTAGGCATTGGATGAATTTTAGACATTAATTGTAAAGAACACAAGACATGCCATCAGCTATATAGCTGACATCAGGTTAAAAAGGAAAGTATATATATAAAATGTATTTCGAAAAACTGAATCTTTCAGCATAAAGTGTATTGATTCAATAGGGGTTATTGCTTCTTCTTTTTGTGGGGAAAAAAGTTAACAGGAAACTAGAAAACTAGATCTGACCATGCCAATGTGTTTCTTCATATTGGGAGAGTATCTAAGCTTTTCAATGGGCCTGAAAGTGATAAAAATATTCGATGTAAGATGGTTTTCAGCAAGATCTCTATAAAACTAGAATATATTGATATGTACCCTTTCACTTCAACTACATCGCCTGGTTTTAAGCTAGCAAAATGCGGACTCATTTTTCCTTCTGGATAAACCTGAAAATTTTAGTTCAAGTTGTGAAACACAATTCAACGTGTTCCATTGCATACATGAGGCATGTACACCTCCAAAGTGTAAGAATGAAAGAGAAAAAAAGAAGTTAAGGTATTTATCACTTCATACCTTCACTAACAAGTCAAAGTAGCCCTTAGCATCTGGGTCTGATATAGGAGTATACCTGATAATTCAAGTTATTGTAAAGCATATTTATGAATCAATATCTATTAAATTGAAGAACAAGTAGGCCGAAACATAATTTTGTATGCAAAAATAGTCAACTTAATCTTTTGTCTTCTGCATCAATGAATTTGGTGAAGAAATAGGCATAACAGGTTTAGTTTTGTTTAGAATGCCACAAGAAATTTTAATTTTAAACCATGCTAGGCTTGCACTACACCCAAGCTTCTCCACCTAACCGATTTAAAAGTTTTCAGCTATTTCCTTTGTTGATTAAAAGGATTACTTTAATAAAACTCCAGATAAGTAGTAACATCCATTATATGAATACTTGAAAATAAGCAATCATAAAGGTAATTTCGGTTTAAAAAAAACAGATGCAATAATCCCAGGATTTGGGGTATTTTCCTCTTTCTTATTTTGAAAATTTATGTAGACCGCTATAAATGTTACTGATTAGAAACTTTCATCTATTTCAATCTTATTCAAGACCTTATTTAGAAGTTTTCCCTCGCAGGAAAAAGATATTTACCACAACAAAAGTAAACTGAAATATGTAAGAAAATGAAATTGCACCATGGAATACAAGTAAAATAACCTAAAAATTTTAAATTAATAACAAATCACCATTTAGAATAATGTCCTTGAAAAGGGAGGTCCAAGTCAAACCACTAATGAGTTTAATAAGTAGTCTTACGGTCTTATGACATATTTGGTTTTCCTTCAGCATCTTGTCCTAATGGAGCCCTGCAGCAACAATAATGCATCATCATAGTGATGTATAGGCAGACTACTTCTTAATCTCATTTAGTAACTCCTCTTAAAGCAAGTTTCAAAATCGCTCACAAAAATAATGTTTCTCGTAAGCAATAAAGCACCTCTGCTTATATTCGAACATACCTTGTAAGGATGCACGAAGCAACATCCAAACCCAACTTTCATTGGGATCAAATGAAAACCTGCCAATTTTTGAAGAAAGTTAATAACAAAGGTACATGTTGCAGGACTGCTGGATGAGGAATTTAACAATGCAAAAGTTTAAGTTGTGATGCTGAATTTAAATTTAGATGAACAAGTTCTCTTTCAAGTTAGTGTCATATATATATATATATATATATATATATATATATTTGCTCTCAATAAGCAGGAAACAGTAGTTTTCTTGGTCTGGCAAAAATTCAATGAGAGAGATCCCAAAGATATTTAACTGCAAACAGAGGGTAGAACTTAAATTTTATCTACTTTTGTTCATAAAAGGTTCACACAAATGACCATGTCACTAATATAGCATAAATCAATCCATATATGAAACTGTTAATTAAAAGACAACTACCTGAACAAGTGAGTGTTATGACTAACTCTTGCAGTATCTTGCAACTTAAATTCAAGCCACTTATCAGGCTTCAAAGCTGCAAATCCCAAAACAAATATTCCGAGTTAAATACAACATAAAAAGGATAAAAAGAAACTGAAGCAATACATTATCATCTCTGCAACCACTTTCAGCATCATGATCGACTAATATTCGCCCTGGGGAGGGCTGAGGGCATGGGATTCATGAGGTAAACAGTTCAACAAAGTTGTGGAATTCAGTCATCTAATAATGATATAGTCTTCTAAAATTATGCTTACCAGCTTTTGGACCCGTTTCTTCATTGATTTGATCTAGATGAACCTGATCAGAAAGAATAACAAAACAATTACTAAATTTGGAATGTACAGAGTGCGTCAAAAAGTGGTAACACAAAAATGCTAAAAACTCAAACGAACTCGTATATGTAGGCCACATACAAATAGGTGAGCTTTTAAACATCAAATTTCTCAAGAAGACCAAATCACCTAGGTAACCTTTTCTGATTGAAAATTCAAAGCCCATAATAAGTATCAACATCCAACGCTCATTTCTACATCATAGCCTCCATATAACGCAACTTAAAAAAAATCCTATCTACACATTTCACCATTTACATAGCACATCAAAATGCAACCACAAGTAACCATTTCGATAATCAGAATCCCTTCGATTCCCAATCATCCCGCGTGCAACAAAGATCAAATGAGGTATATCCAATCCCTTCGATTTACTGAAAAACTCACCAAATTTGAATCGGAGAAGTAGTAAGTGCCCATCCCACCGGCAACGGCGGCGATGACCGCGAAGTGAAATCCAGCAAAACCCGACTTCGGTTGACTTACGAATGCGTGTTTAGAGCAGCAGGGAAGCTGTGGAGAGTCTCCTAAAGAAGGTAGCGGCCATTTTCGATCTTTTCAGCGCGGCGATCAAAGAACAATTGCCGAATTTTTTACGAGGGGAGGGTTTTAGGATTTTATATAGTGCGTAAAACAGCTTCGAAAAATTTCCAGTTTGCGGGAAGGAGGAATGATCTGGCGCTTGAGGTTGTTCGTTCGTAACGTGTTCATAACTATATGGTGCCACGTGTTTTTATATTGGGCTTTCAAACTGCTTCTACAAAAGCCCAAACTCAAGAGTCAATATTGTACTTTTTTTGCTTAAATCAAAGGCATAATGTCAAAACTAAAATAGTTGATCTAGTAAGATGAGACACTAAGTCCTTTAAGAAAGATCAGAGGTTTGAATTATGACGTTTACGAATGGAATAAACTGGGTTGAGAGGGTCGCCCTCTCTCTGCAATACCAGATCTAGATTAGTCGGTCAATAAATAAATAGAAGTGATTAATTTTAAAAAAAGGCATAATGCCAAAATTAGTCCTCCACATTTATAAAACTGGTCATTTTCTTTTATTTTATTTTTGGAGTATTTTGGCTCAACGTTTTATTTTAGGTCAAAAAGTCTTCTAACGTTAACAGAATAATCATTTTGTCATTTATTCTTTTTATTAGGGTATTTTATCTCTCAACGTTTCATTTTAGGTTAAAAAAATTCTATTTGAAGCGTTGATGCGTTAACTAATGATTTTCATCTGTAAACGAATTTTTGTCCCAAAGTGAAACGTTAGGGCCAAAATACTTAAAAATAAAATAAAAAAAAAAATCATTTTGATAAACGTTGAAATATGTTTTTGGTATTATGTCTAAATGTTAAGCATATTTAAAACATATACTTAAATATGTCAACTTGGATAATGTATTAAAAAATAATCCTATTAAATTTTAACGGTAGTCAATTTTTTGTTTACATGATAAATTTAAATTCTCCAAGTAATATAAGATCCAAATTGTTCGTTATTAAATTTAGGGTAAATTACACATTCAGTATCTAAACTATTAGTTTTGATCTATTTTAGTATTTAAACATTCATTTTTTTTCAAAATCATACTTAAAATTAGTTATTGTTTCATTTTAGTACCCACCGTTAAAAATTTAATGCGTTTAGTATCTAAACTATCAATTTTGGTCCTTTTTAGTACCTAAACTTTCAATTTATTTAAAATTTAACATTAAATTTTTAACAGTAGTACTAAAATGAAACAAACAACTAAACATTAGGTATGATTTAAAAAAATTGAAAGTTTAGGTACTAAAATGAAAAAAATTATAGTTTAGGTACTAAAGATGTAGTTTACCCTAAATTTTAATTAAGAAATTTTAAAATAAAAGGGTAAACTATAAGTTTAGTGTTTAAACTATCAGATTTTGTATGTTTTGTACCTAAAATTTAGTTTTATCTTATTTTAATACATTGCCATTAAAAACTTAATAGATTTAACACCTAAGATATTAGTTTTGGTCCGTGTAGAACCTAAACTATCAATTTGTTTTAAACTTAACGTTAAGTTTTTAATGAGCAGTAAAATGAAACAAAAACTAAAATATATATGGTTTTAAAAAATTAAAAATTATATACTAAAACAAACTAAGATTAATAATTTAAATACTAATACGTAATTTACCATACATAATCATTATTTCTAAATCATAAATTCCATTAAACACTTTTTGTAATTACAATTATTTTATAATATTTTCGTACCCACGCTATTACAATAGAACCTTTATACAATGAAAGAGGTTGTGCACTATTTAGAAATTAAAAATAGGAGTCCAAACTGTAATACTCTATTCTAAGAAAATTTGAGCATGCAATATATATATATATATATATATATATATATATATATTTATTATTATATTATCAAATTTAATTAATTTATTTTTTAAAATAATGGGTGTACAATAATTTATAAAGCCACGTATATCCATCCTGTGTGCAAGTGCAGGTAATGGCGTGGATACACCCGCCGCTATATCAGTCGATGCAGTTGCCTCCACCATAGCAGCAGCAGCAGCCGCCGCCGCAGGAAACAAAGAACAGTTGAAGAAGACCGACACGGGCGTGGCACCGGTCAACATCTGCGCAATGCGTAGAGGCTGCTGGGAAGAACGAACGTGATCATCTTGCTTCGTTGTGAGTTCCGCCGTTAATGTTCGTTTCACCTGATGAAACATGACTCTCACGGCTGCAGCAGCTACAGCTAGGATCTTCGTAATTTTATATATATTTTAATAAAAAATTCCCATATTTTTAACATTGAGCGGAACGGAGTGGCTCTGACATGAAACAAAGGGCGAAAGGAAGAAGATGATTGGATATCTATGCATTTAAAAGGAAAGAGCATCTGGTTCTTATCTTCTTACTCTTTATGTATAGTTCTACGTATTTGATGCTTAAAGTGATCTTAAATTATTGCTCCAAAAGAAGAAAAAAGAAAGAAACTCATGAAAACATAGTATTTTCCATGAATTTTTTATGAAACAAGGCTTTCATGTACCAAGAAACCTTTCTTTTTAGTGTCAGTGCTCAGTTACATGGGGAAAAAACTGACTCAGCGACATTGCAGAACAATCTTGTCATCAATTCCTAGGCATCCCCTGAAAATTCGAAAAAAATTAAGAAGAAAATGTCAGGAACAATGGGATTATGTTGGAGTTTGTTCGTTAATTGCCAAGATTTTCTTACCAAAGTCCCTTGGTGTCTTGCATTTGAAGCACTCCAGCCTGCTAGCATAGTTGTGGATCCACACCCATATCTGTGTGCACAAAATTTGCAGCCACGATTAACGTTTGGGGAGTGGGAAAATGAAGGAAAATATCAAGGGATTCATCAACAGAGACAATGCAGCTTTTCTGTTGCAAAACTCACCTAGTGCACATCCAATCACCAGTTTTCCACCCTGGGGGAACACTGCTTTCCGACCCCATCATACTATAACCTCCGTAATCGTTCTTAATGGTACCGCATCGATAACAGTTTGTTCGGCTAGCGTAGTTGTGAGCTCCACAACTCAGGGCAGTACAATACCAGTCGCCGCCATAACTTCGGTCCGGTTGTACAAGTAAGTCGATACATCGGGACCGCCGTACTTCGGGTACCCGCAGCGTTGGCAGGCTTCTCTCTTTTTGAAATTCTGGTGTTGGCATGCTGCACACATCCAATCTCCTCCAGACCAGCTCATTTCTTTTTAACTATATTCTACATACCAGGAAAAAATGAAATCAGCCCAGATTTTCATTAAAGCCTATGATAATTTCTGAAGAACACAAACATTTTAAAGGCAGAAAATAATTAACCTCTTGAAAACAAAAGGCCTGCAACTTTGATTTACTAAGTTCTTAGTGCAATTGTGCGATTCTGGTGTTTGGGGTGGAAGGGCCTATATATACATCATTTGTGGGGCCGTGGATGTTGCTTTGTCAACTATTTTTTTGTCTATAGGAAATATAGCTTAGCATTAATGCATGTTTTCAAATCACATGGTCCTATACATGCATGCATGCATGCATTCCAAATAGAATAACATAACTTGCCCCCTATAGCTCTTTATGTGATTCCCTATCATTATTGGTGTAAAACAATGTGGAACATTATTCTCTTCTCATCCATATTGCTACTAGCAACCAGGTGTTATGAGGGGATGTTATCTGGATACAGAGGCTGCTTCAACACGTCGCCGGAATCGTTCCTCCCACGTGCAAAGATGACGTATTCGTCCACGTGTGAAGATACATCGTGCTGACATGGACGGACACGTCATCAGATGCTAGAATGATTGTGGGTGGGGGGAGTTTGTGATCCAGCTAGCCAGATACACCTTCCTTGAGAAGGGTTAAGAAAAATGATGAAAATTTATGCTTCTTATTTGCATTTGGAATTTATTCTTTACAAATGCATATCCATTGCAAAACTTCCCTTTCGTTCCATGTTTCGTTTCCCTTTACCTGCAATAATTCAAAAGTCTTTGCAAGATTCACATTAATGGGACTCCTAGTGTAAGAGGAACAGATGTATGCATTCAATAAATAAATAAATAAATATAGTATTCGTTGACATAGTATCAGAAGTCTCTATACTTTAAAAAAAATCAATGTGTCTCTTGTATTATTTTTTCTTCCAATGTGACCTCCCAACTCAGAAAATAAACATAATGCGATCATTTGACCAACGTTTTTCGTCGTTAACTATTATGTTGCTGATGTGGCAATTCATGGTACTGATAAACCAAGGGACAGTAGGTGGGAGCAGTTGCCTCTGAAAATTTAAAATTGTCATATATTTTAGATTTTGTCTGTGTATTTTCTATTGAAAATTTATTTTCGTCCTCCTAGAATTTTAGTTCGCCCCTTAACATAAAATCATTCGTCCGTCCCTGGATGTGACGGTCCATGTTGCTGGCCTAGCAACCACAATGGTTGATAACGTGACGGATGACATGATAAATGGGCTAAATTAGTAACTCAAACATGACAGACGGGCTACCAAGTTAACATTGTGGACCGTCATGTTAATACTGTAAACTTCCACGTCAGCACCGTAACAGTCAACGATAGAAAATGTTGGTAAAAAAATCACATTAAACTTATTTTCCGAGTTGAAAGATCACGTTAGTAGATCTTGCTTATATATATACTTTTTTTCATAATATATTTTTATTTGAATATTGTATTTTAGTACCTACTTATATATCTCCCATATGTATCTTGCACCCTGACGCGTGTGGAATGTTCTGCTTCAGAATATGTCTGCGGCGAACCAACGCTGGAAGATTGATGGGTTTAGCTACTTATTATCCCCTATAATTTTATGCAATATTATACTTTTATATTTCTTTTCATATATTCGTGTTTGATATTTATATTTTATATATTTCTAATAAAAGTTTAAAATAATATATATATATATATATATATATATATATATATGATATTCGTCTTTGAATTATTTCGAATACAAAAGCATGCAGTGTGGTGAGCTGCATTACTTGACCGGCGGTAAAGTGTGTTTCAGTATTGGTACTGCCAAGATCCCTAAAGGCATGCCTTTTGCATGCAGCACGCCGAAGAAAGGCGTGCCAAAGGTATTGTCGTAATGGGAAATCAAGTTGACGTACAAACAATCACCCTTCCTTATTCCTTAACCACACTTGGCTTCATTCACGAATACATGAATTAGATTTAGACTTTCGAGTTAAATCGTATCGAATATTATACCTCTTCTGGATCTTCTCCGCAAGTTGTGCTTTCGTTGTTCCTTTTCAATTTTTCGAAGTCTTCTGAGGAACTCTACCGCTAATCGATAATCATTCTCTATGTGGATCGGAACTATTATCTATCGACATTATTACGTAATTTGTTAGAATCAAATCTATTATCTATCGGTTAAATCTATTTGACTTGTCAACCTACAAATAATCGTAGTGACTCTCACTCTTGACACCGCACTAAAGATTAATATATAAGTCATTGTTTGCGACTCTAAAAGGATCGGAACTTTCACCCCGTATCGTTTTCTTCAAGTCACTGAACTACCGACCGTAATTCTCCATTAAACAAAAAAAATGAAATTTCTATAACTATCACGACCACAATCCTCTCAACAAACATAGAATATGTTTTGACAAAAAAAAAATAGTTAATGACATCGGGCTTCTTCAAATTATGACAATCATTCTAAATTGATTCTTAAATTTTTAAATATTTTAATTTGATCACTAAATTATGACTATCATTCTAAATTTGTCCTTAAACTTTTAAATATTTCAGTTTATCCCTAAAGTATGATATTTATTATAAATTGATCCTTAAACTTTTTGAAAATTTCAATTTCCCAAATATATGTATATACTAATCACGTACATTGTTAATAAAATCGCTAGGCCATTTATATTATTATGTTTGAGAAAAAATTAGGTTGAACCAATTACATATTTGGAAATTTGGGGATGAAATTGGAAGATTCAATAGTTTGGGGACCAATTTTGAATGAGAATCATAGTTTGGGTATAAAATTGGAATTTTCAAAAGTTTAAGGATTAATTTAGAACGATAATCTTAGGTTGAGGATGAAATTAAAATATTCAAAAGTTTAAGGATCATTTTAGAATGAGGGTAATAATTTAAGGACATGTGATGCAAATAACTCGAAAAATAATAAACCATGGTTCACCCTAGCCATGGACAAGTCTTCATGGGATCTTTATTATCTTTATAAATTTCTCATTTCAAAGATTACAAACCACTTCTAATGTCCCATCTTGGCCTCATTGAACATGCCCTATGCTAGTTTAAGTCCACCGGCCAATAGAATATACTTCAACTTAAAATGTTTTTATGACCCAATTTGCAAGGTAAACCCCTCTCAAACTATATTACATAAAAATTAGTTGATCCTATTCTCATATGTAATGAGGGGAAGGTAAGATAGTAAGCTGCCCCCAATGCCAGGTGAGAGAAACTTCCGTAGAAGACCTCCGGTAGTTAAAATTATGAATTAACCACCGTGAGACTCGATCCCACGACCACAAGGTTAAGAGCCTTGCGCTCTACCAACTGAGCTAGACGGGCAACATATTCAACACCAAATGGGGCATAAATGCTTGATTGTTTAACAAATACATGTTTGATAAGAAGGAATCCTATAAAAAATGACCATTTCTTACCAGACAAGGTGAATATTCCTTTCAAGACAGGTCTATCTCCCCCCTCAATAATACTAGAGAGAATCTACATCCAATTAGGGGGTTAGCCGTTGCTTTTGAGCCTCGGATATTCTCTTCCATCTTTCGAGTGAATTGAGATTTTCTGTAATCGAATTCGGAACATCATTGGTTCGTTGACCCTTGTATAAGATGATTGACATTATCGTCTCGAAAAGTTTCGACTTTTCGATACTTGTTACGTGGCTATTATCCTTGGGGTTTCGAAGTGAGAAAATGACCTTGTGGCCCAGCATCTAACCGAGTTGGCACCAATATTGTACCGGATTAGCTAGTCGTTGTCGGACCATGTGGTGTAATCGTTGCACTGGACTCGGGTTCGTATTTCCCCCCCTTGATGGTGTTGTGGAATGAGCCACGGGTGCTTGGAAAATGTCTTCAATTTCATCATGGACATGAAGGTAAATGGATGGCCTTATGATGAGGCCCAATAAATGTATGACAATCGGTTAGTACCCAATGATGCAGTCAACATAGGGATGACAAACGAACCGTGCGGGTACGATACCCCTTCCTCTATTCTTATACAGTTCGTTTGAGAATGATTATGGAGTCATATTGGATTATAGTGTAAAGTACACAATGGTTTTCATGGTAGGAGGTTGTTTTATTAAATTTTTCGATTATACAAAGTTATAAATTGGTCCTCTAATTATAGATGTTTTTTGTTGAATTTTAACTATTAAAAGTTACAAATAGTCATTTTGACTATTCATTGTTCTAAACCATCTTTTTTGGGTTAAAAAATTGATGGTAGTTTAAGTTGGGGGTCAATTTGTTGACTGAGATATGATATAACATAATCATAGAATCTAAAACTATCATATCTCGGTCAGTAGGTTAACGTAACTTAAACTGTCGTCATTTTTTTAACGAAAAATGACAAGTCTAATACACAATGAATAGTCGGATGACAGTTTTGTAACTTTTAACAATCGAGGGACTTAATAAAGCAACATCCATAGTCAAGGGATCATTTTATAATTTTTAATAGTTGAGGGACTCAATAAAGAAATACCCTATAACCAATGGACCGTTTGTGTACTTTACCCAAGATTATATTGGAAATAGGAATAAAATCTTGAGCTTAATGATAACATATTTTATAATTAATATTTTTTATTTTTCTCTTTTAGAAAATTCGTAATATAAATAGCTGAAACTCCAATTACATAATCCCACGCGATGAAGTTCTCACTATATTTACCGCTCAACATTTCCCTTAGTTTTCGCCATTCTCACGGCGTTTTCATGGCGGAGCACCGCCGTAGCTCAGACACACGAACGGTTTCTTCGTTGCCTTTTCTCCATTCAAACGATTCATCTTCGATTTCTAAGCTCATTTACACTCGGAACGATCGTCCCTATTCATCGGTTTTGGAATCTTCGATTCAGAATCTGAGGTTCAACACAGCGGCGACACCGAAGCCACTACTTATCGTTACACCCTCCGATGCTTCCCATATTCAAGCAACGATTCACTGTTCGAAAATGAATGGTTTGCAAGTAAGAACTCGAAGCGGCGGCCATGATTTCGAGGGTCTTTCTTATGTTTCCGAAGCACCGTTGTTCTCATTGATTTGGTTAATCTCCGATTGGTCACACGACGTCGAAAACTGCGTCGCATGGGTTCAATCCGGTGCAACAGTAGGTGAACTGTATTACAAAATCAATGAGAAGAGTAAAACCTTTGCTTTTCCGGCCGCTTCCTGCCATACCGTCGGCATCGGTGGCTATATAAGCGGCGGAGGCTACGGTCCATTCTTCAGAAAAATACGGTCTAGCCGTTGACAACGTTATCGACGCTCACGTGATCGACGCAAACGGAAGAATCCTTGATCGAAAATCCATGGGAGAAGATTTGTTCTGGGCGATCCGAGGAGGCGCCGGAGGGAACTTCGGAATTGTCTCCGAATGGAAACTAAAGCTAGTTCCGGTTCCACCGACCGTCACCTTCTTCTACGTAACGAAAACCATGGAACAAAGAACAGCTCAACTGATACAACAATGGCAGTTCATCGCACACAAGTCCCCAAAGATATAATCTCCATCGTCAAATCTCAAAGGTAAACGAAACAATACAAGTTTCTTTCACCGGAATGTTTCTCGGAAAAGTTGAAGAACTCATCTCCCACATGGAATCAAAATTCCCAGAACTCGGATTAACGAAACAAAATTGCCTTGAAACAACCTGGATTCAAGGACTCTACAGGGCCAATTCCCAAACGATTCATTGAATATCTGTCACAGGACCGCGGCCAAAAGAGAAATGTTCAAAGTCAAATCAGATTGTCAAGAACCCATGCCAGAATCTGTATTCCATGAACTTGGCCAAAGTTCTTCAACGAAGAATTAGGACGATACGGTTCGCTTCTTCTTGTACCTTATGGAGGTATAATGGATGAGATACCAGAAACCAGACTCCATTTCCACACAGAGCTGGTAACCTGTACAAAATCGTGTACTATATCGGTCGAGAAGAAGACGAAAATCTGGTTTTCAAGGTACATAGATTGGATGAAGAGATTTTACGATAACATGACTCCATATGTATCGAAATCTCCGAGAGGAGTATGCGAATTACAGGGATTTGGATCTTGGGGTTAATAACAGGTCGGGGAAAACGAGTTATGCAGAAGCTAGGTTTGGGGTTTGAAGTACTTCAAGAACAATTTCGAAAGGTTGGTGAAGGTGACATTGGGGATCCTCAGAACTTCTTCAACCATGAACAAAGCATACCGTCTCTTTCATCTTTGTAGATGAAGGAGAGTTTACTATGGGATCTTAAATTTAAATAAAACCTTTGATGTTTACTTGTACAAAAAGTTACAAAGAAAAAATTATTATGGACACACATATATACATATATATATATATATATATTAAATTGGTCCTTAAATTTTTAAATATTCTAATTCATCTCTAAAATACCCTCATTTTAAATTAGTCCTTAATCTTTTGAATATTCCTCTTTCTAGAAAGGTACCCAAAGTTTTGAATATTCCAATTTGATCTCATATTCATCCATCTATATAATTAGCCTCAACCATAATTTAATCTAAGTTTTTTTCAAACATATAATAATATAATGTGGCCTATCGATTTTATTAACAATGGATGTGATTAGTATATAGGTATAGTTTGGGATGAAATTGGAATGTTCAACTAGTTTGGGGCCAATTTAGAATGAAGATTATAGTTTGAGATGAAATCGAAATGTTTAAAACTTTGAGGACTAATTTAAATTAATATTAATAGTCTATGGATGAAATTAGAACATTAAAAGTTAAGGACCAATTAAAAATGAAGGTCATACTTTAAATACATATGATGCAATTACTCTAAAAAAAATTACAAGAAGGATTATTTGGACATATATATATATATATATATATTATAATCATTTGTATCATAACTTAATTTACATAAAAACAAATTCAAGTTTTATAAATTTTACTTGATTCAAGAAAAATAATTAAAAAAATAATAAAATAAATGACTCAACTATTTAATTCAATCGAATACCCATCTTATCGGGTAAATTATGCGTTTAGTACCTAAATTTAATTTTTTTTCAAAATCATATTTAACGTTTAATTTTCATTTCATTTTTATACCCGTCGTCAAGAACTTAACGCTCTTAGTACTACTTAAACTATTAGTTTTTATCCATTTTAAAACCTAAACTTTAATTTTTTTTTTCTTCAAAACTTGTCGTTAAATTTTGAACGGGTATTAAATGAACAAAAACTAAAGTTTTTAACTGCAGGTACTAAAATGAAACAAAAATAAATTTTAAGTATGATATTGAAAAAATTGAAAGTTTAGGTACAAACCGACAAAAACTGATAATTTAAGTAATAAATTCATAATTCACCCATAATAATATTCCAAATTAACTACAAAAAAGTTTGAACAAAGGAGCTCTTGTTCTCATGTTCCATCACAGAATTCAAGCAAGGTCCATGCCATGGCCAATAATCAAAGCAAAATACACCAAGAGAAACTAACAATCCAGGTATGCAGATTATTCACTATACCATAACCACCTCCCAATTATGCAAAAACATTTTTTTCAGATTACATCCACGAGGCCGATTAACCCGCGAGTCCCAGTTTCGATGTGAACCAAGCGCAGACCTCGTCCATCTCCTCCGGGATCGTATAGTGGCCAAGCCTACATTGTTCATCGGACTCCGATAAAGTCGAGTTGTTGAAAATATACGAAAACAGGAAAGCTTTTCTGTTAGAATATGAAAATATGTACCCATTGTAGGATTTGAAGGTCGAGTTCTGAAATCCATTTGAACTTAGTGCCTGAGAAGATTTCTCACCAAATTTATATGGAACCACTTCATCTCCTGCAACCCAATCATGAAATCGTGACTAAAACGAGGGACAACTGATCGGTAACACGATCTAACCGCCGAACTAAATTAGCTAATTACCTAGTGTCTTAAATATGACCCAAAACCAGGTAAGGCCCTCGTATAAACTGAATGAACACAACATTAAGCTAGCAGTGGAAATACGGTGCTAGTACTGTTACTTGTACATTGATCCCTATGAAGCACTATTGTAGGTTACATCACTAGTTTTCGGGATTGCTTTCGAAACTATAAATACCTGACACCGTATCGGGCACGATCCCATGATAGCGTAAAGAAGGTGATATAAATACCTTTTCCATGGCATAGCAAAACGGGCAACGATGCAGCACGTCTTGCAGCTTCCTCATGTCCTCCCATTTTGCTTTTCAAAGTCCTACAAAAAAATAAGTTACAAAAAATAAACTAGACGAATTGCGGGGAAGCATAAGGTCATACGAGAAGGTGCAATGTCGGAGACCAACTTTGAGCACGGAAGCCATCCGCTAAGTCCTACAACTGCGCTCAAGTTGGCAGGATACGGATTGCCATTTCCATATTTTCCATGAATAAAACAGGTTGCGGAGTACAAAGCGGTGGCTGCACCCATACTGAAACCTCCAATACCAAGTTTAACTGTAATTGGGAAACGCTGCGATTAGAACAATGTCGAAAACAATTACAATAACTAAAACTTCCATGGCTAAAACCGAAAGATCAATGCAACATTGCATTGCCTGTAAGCCAAACTAATCAAGCAGCAACTTACTTAGCATCATAAAATCTAATAAAAGAGGTGCGAGGAAACATACTGTCAGCAGGCTCAGTTGACAACAAATTTGCAACATGTGCTGCAGCAGCATCCAAACCCTCTACATCATCCGCAGCATCTTCCGAAAGGTCTCCCACATCGAACCCTGATGAATGTCGTATTTCGAAGGACCGCCATCAAAGACAAAGGTCGAAGAGAGCAAAATTTAATTCGTCTAGTTCCCTTCATAAGCGATTGCATCAGTACAGAATTTTACAAATATACTTACAAGCAGTTGACGGAAAGCCACCAAATAAAGTTATTGGTCGAGTAGGTGCAGTTGGGCATATCCATTTAATCTGCACCAAAGAATCACAAGCACGAAAAATTATGATGTTATCAAGAAGAAACGAATCTATTAATTAATTGATGGAATATATTCTCCAAAACATCTTTGGCTACAATAATCATCCTTACATTCTGAAGAGGGAGGGTCTCCAAGAGCTGGGACCAGCTGACAACAAAACGAAACGATACATGGGGATGAGTATATATGTAAAAGACATCAAGCACTTTCTTTTTCACATCCTAGAGATTACAGATTATGAAGATAGGGAGACACGATAACTCGAGCAGAACCAATATAGTTTATAGGATGAAAAGATTCGCTGAAGACATTTATTAACATCTGAAGATATGAAACAGTGAAACATGAAGATGCAGTAACTTGCAATTTGAAGACTAGAACCACTTGGAAATCAACAGGTATTCATTTATTATCAGTGCAAATCGTAGTTTTGCACAAGCCTTATCGGCAAAAAGCAGCAATTCAAGACGAAAGCATAAAACAGATATGGATGAAAGAGGTTCTTTTGCATGCAAACAGTGCTATAATACAAGAACACAAATCGCATGGAGAAAGGAAACACCGTCTCATTAATATGCAAGATTACTAGACTAACAGAAAGGAAACACCTCAAACTTTCCGAAAGGAAGATAAACATAACATATTGAAGGTAATCACTTTGTCACTGCAAATAATAATCCATAGAAATAGTATCATGGCCCCAAGGGGCCAAATGATTTCTTGCTTCATCCAAAACAGACTGAAAAAGCAAGACACGGATGTTAAGCACATCTTAAATTCTAGGGACTATAGTAAACGGACGCAAGCTATCATCATTTTCCTTAAAAGATCTGCAAAATTGTTGAAGATAAGAACTAGAAATGATAATTCAACGCATAGAATCTATAAAACAGAATATACATGATATTTTGTCCTAAAATTGACAGTTAAGGAGAGATGAGGAATCCGAACGTTAAATCATCTTCTTTTCCTCGGGAAAACTAATTCAAATTACTGAAGGTATTGACAAATTAATCTCAAATTTATTAACAGAAAACTAGAATTAGAATCATAGAAAGCAATGGAAAGTTTATAATACCTTGAACCATTATCACCAAGGCCATGTAACCAAACTACGGTTGCTTCGTGCCTACCTTTGGGCCTAACCACATGGGTTTTTCCAAATTCAAATACCCCCCTTCTACCACCTGAAATTCGACAGGGCACAGTTATAATTAAACAAGAGGAGGCAAAACAGGCTTGTGAATATGTAGAAAATCTAATTCGCTCAACATAAACGGTAGATACCAATCTACCATGCCTACAACGACGAACCAATCGAATCAATTGCCTTGCAGACAATGTCAATACTTACACAAGCTTGCTGGTGAGCTATGATTACAGACATTACCCCTGTGAATAAAATGGAGCAAAGCAGATAAACTAACCAGAACCAACAGAAGAACCTGTGAAGCTCATATTATCCGACCGGAGTGGCACCAACTAGGCACTGATCCTGGAACGAAAGATATTTATTCAACATCTAGTGTCAGTTTAGCAAAGTGATTAATTTGCACTGCATTGAACTATAATAACAGAATCTACGGACAACAAAATCTTGTTTTAAAATGGGCAAATTACAACAAATCCATCATAGATTTTCTATCTGATCCTGATTACATATCTTTCAAAACCCTTGATGAAAATGGGGTTTGGCATCTAAATAAATGATGATATCCATTGCACATAATGAAACAGAAACAAAAACCTTAGCTGAAAATTCATAGGAAACTAAGATTATCAATAAGAATAAACCCCAAGATGGGAAAAGAATGAAACTTTAAAGGTCAGCTATTTTTAGGATTAACTGGTTGCAAAAATTAGAAAATTTAACTCCAAAAATTTCCCAAAATAAAAAGATGAAACTTTCAAAGAGAAGAGATCAAAAGGGAAGAAGGGGTTTCGAGTTTTAGGCAGTTTACCTTTCCACTGATACGGGATTTGAAGACTCCAATAGCAAAGCTTTAGACACCACCTAGGGGGGAAAAGATCTCTTCTTTGGTCCCAGTCCGAAGGCCAATTTTCTCCGATAATTTTGTTTGTAACTATTGGTGGGTAAATTCTCTATTTCATCCCTGAATTTGTTTTACTCTTATTTTGGTAAGTAAAGCTTAAACATTTAAATTTACTCATCGAACTTTGGTTTACTCTTATTTAGATCACTCGAGTGTTAAATCATAAATAAAACGATGACATCTAGTAACTTTCTATTTTTTATTTTATCTTTTTCATATCAGTGTTACAATTATTATTCTTTGATGTCTTCTCCAATCATTCAGATATCGACAAACATGTTTCATTGTCTCTACTACTCTATCAATTATATTTTATCTAATCACTTTAGAACCCATAAATCTCCCCAAAATTTAAATCTTGTGAACTTCAAGCCTCTTATTTGTAATATTCACCGATCAGTATGGAATCGAAATATACAACTCGCTTTCTTCTTCTCCGCCATTCACACTGTTGAGATTTAGAGGAAGATGCTTCATCATAGTGAAATTAAAGGGAATTCGAAACTAATTGTTTTTCACACACACAAAAATCTAACATTTAACGGTAGAGTGATCAAAATAAAGTAAATAAAAATCTTAAATATTAACTTTAAATTTTAGTGTCCAGAAAAAATGAGATAATAATTGAGTGATAAAATTTATAATTTAATCCAATTATTTTAAGTTTAGTTCTTCTCTGAAGTAAGGTTTGTCACATTATTTTTTTTTAGATTAAAATTTAATTTTAAAAGTTTAAATAAACTTTACTCTTTGTTTCTTTTAAAAAGCATTTAAGACAAATTTATTCATGTATTTAATTTATATTATCAACAAGATAGCATCGACAAAGTCGAATAACAACTTGATGACCATACCACATCAACGGATAAATCAAACGGAATCCGACAACTACAATGCTGATATTAACATACTTAACCACCTGCAACACTATGACATGTTGAAAATAAATTAAATCATGCATAAAGTTTATTTTTTACTATATTTTAATATTATGTTGTTAATTTTTGTTTTATTTTAACATCTCCTTCAAAATTTAACGTTAAATTTGAAAAAAATAAAACATTTAAGTACTAAAACGAATCAGAACTGATAATTTAGGTATAAACGTGTTAATTTTTTTAACGACGGAATACCAAAATGAAATAAAAACTAAACATTAAGTATAATTTTGAAAAAAAAAATTAAGTATTGAAACAAATAAAAATTAATAATTTAAATACTAAATGCGTAATTTATCCTTAAAAATAACACTATAACACATTGGGAAGAACACTAGAAAACCAATTTCTCGCAGGTAAGTGCAAAATTCGAGAGGATAAAGAGGAAGACAGGGTTGAATGTGAGACAATAAAAGATTCTCATAATTACAAGATTTTTTTTTCACGTATGTGTTATAGATATAATTATTTGAATTTAAATTCTTTAAAAAAAACATAACATTATCTTTTACCACTTACACCACTTAATGAATTCAGAGAACATATGCAAGGCCAACAGAGATGGTCTACAAGAGAAGACCGACCAAAAGGCGAACAAAACTAAGAAGCTAAACGGCATTTAGAACTTAGAAGGTATGCCAGAAGGACAAAAGGCAAAATCAAGCTGTGCACAACAGAAAAAGAGTAAATTATGTGTTTAATACCTAAACTGTTAATTTTGATCTGTTATATAAACTAAACTTTTAATTTTTCAAAATCATACCTAAGTTTATTTTTTGTTTCATTGCAATACTCGCCGTTAAAAACTTTAGTTTTTGTTTTATTATAGTACCCCATTCAAAATTTAATGTTAAATGTTAAATTTTTTGAAAGTTTAGGTACTAAAACGGACCAAAATTGATAGTTTAGGTATTAAACGGATTAAGTTTTTAACGACGGGTACTAAAATGAAATAAAAACTAAACTTTACGTATAGTTTTTGAAAAAATTAAAGTTTTGATATTAAAACTGACCAAACTGATAATTGGATACTAAATTCGTAGTTTATCCTAGAAAGAAAGAAGGAAAAAACTTAGTGCCGGCTAATCTGTCAACGGTAGTTGGGCTTATGATTCTTGCTTGTTTCTTGTCATTGTCACTAATAATCTTCCCACATAAAGCATCATTATGAACCTTGAGTACCTTGTTTTCGAGTTTTAACTTCGCGTTCCTCCTCCAACAGCCGTGGCACATCACTCTTAAGACGGCGCTCTTCCTTAATGAAGCGTTTTTCAGCCTTCAGCGTCTCGTTTTCGAGACGTAACGGATCAGCCTGCAATCAAAGCAACAGAGTAAAAGAATCTATACCAACACATGTACTTTAAAATGAGGATCTATACAACCTTATACCGAAGCCCAAATGGAATCAGTAATAACTATCATGAAATGCCAAGTAACAAATATGCAGTGATTTCTGCTGGGAACTAACAATTGTAGCAGTGGGTGTGATGTGATATGAAAAAGAAAAATATGCAATGTTGTAGGGTTACATTGTTTTGCTTAACCTTCAACTTTCTATATCCATTTTGTTCTCCCAGGCTGAACAAGGTAAAAAAAAAATTGATTACTTACACTATCTTAACTTTTGGATAAATTACGTGTTTAGTATATAAACTATCAGTTTTGGTCCGTTTTAGTACCTATACTTCAATTTTCAAATCATACCTAAAGTTAACTTTTGTTTCATTTTAGTACATGTTTCAAAATTTAACATTAAATTTTGAAGGGAAAAAACCAAAGTTAGGTACTGAAACGGATCAAACTAATAGTTTTAGATACTAAACACGTGAAGTTTTTAACGACGGATACTAAAATGAAACAAAAACTAAACATTATACTTGGTTTTGAAAAAATTAAAAGTTTAGGTATTAAAACGGATCAAAATTGATAGTTTATGTACTAAAAGCGTAGTTTACACTAACTTATTTAACCCGTTAAACTATGTTAATGGTTGCTTCTAAGATGGTTAGGCACCTATTTCAAACAAAAAAACACTTTAGGCAGCTAAAATATAGAAAAGGGTCACTTATTTTTTAATTAAGCTAAACTAAAAAAAAATACATTCATATGAAGAGCAACGAGAAAAGAGACATACAAGATACTGTGCAAGTGTTTCCAAAAGAACATTTTGTTTGTCATGGTTGTGCTTGAGCTGCAAAAGATCACTCCGCAGCTGATCAATCATTGCTGCTTGCTTTGTCAAGGTTTGATTCATTGAAGCATTATCCTTTCAATGACTGATTCTTCCTTTAAAGAATCATTTTCTCTAGCAAGGTTCTCCAAATTCAATTGCATTTGCACTTTGTTATTCTGTTTCCAAAGGAAAAGGAACATCATTAACTACACATCAATAGGAACAAAATCTTCATATGCATTGGGATTCCGCTTTTATTTAAATCTTCCTCTTATATTCTAACATTTTAAAACTGTGAATTTAGAACAGAATCAAAAAAGGCAAAATCCCAGAATGAAATTGAATCCTTTTCCCAAGGCATAATCCAAATTCTTTCAAGGGAAATGAGGCAAGAGACATCAGAAATAGGGCTGTAAATGAAAAACCGCACAGTTTGCAAGTTATTCAAGTTCAACTCACTCAACACTCGAATCGACGGGACTCGAGTTTTTAAAGAGTCGAAACGAACTAATTGATACCCTACTCGAAAAGAAATATATTAAATTTTAAATTAAATAATTAATAATATTAATATTTATATGTTTTTAAAATACAATATAAGGTTTTCATGTACTTAATGTTTATGTTCAAGTTTGAATTCGAGTTCGAGCTTCAATCAAACTAAGTCTGAGAATGTTTCGAATTCAAGTTCTTTCGAGCTCGAGTCGAAACTTCAGTTTTTTATTTTGAATTCGAGTCGAACTTGGTAATTTTAATCTGACCAATTTTCGAGTCAAGTCAAGCTTAGCTTTGAACTTTTCAGGTGGAGTGAAACTCGACCCGACTCATTTACAGCCACATTGAGATAGTATCCTAACCTTCACTCTTTCGCGATATGCCTGGTCAATTAGCCTTTTCCTCTCATTTCGATCAGTTACAGATAAATTCGATTGGCTTTTTCTCAAAGCTCTGGAACCAAAAGTGTTTGGAGACAGAGATGCTGGACTGTGCTGCTTCCATTAGTCTGGTTCAGGGAACACCACTGCTTCTCCGGGATGATTGTGTTGGTATTAAAGATCCTTGATTCCATGCTTGTAGCTGAAAAAAAAAGTTTGAAATCAAACCAAATTTGAATACAACCAAAATCTCTGAAACCTATCCAAACACTACAATTTCAGTATTCTAGCCATAAACCGGCGAGGTATCTTGATGAATTATCAGAAAAATTGAAGATCATTAAGTCAACGAAGCAATCTAAAACATATGAAGAAGAAGAAAAAACAAATGAAAATCTTACATTTTGTTCAACGTGATAAGATGAATCGGAGAGCAACTGGCTCCAAAAGTGATCCATGGAACGTATCGTCTCGTCAACAAAAAAAAATAGATAGATCGAAATACGAGTGCCGTATTTAAAGCGAGAGAGTGGTGACTTGCGACCTCGCCGTATGTTGTGTCGATGGCGTCGTTGACTTGCGATACATCGTGCATATAGCGTTGAATCGCGCGATTTTCTTTCGTGATCGGACCTTGGGGAAGAAGAAAGCTCTGGAGATTCCGTTTGACTGATCGACTAAAATTGAGATGCCATGGCCAATCCCACATTATCAAATCTGCTGGGCTTGGGCTGGTATTTAACTCTTATATGTTGCGCTTTAATTTGATTGTTTTCTAAATACAATAATGAGGCCGAAGTCAGTTTATACATTAAGCCCACATAAAGAAGATTATTAGAATCACGGAGTGATGAGAAATTATTTTCTATTCGGTTCACCACGTCATCTAGGGATGGGCATGATATTCGAACTTGACGGGTTCCCATCTAATCGGGTCAGTTTTTTATTAAAAATCGATTTCGGGTTCGGGTCGGTTCGGGTTTAGGGTAAAAAATCCAACCGACCCGAAAAAATATAATTTTACTTATATATTTAGGAATAATTAATAATAAATCTCTATATATTATTATTTTTTTCAATTAAGTCACTTTTTTTATTTAATAAAAATAATATTTTTTATTATTTCAGATTAGTTTTTTAAGTTATATATCGGGTCGGGTCGGGTCGGGTGGAATCTTGTTTTGGTCGGTCGGGTCGGGTCGGATCTCGGGTGGAGGATTTCTTGTTCTCGGGTCGGGTCCGGTGGACCAAAAAACCGATTCAGGCCCATCCCTAACGTCATCTATGGTTTCAGTGAATCATATTTATTAATTTTAAACAATTTCTAAATAATTGTCAACTCCTTAATTACACGTAAGAAAGAGGTGAAGGTTCACCTTAAAAAAATGAGATGAAAAAATGTTATTAGTTGGTACCACAAATAACTTGGTGAGCCGGATCCATCTAATAATTTTTCCGAAGTAAGAGTAAGAAAAGAGTTGTAGATTAATGTTTGAAAACTTAGATGGAAATTAGTTTCCCGTTTATTTTTTTATCGAAATTTCAAGTTCAATATCTCATCTTTAAAAATTTTAATACACAATTTTTATATCAGAAAGAAAAAAAATGACGTCATAAAATTTATTCACATCGATAAGATACATCTTATCAAACATGTTTTGAGAAAAAGATAATGACCTCATGACAAGTGATGCTCGAATAATTCTTTAACAATTTATTTTTACGCTAATCATTCTAGTGGGTGAAACAAAAAAGATAGATAATTACGATGATGACTTCTAACAAGAACATCACAAAATCGAATAAGGGAGAATGTCACTTATTAAAAAAGATGAAGGCATAAATTTCATATCAAAAAAGAAAAGAAAAATATTTTTTTGAATAACTTCTATCTAGGATGACGAAGGTTGAAAATTTTAACCACGTGTTTCAGAGATTGTTGAAAAAAAACCTCTTAAAATTTATAAATAATTAAGATACATATTCCGTCAATATATCTTTTGAGTATAAAATAATGATTTAAAATAATTAATAAATTATTTAAAATCATCCATAATATTTAAATTTCAAAATGACTTCCAATTTAACATAAAACGCTATTTTTCTCATTATTTTTCCTAAATAAATTAAAAAAAGAAGAGAGAGAGAGAGAGAGAGAGAGTACAGAATGAACACAATAAGATTGGAACAGGCAATCACAACCACAACAAAGGTATTCTTAGGCAGTTGGTAACTTGGCATAGAAAGCCTACCATATTATTCCTTGTATTATACTCAATTTTCCATTATTCTTCTTCTCCAAAATAATCAAAAAATAAAAAAAATAAATAAAATAAAAATTAAATCTTTAAAACGCCATATATACTAATTTCTCCTCAATCAAAATTTCATATGAACAAATTAAATTCTTAAGCACTGAGAAACGGAAAATAATCTTCTTTTTTGTGTTTCTCTCTTCAATCCTCCACCAAAGGTTAGTGTTCGTCCTCAATTTTTGATGATTTGAAGTATTCATTTTATTTTCATTGTATATTTCTGATTCTGATTGTGAAGAACTTTCGTTTTTGTTTGATTTGCTGCTTTATGTCCTTTTTTTCCTTTTGTAATTGTTGTTATTTTTCCCCCTTCTGTTTGGCTACCGAGAAAATGTGGATACGTAGGCAGAAAGGAAGAAAGGTGGTTGAATGTGTTTATTGATTTTTTTATTGTTCTTAATTCTGATTTTGAAGGTAGGAAGAGTTTGAACTTAGCAGATCACTTTAAATTTTCCCCGGAAATTTTGATTTCCTTTTTCCTGCATTTTCTTGCGCACCAAACAGACTCCTGACTGTTTTGTTTTGTTTATTTACTTTAGACTAATTTTACAAGTATGAATAACGCTCTCATTAGATCTTTTTGTTGTTCTTTTTCGTTTAAAATGTTTTTTTCCCATAATTCAAAGCATGAATAACGTTCGCTAGATATTTTGATTGTATTCGTGTTTTGTTTAGTGTTTAATTTTTTTATGAACTAATCATCTCATTCATTTGTCAACGTCTTTTGCAGTCAAATAGGGATCATGAGATTCAAGAAAGGGACCAAAGTAGAAGTCTTGAGCAGAAAAGAGGTGCCATCGGGCTCCTGGCATTGTGCTGAAATAATCAGTGGCAATGGCCACAACTACAAAGTTAGATATGAAGGTTATTCCGATGCAACTAACGAGACGATCATGGAGAGGGTATCTAGGAAAGCTATTAGACCTTGTCCTCCTGCACCAGCAGTTTCATATAATTGGGTTCCTGGTGATATTGTTGAGGTTTTTGACAACTTTTCTTGGAAGATGGCAACAGTTTTAGCGATTTTGGAGAAAAAGTACATTTTCGTTAGGTTGCTTGGATCATCTCTGGAATTTAAGGTCAGTAAATTTGATGTCCGTGTGAGACAATCATGGCAAGACAATGAATGGGTTGTGATCGGAAAGGTACTTCCTATCTTAATCTATGTTCCTCCTGCATTTGAAAATTTTAAGTTTTCAAAGCTATTTCAGCATTCACTTTTTTCCAGTTGAATGAATTTATGTTATACAAGGTTTTTATATACTCATGTTCATCTTTAGTTTCCAAATGTATTTCATGTTTTTGTAAGTTGGAGTTAGCTTGAATATTCTCATTTGTCTAATCTAAATGGCATCCCTTCATTTGGTCAGTAATCATTCTTGATCTAAGTACCATCTATATTTCTATTAAGTTATGACAAATGTGATGTCATATGTTTGGTTCTTGTTCCACAAGCCAAGATATTCATTTATTATTTATGTCTACATGCAGGGTTCTGGCAGTTGTGAACATGTGAAACACGGTGAAAACTCCACTCTTAGATACAACCAAAAGTCTAGCACCCAATTTCAAAATACCATTAGAAGGACAAATAGGTATGTGAAGGATGAATGTGTTCCTGTTAACACGAAGGTTAATTACCAAGATTCTGTTATTGCTTCCTCAAAAACTCTAAAGAGAGGATGCTACTCTCATGTTGAAGCTCATGCTGCTGGTAGACAGAAGCTTAGAGCAGTTGAGAGAAATAAAAGATTGTACCGACTGGTTGTTGCAAATCCATCCATTCTTGAACAGGTAGATGCTGTTGCTTTCCCAAGAGATATGTTGGGTGAAACATACATACATGCTTCTCTTAACAGCAGAACGGGGTTGTCCGAAGTGCATGGAGACAGGAGAAGACCAAATGGTGCTGTTGGATGTTATTTTGCTGAGCATTTAGAAACGAATGACGCTGATAATGTTACATGCTCTGTTGGTAGTTGTAGTGTGAGTAGTAAAATTTCTATAGGTTACCTCATATTGTTCCTACAGGTCCTATTGAAGTTGATGATGGTGAATGGAGTGATGCTGAGTCTTTTTGTCCAAGGGGAGACAAGGAAGGAATTGTCCTCCTACAAAAGAAGAACTAGCTGCCAAGATCCATAAGATAGAGTTACATGCCTATCGTTGCATTTTGGAGGCCTTGTATGCATCAGGGACTTTAAGTTGGGAACAAGAAACTTTAGTGACAAATCTTCGTCTTTCACTTCATATATCTAATGATGAGCACTTGATGGAGCTAAGAAACTTAGTTTCCGCTGATAGCAGCATTCCTATAAGATAACATGGAGTGTCTGTGCCCCCCCCCCCCTTTTGTTTCTTCCCTTAGAATTAGACTTGGATAAATAATTACACTGGTGGCTACCTCAATTGTATCAAGCTTGATGAAATATGCTATCAATTTTCCTCATTTACATATAGAGCATATAGTGATATTTTGAAATGAAGGTAACACAACAGAAACTGAAGACCGTTAAATGTTTCTGAGATAAGCATTGTGTATCAGTTCTTCCATCCTTTCTTCTCTCCCTCATTTGTACATTTACTTTAGCAAACAGAACTTTGAGAAATAGCATATCGGGAATTTTCCAACAATTGAGCAGATATCAAGAATGCATTTTTCTGATTGTTCTCTTCTGTATATTTCTTGCACAACTGAAGTATTTATGTTTTTCTTGATATTTGATTTGATTATGAAGGAAATATGTGTCAAGCTTTCATATCGATGTCAATGCTCTCAGGGTATAATACTCTGTTTAAAAAATAATCGTTCTCGGGTTGAGGTAATTGATGCTTCCCCCTGTATTTTCCACGGCAGAGGAGGCTTAGACACTTCCTGCTAAATGCATGAACTCTGAAGATGATTTCTGGGTTTGGCACCTTTCTCTTGCTTTTCAACAGTGAGGAAATTATTTCGAGGAACTAATTTCATTAGTATGCGGCTCACTGGATTCTTCTATTTCAGGTCTCATGTGAGCCCTAGGTATCTGTGTTCCTGAAGGATGTAAGATCCGAATCTTGTGGGTGCCATGGGATGACCTAATATCTGGAATTCTCCAAAAGGTTTTATTTTGGATCTTTTTATAAGCTTATAAATGATGTGTTGTGACACTCTGCTGGGCCATGCATGTTTCACTTTGTTTGCTGCAAAGTAATCTTGCTGAGATCTCTACTTCTCGTGCATTCTGTATCTTCATTTCATAATTTAACGTTTTCGTTTCTGCTTGTTGATAATGGATGGACTGAAATTTTTAACAGGATCGGTAATGATCTTGCATGCATCGGATAAAAATCGAAAAGACATCTTTTTTGAGCATAATGGCCACATGACATCTCTTTGTTCAAGCCATTTGAATGGCTGTAAAATAGAAATGTATTAGCTGATCTGTGAAGGTAGCTCCTTGTGTGCAGTTTTTGCCTGTTAAGCCCGAGTCTGCTTTTCGATTTCTCGAAACAATGTTAGAAGATCCTATTGTTTCTATCCAGATAGGATATTTATCAGGCATGACCGAAATCATTACTAGAGTTATTTGTTTCACAATCGAATAAGCATGTTGTCTGTTCATTAACATGCACAAGGAAAATTGAATGCGACACGGTAGCATTTCCCAGTAGCTGTTTTCCTTAGGTGGCGTTTGGTTGGATGGAATCCCTTGGAATTGGTGGGAATTGGAATCCAATTCCACCACTTTCCCATGTTTGGTTCAAGTTTTTCAAGAGAATTGGAATCTCTGATGGAATTCAATTCCATCAAATGAGGGAAAGTGAATTCCATCCAAAAATGGATGGAATTCAATTCCCTTGTTGGAGGGAATTGAAATTTGATCATACTACTCTCATCAATCCTTTGGTAACTTATTCATATTGAATAAAATATTTTTTTTATTATTTCGGGTCGGGGGTTTCTAGTTCATATATTCGGGTCGGGTCAGGTCGAGTGAAACTTTATTTGGTCATGTCGGATCGGGTTTTTTTAAGTGTGATATTCGGGTCGGGTCGGGTTCGGGTTTAGGGTGAAAAAAAAACCGGACCGACCCAAAAATATATAATTCAGGTCGGGTCGAATTAAGTCACTATTTTTATTAAATAGAAATATTTTTGGTATATTTTTTCTAACTAATTAACATACTCCGATTGGAATGTATTGAAACATTGCTCTATCTTTTGGTAACTTATTAACATATTTTGATTGCGATGATTTTAACTTCTAATGTTCATTAGCATGATTTTTATAATTTATTGAAATGAATAATCAATCAATAAAATGAAAATTTAATATTTTTTATTTTTTATATATATTACTATGTAAGTTGTAAAATAAACTAAAATAAAGCAAAAAAGAAGAAGGGAAATTTTGTCATTTTAAATTACTGAAATCAAATTCATCTGTATGTGAATCAAACAGAATATGGAATTGGATTCCAATTCTTACAGATTTCAATTACAGATTATAATTCCTTCACAGATTTCAATTCTCCTATAAACATTCCAGCAAACCAAACGTCACCTTAGATAAATGCATCACTGTCTACTGAATTATTCCCTTTTTTACCATGGAAATTGTTTACAAGGGAGTTTCTCATCATAAGTCATCATTTAGCTTACGGTAACGACGTCGTCTTACTGTAATAAAACTAATTACAATCGATACATTCTGTAGGGTTACATAGCATTCAAAACTTGTGTCCATTGTTCATCTTGCCATGGAGTATTGCTTGTATTCGAACATATATTGATTGAGATGTGATAAAATCTGATCAAAGAATCTGAAATAATTATACAACTCAACGGTTCTAGGATCATATTTTATCAAATCTTAGTCAGCAGGATAACGTTCAACTCAGAATGACTTCAATTTTTTAACAAAAAAAATGAGTTTTGAACATATAAATAGTTGAGTGACCATTTTGCAACTTTTATAGTCTATAACTCAACAAAACATTGTCCTAAAATCGAGGACCATTTAGTAGCCTTTAATTATCGGAGACTCAATAAACAATATTATATTCGATAACCGTTTGCGTAGTTTACTTCAAATTATTATATGTATATTTAAGTTTTGTGTTGTTTTCAATTCTCATAAGTATAGTTAGGCCTATAAATGAATCGAACAAACACGAACGACAATGTGTTCATGTTCGTTCATTTAACTTTAATCGATAAATGAACGAACACGAACAACTACTGATTTTGTTCCTAATGATATAAAATTATATAGATTTCATATTAACATTTATAGTTAAAATACATGATTTTGTGTTCTAACTCTGATACCCTTTGGATGAACTGTCTCCAACTTCAATCTTGTATTAAGATTATAAACATTAGATATGAAATACTAATATTAAAAAACCATACTACACTTTCAATCTTGTATAACAAACTAAATGATTTAATTAATACTCGGTTCGAAAAGCTAACGAGGAATTTGACAAAAAATATATATTAAAATTTTATTTTTAAAAAATTAATTTATTAATAACATTAATTTTTATGTTTAATATTTAAAAAAATATAGTAAAAAATTTTCTTCTACTTAAGGTTCATGTTCAATTTGAATTTGATGTTAAAATCTGAATTTGAGCTTCAATCGAGTTAAGTTTAAGATTTTTCTTTTAATTTGACTTTGACGAGCTTTTTCGAGTTTCAATTCATGATTTCGAGTTCCAACCTAAAAGTCTTAGACTCACGAGTTTTCAAGTCGAACCGTCTTCATTTTAGAGTTTTCAAATCAGATCCACAATACTCGAGCTCGATTACAACCCTAAGCACCACCATCGATATAAATATCCAGTTAATTGAACTTTGACAGAGCCATCATTGGCGAATAGTGATCTGTGGGACAGAAATTTAAGAACACGTGAAGGGACAGTAGGGTTTGAGCTCTTAATAATTAAGGTTTTGAATATCGGTTTAGGGTTTAAGAAATTGATCAGAACCCTCAGGTATAACAACCTTGAAAATTATTCTTGACCCTTTGTATGAACCGTCCCGTACATTCAATTTCGTGTTAACATTATAAAATTAGATATGAAATATGTGGACGTGGAAATTGAAGAACAAGTGAATGGACAGTAGGGTTTTGAGTTCGTAATAATTAGGGTTTTGAATGTTGGTTTAGGGTTCAAGAAAATAAGGATCATTGTACTATTAATTAATAGATCTATCGTACTTATAGGTGTATTCGGTTCGGTTCAGTTCGATTTTTTACAAAAAATTGAATCGAATCGAAATAAACAGATTTTCATATTTAAACCGAAATCGAATAGTTAAAAACCCGAAAAAAACCGAAACCGATTTTTTCGGTTTCGGTTCGATTTTTTAACGGTTCAAGTTTTCAATTCGATTCGATTTTTCAGTTTTTCAATAAAAAAAATCACTTGAAACTATTTTTTTTACAAAAATTGCCTATTCGGTTCAATAGAACAAATGAATTCCATATAAAAAATCCGAACCGAACCGAATAAAAAAATAAAACTTTTAAATCGAACCGAAAACCGAACTATTTAAAGCCAAACCAAACCGAACCATTTTACTCGACTCGTGTCGATTTTCGATTTTCTCAGTTTCGTTGCTCAACCCTAATCGTACTTGGTCCATAAGTACTTATAACTCGGCTCTAACAAATTATTAAACGGTCCAATTCACACTTTGATATAAACAACTTTCAAAATTATCTACCTTCAAATCAATTTAAGTAAAATATTATTCAAAACTATAAATTCAATTTTTGTTTTACTTTAATCATTATTTAGAATTTAATGATAAGTTTTAAAAATATTAAAAATTTAATATTAACGGAAAATATAATAACTTAAGTACTAAACGAGTTATGTTTATACCAATAAGGTACAAAAATTTAATTAAAAAATATTAAATATAATTTTAAAAACTAAGTTTTGATATGTACTATAAAGTACTAAATGCATAGTTAGTACTATTTAAAATAGGAACATTTCAAATACAGTTTTCGAGATCGACAGGCATAACGAAGAGAATGAAAAATCAGAGCAAATGGAAATTCCAATTTCTTTTCAAGAAAATCTCGTAATGCATCTACTTGAGGAGGCAAAATCCAAAACACCGACAATAAGCATAAAAGTCAAAACCAACCATCCAAGATCCACCGTCCGTAACAACAATTATATTCGAAAATTTCTAAAATGGAGCTCAAAACATCAACCCCTATTTCTTCCCACTTGATAAACACAAATCCAACTGAGCTAAAAATGAAAAATGCAGGCACAAGCACTGAAATCACCTCTATTCGAATGCGTCATCGTCATCTGGAAGAGGCTGACTGGCTGCCGCTGCAAGCTCAGCCTCATGCCTACACAAACCAATCAATCAACACAAGTGTTAACCAATGCCTCCTAATCCAGGTTAACCAAAAGATAAAACCGAAAAACAAGTATCACGAGGATTATCTCATACTGTTGCTGGGCAGCCAAGTCAATGTGAACTTCAGGAGGAGCAAGAGCAGGCGACTCAACAAAATGAAGATTGGGGTCACTGAAATCATCAAGACGTTATCGATATTAGGCATCGAACAAATCATCAACATTACAACATTAATTATGTGGTAAATGCAATTTCATATTACCCGGCGAGCTTCCTAGCAAGGTACAAGAAAGGCTTCTCAAAATATAGTTGCTCTTGGCAGAAATTCATAGTATTGCAGGTTCTTCTTCCTATGGAATGTGACCTGCTTTGCTTTGACCTGCCTGTTCTTTACATCAACCTTGTTACGCAGAGAACAATAGGAATATTCTCACACACCCTGTATTAGCAAAATAGAACTTTTAACATAAGCCTGTACACATAAGCCTAAACAGGTGAAGATTGTCAATCCCAAACACCTGCAAAGATCACGATGCCATGTAGGAACATTCTTGTACGTCAACCGGGCAGTAACATCAAACATAATAATGGCACATTGCCCATGGATGCTGCAACACAAGATAAAAAATAGTAAGAAAATCACTCACAATGCAAATAAGCTTAACATACGCTGAACAAAACAAAATGGTCATGAAAGTTACGGCATAAGCCAACGATACAGAGACTAAACATGCACGCCAAAACCTAGCTACAAATAAGACATCATAAAGTTTATACAATAACACTAAAAAGACATTCATCTGGCATTACTCATCAATGATGGAAGACCACTTAACAATTAATCAAAAAGTTGCAGAATTCATAAAATTACTTACTAGTAACCATCTCGAGACCACCCAAACTTTTCTTGACCAGCAGTATCCAGCAATAAAACGGATTTCCCACAGTTAGTGAAGAAGTCCAATGGGTGAACCTCCACACCAATGGTTGCTGCATATTCAAGATGATAAAACGCCCAAGTAACATTTATATCAAGGCACTCAATTTGCTCAAGCAGTACCAAAAACAAAACAAAGCTTTTAAAAACACTTACGCTCGTATTTCTTTTCAAACTCTCCAGTTAGATGCCTCTTCACGAAAGTGGTCTTTCCTGGCACCAATCACAAAAAGTTAGAGCAATTCCAAAACAATGAGAAATTATTTACTTAGATTCTAAACTGAAACAAAAGTGAATATTATAGATATATATTCAAGAAACAACATTTATTAATTATTAAAATGTATACAGATTAAAAAAAACATGGAAATGAAAAGGTATAATGATACTCATTTTCTCTTAAATATATCTTTTAATTCAAAATCCCAGCTATTAGCATCAAATCATAACAGTTCGAACCGACGATGACGAGCAAAACATTGTAAATCGAATCTGCATGAAAAAGGAAATGAAATTACCAGTTCCTCATCGCCGACGATGACGAGCTTGAAGCTCGGATAATCAACAGTTTGCTGATTAGGCAAGCTGCGCAAATCAACAACAAAAAACAAAAATCAAGATCTATCTCGAAACTAAAAACTGCATATTACAGTCAAGATACTGAAACAACAATGAGATAAAAGCAATAATTAAGAGAGAGATCGAAGATTTCACCATCGATCGCTGAGCAACAAAGAGAGGAGAAATGAATCTGCAAATCTTGCGTTTGTCGGCGAAATAAGAGGGATCGGAGCGCGAGTGAATTTGGAGACGGCGATGGGCGTGTGTGTTTTTATAAGATGAGGGCTTTTGTGGAGTCTAAAAGCTCGGTCTTAGCCTTAGGCCCCGGCTTTAAATTGACGCAACTCTCTGTGCCGTTGGATTGGATTAATCTCCACCGTTTTCTATCATCTAATCCTCTCCGCCGTCCGATCATTTCTCCCTGGGGTCCACTTCCATTATGCCGCGCTAATACATTTTTTTATTTAGATTTTCAAGGAACAGATGGCAATTTAGTAAATATCATTTTGGCATTTATAAAAGAAAAACGTACGTTTTGCTAGCTCCAGCTTAATTTCAAAGCAGTTTAAAGTCCTTTTATTATTATTTTCCCCTTACTTTTTTTATTAACGGTAAATTAACGTTTCTCACTGAACTTTAATCTTTTCTTATTTTCTTCACCAACTTTCAATTGACCATTTTATTCATTGAATTTTACAGATTAAATCATTTTGCTCACTCTACCGTTAACAATTTAACGGTGTTACGACATGACATAAGCATCAAAATGGTTTCGTTTTGAAAAAAAAAATATACTACAAAACGACGTCGTTTCGGTGTATAAAATAGGAGAGAGATAATTTAGTGACTCATGGTGTAATTTACCTTTCCTTTTTCTTCATTTTCTCTTCGTCAACACCATGTTTTTTTGTTCAACCGTCCAAACCGCTCTATAGATGGTGGGTCGTTCGGTCCCAAACTTCATTGGTCGGTTCGTCTCGACCCATGAGTCCGAATATGGGGTTGTTTCACCGGAAAATATCCAAAACCCGGAATTTGGACTAAACGTTTGGTTTTCCTCACTTTTAATCTCAAATTCGTAGACTTCGAAGTAAATTCTGAAAAATGAAGGTCGAATTCAGACTCAATGTGTCTAGTCGAAAGACCCATCCCATTTTAGGACCGAATGACCACCATCTACGACGATCGACGGTGACCAACGGTGACATGGACGCCTTCTTTTTTTCTTAATTGTTTTATATTAAATAAAAAAATGACATGCCATCAATTGTTAGAAAGAAAACAGTTGAGTGAGCAAAATGATTTGATTGTAAGTTCAGTGATTAAATTGATCAATTTGAAAGTTAGGTGAGGAAAATAGGTAAGAGAATATAGTTCAGTAGGAAAGGTGTAATTTACCCTTTTATTAATATGGGTAAGTATAAGGCAATATCTGTTCAAAGATAATTCTCAACTATTTAACATTGAACGCTCAAAGCCAAACATTCCTGATGCCCAAATTCATGATCTTAAGGCGAGCTCAATTTGTGCTCCTCTTAGTTATTTTATTAATATATGTAATTGAAAACATTAAATATTTTGGACAATTACACATTTAGCACCTAAACTTCAATTTCGGTATGTTTTAATATTTAAACTTTTATTTTTTTCAAAATCTTACCTAAAGTTTAGTTTGTTTTGTTTTAATACTCCACCATTAAAACTTTAGTTTTTGTTTTATTTTAGTACCCCATTCAAATTTAACGTTAAATTTTGAAAAAAAATTAAAGCTTAGGTACTAACTGGACCAAAACTAATAATTTAGGTACTCAGCATGTTAAGTTTTTAATGATAGATACTAAAATGAAATGAAAACTAAATGTTAGGTATGGTTTGAAAAAATTGAAAGTTTAGGTACTAAAACAGATTAAAACGAATAGTTTAGATACTACATATGCAGTTTACTCATGATTTTTTAAATACTATAGAATTCTTACAGTATAATATATGCTATTTCTTAAGGAACATTCTACAACACTCGATGAGTACCAGTAATCACCACTAACAATGAGCATATTAATTTAATTTATAAAAAAATAAAATCCTAAAAGGCTCAACTTATAATTATAATTAATTAAAAATTTAAAAATAAAATTATTTAAAATAAAAGATAATTATATCAGTGACTACCTAATTATTGTCCCTTTTTTATTTTGACCATCATTTTAAAATTTTATCAAAATAAATCACTCAATTATTTAAATGCATTTAATTAAATCATTTTTCGTTAATATTTAATGGAGAAACTGACGTGACAATCAAAACATTTGATAAATATGTTTTTCTTCACTGTTACATATATATTCTATCAATGTAATATTAATTTTAATAAATTAAAACAAACTTAACTCACAAATCAAATGATGTCACGCGTCACTGAAATTTACCATTTACATGTAAACTTTTTTTATTCCATTTGTGTTCCAATTGAAATACATAACTTTGTATTAATTTTAGAATTTAAAATTGCTTCAATAAATTTATTCAAAAAATATTATAAAACAATTATTAGGAAATATAACTTGAATTAGTTATATTTGTAAATTGTAGGAATCATGGAACTTTGCGAGCTTATCATTGGACATTTTTTTCATTACAGTAATTTAAATTGAATTAAAGTAAATTTTAAAATATTAAATTAAGTTTGAAAACGTGTAAACCAATTAAATGAATAAATGAAATATCAAAATGATATAAATGAAATAATAATTATGTACAAATTTTTGTTATCGAAAAACATTAATTATATGTACAGTAATTTTGGTTTATTGATTTTTTTTCAGTGATGTTTTATTGTGATGATAAATTTTAATTTGCGACGTGATACACCATTTGATTTGAGGATTAAATTTATTTTTATTAAAATTAAGATCAAATTTATAAAATATATAATTAAGAGTTAAATGATTAATGAAATGTCAAAAATAATGGTGAAAATGAAAAATGACAATAGTTTGGCGGTCACTATTGTAATTTACTGTTTATTTTAAATAATTTACTATTAATTTTTTATAAATTAAATTAATAGTGATCATTAGTACTCATTGAGCGTGATAGACTCATCTATTTCTTAATTATTGATAATATACATAATCTACAAACGTAATTGTTTGAACCTAAAATTTATAAATCGAAAATTAATTTTTTTAATAATCTGAAATAAATACAAGATAATATCTCTTCGAAGCTGACTCTCAACATTAAATGCTCGCACCCCTCACATCTATGGTGCTTGAACCCGAATCTTTAAAAATAACAACAATTCTTTTACCACGAAGATCACTTGATTCGTATTTTTAAAAGATTTAAACAATTAAAAGTTATATATTGTAATTTTTATAATAATTAGTATTAATTTGTTATTTAATCTGTATCAAAATAATAAAATATATTAGGAATATGATCTTTCTAATTCTAATTGTACCACAAATTTATATGATTAATTGACTCAATATTATCGGCCCTAAAACAGCCGATCGAACTGTGGGCGGAAAAAATATAAGTCAGGCGAGAATTTCTTTATGCTATTCGATCTTTTCATCTGGATCACGGCTAAACTCGCCATACTCTCTTCCGGCTGAACGTATATCTCCTCCCAGACATCTCTAAATAGTTTATTCAAACTCCTCCATGGCCACCCCTTCTGATAACTCTAATTCGTAAGTCTTTTCAATAATTCGTCAATTTTCCATATATTTTGTTGGCTATTTGTCGACAATCTTTCGTTTTTTTGTTTTGAATTCTCGCAGTAGGTTCTTAATAATTCTATTTCAATACGTATTCGCAGGGAAGTTGTTTATAGGAGGCAAAACAAAGGACCCCCTTTCAAGTTCCTAGTTCCTTTAGTTTATGCCCCTGTTCTCCCTTTAAGTAAGTCTAGAATCTCTCTTATTTCCCCCCACTCGGGTGATTTTGATCTCTGGGTTTCTTTTCTCAGATGTTAATTTTGTATGGGTTGTTTTTTTTTTTCGTGTTTCAGTTCGACTTTCTTTGAGGAAGAACCCGGTTTTAAGGGATCGGCTGTTTACTATTGTGTTGGCTTGGGCTTTTGTTCACGGTTCTTATTTAGTGTATCCTCATTCTATCAAACTTATTTGTTTTACTTACTATACCTGATTGTTGATTCTATGTTTTCTTTTTTCCTCTGAATCATTGGTGCTTAAATAATGCATTGGTAAATGTTGCATCTGGATGTAGGGTGAATATTCAATCGAGTCTATTCAAACAATTTTGAATTAGTGAGTTGACGAGTCCTGATTTATAACCCAAACTTTATTTGAATCTTTTTGAGTGAGTCGAGTTTATGAAATTTGAGTCGAGTATAGTGGTGTGTTCAAGTTTTTATTTATAATGGTATGGTACTAATTGATTCTAATTTTAAAAAATTTAATCATATTCATATATATATATATATATTTCTTCATACTTTTTTCATGTGATTATATATATCATGCAAAGTTGAGGAAGTCGACATGAACTTGAAAACCAATCCATGAATTTCCAAAAGCTTTGAGTTATTCAAGTCTTATTTTATAACTCAAATTTTATACAAAAATTTTGAGTCGAGTTTTGCTCACCCCGACCTATATGTTTGGCCCACTAGGTCTTGCATCCTCCAGTTTTAAATGGTTGGCTTTGACATGTCATTCAATGATTTCTATATGCAACTTATTTGCAATAGCATTGAACGATACATGTGTCTGTACAATGCATGATGCTGCTGTTGCCCCCGAGAGATTGATTCATTTGATTGCAAGGAATTGATGGATGCATATAAGCAAGATTAAGTATTATTTGGATTCTTTTTGGTTTTAAATTAAAACCACAGTGCATTTGTTTCTGAAATGTTTTAAACTGAAAAAATGGTTTCTTTAAGCTCTAATTCTCAGCATCGATTCTATATTCTGTCAGATCCAATTGTTAAGAATGCCATTTCTTCTGATTATATTAAGGAGTCATGTTTTTGGCCAAGCCTGTAGGGGGTAGATGTGTATGAAGAGGTATAATAAGATTATATTTTCTCAATATTTATAATGAAAATAACCACAAGTAATCTAAATGGTAAGATTCATACCTTATGTATGTTTTATGTATACTCCAATTATTTGTTCTTTTCTACTTAATATCCCGGAATTCAATACTATGTTGTTTTGGTAATCATGCTTCTCTATATGTATGTTTGTCCTAATTTCTAGAAACACTTGTAGATATCGTCTTGTTGTTATGTTCCTAGTTCTCTGCTTTGTTTTCCTTAATGAGTTTTCAGGTCAGATCTATACGATGCTGAGAGCAAGTGAACATGCAGAGAGTTTGGCTTGAGGAACTGATTTTTATCCCTTTAATAAGTATTCATATTTTGTGGCATAGAACAAGTTGAGTATTGTATTCTTCTCATTCCCTCTATTGAGGAATGATAATTGTGTCTCGCAGTTATAATTCATTTCGGGAGTTAATTTAGATTTTGAGGAGAAATAAGATAGGGTGATGAGCCTGCTTGTTAAACTCGAGATCGATCTGCAGGTCACACATACACATTCAGAGTTGTTTTGATGTTCTGAAGTAAAACACAGCCATCCATACATTATGCATTACTGATCTGCATCATTGTCGAGTATTTATTTTGTATCATGTGCACGAAAATTTTGGGGTTTGGGCGGAGTTCGAGTGTGTTGATCTGAAGAAAAGGAGACGGGGATCAAGTGGCTGGGTTAGTTGTGTGTTGGAACATAGTGTTAAAGTGCTCTTGGCACGATTCTTGGTTTCGTTTTCAGTAGTTCTTTCACTCGATTTTCATGTTTAGAAAAAAAAATTGCGACCACTTGGATTTGTTGGTTTTTAAGAGAAACCCTTGGAGATTTCAAAGGGGCATGCTTTGGCAACCCTGTTTCTGCACTTTCCCCTTTCGTGAGCAAAGTACCCATAGGAACCTTGAATGGACAAAGAAAGAGATGCACACTTGGGGATTGACAATTTAACTCGATTCGATAGGATCGAATTATTTAAAAAAAAAACAGCGATTGGATTTTTTAAGTGTAAGGTCTGGTCAAGTTTACGTGGAGGGTAAAAAATTTCGACTTGACTCAAGAATAATAATGACGTATCGGTAGTCATCATACGGAGTTGCCTCGCCTTATCTTCCGTGAATCGACCCGGAGGAAACCTTGCTCTCGTCGATTTTTGACCCCCCTTTCCAATTCGCCTCGTCTTGTTTTCCTCAGCTCGTTATCGGAATCAATGTAATCGGGATCGGATGATACACCAAACAGCGGCACAAACCACCAGGTCGAGGAAGACGACACGGTAACATAATGCTATGACTTGGCAAAATAATATCAACTTTGGCTGGGCTATACCAAGACTCTCAAACAATTCAGGATGTTTAATTGGAAGCTCGATAGCCTACAAACCGAAAAGTGGGTGTAAAAATTTACACCAATCCACGACGGAAAAACAGGATTAATAGTTTGCATAATCTACAATTACGGATTACTTGTGAACCATTCTTGAGCGAGTTTGAACGGATGTGGGTTCGGTCATTTATAGCGGACACAGAGAGCGCTGCCATAGCTATATAGCGGGTGATGTCGCGGTCGTCGACCGTTATTTAAATCCATGTTAAACTTAACTTGTTTAATACCTAAATTATCATTTTTGGTCCATTTTAATACTTAAACTTAAAAAAAATCAAACCTAACGTTAAATTTTAAACGGGTACTGAAATAAAAAAAACTAAACTTTAGGTATAATTTTGAAAAAATTGAAAGTTTAGATACTAAAATGGATCAAAACTAATAGTTTAGGTATTAATGTGTAATTACCCTAATATTTTCAATAATTAACATTTGTATTAGAGTTAGGTTTCTAGTTTAAGAAAAATAATTTATTTATTAAAAACATAGAAGTCTTATCTTTAAAAAAAATAGGATCAATTTGTTAAAAATGTAAACAGTGAGGGCTAAATTTATGATTTTACCCGGTAAGATTTACCAAGATCGTAAATTTAAAGAACGGCAGGGCTACTTCAGTAAAGGTGTGTTTTTTCCTTGCGAGTTCATCTTCGATTCGAATATATAAAGTACTTTCAGTTTCTTATCTCCGAGTCCAGACCGCAAGCATTAACCTTTAGCCTTCAAACCAAATTCTCTGTTTTCTTTCTCCATTAATCTTTGATTTTCTCGGTTTATTCTTCTTTCTCTGGAGCGGGAAGATGTCCGGGAAAGGCGCCAAAGGTTTGACCACCGGCAAAACCCTCGCTTCCTACAAGGACAAGGACAAGAAGAAACCCATCTCTCGTTCTTCTCGAGCTGGTCTCCAGGTACTTTTTCTTTTCCCTTTTCACTATCCTTGTGATTTTTTTATCCGGGTTTTTTGTCTGGTCTCCAGGATTAGTGCTTGAACTTGAGTGTATGAATGGGTCTTTAATTACATGGTGTCTTAAGCATGTTTAGAAGAAACAATTTATGGTAGTTTAGAAATAAAACTGGCTCAAAAGGCTGTATATCTGTTGTGATTTCGTTGCTTAGGATGCAGATCGAATTGATATCGGAAATCAGGATGTTTGGATTCGAATACTAGGTCCTATATGTCTCAGCTGTGTTGGTTGTGTTTGTGAATCACTGCTTTGGGTATAGCTAGAGGTTGGAGCTTTACATGTTATTGTATCTCGTTGTTGAATTTTTTGTATGATGTTGTAACCTGCAGTCCCGTGGGTCGTATCCATCGTCTGCTTAAGCAAAGGACCACGGCACACGGGAGAGTAGAGACGGCTGCGGTTTATTCTGCTGCTATCCTGGAATATTTGACTGCCGAGGTGTTGGAGTTGGCCGGAAACGCGAGCAAGGATCTGAAGGTGAAACGTATTACCCCCAGACACCTGCATTGCGATCCGTGGTGATGAGGAACTCGATACCTGATTAAGGGAACCATTGCGTGGCGGTGTGATCCCTCATATCCACAAGTCACTCATCAACAGTCATCCAAGGATAGACTGATGCTTCATTGCTTGCAGGGATTTGCCATGCCAATATCTCAGCTGCATTTTTAGCTGTGAGGTTTAAACTTAAAAACAATAGGCTGAAGCTTAAAATAGCGTTTTATGCGTTAGTTATGTTGAAACTTAGGTCGAGACCGGTATTTTCTTTTTCGTTTTCGCAGACAATAGTGGCATTGTTTTACAGATTGACTGAACTTGTTGCTTTTGAATAGTTAACATATTGAACTAGCTTTAAGGTCATTGATGTGGTATAATATTAGATGTTATCTCGTATGATCGAATCGCTTGTCCTGCAGACTATTCTTGCATTTTCTTCCTGCTCTTATGTGCATGAAGATCAAATTTTAGACCATATCACAAGCCTCACTATGCAAAAGAAAATTGTTCTAGTGTCTCGATAACTCAAATCAATGCATCGCCTAATTTTGTTACATGCATTGTTGCATTCGAGTCCGGAATCGAATGTTACTTGCCATGTCCTGTCCCCCCTTTCCTAATCCTACCCTTAGCTTCCGTATACGCCGATTCGTGCAAAAGTGAACTTAGATTGTTGCCTGCCTAACGGTAAGGATTGTTCTGATGGTTCCGTGTGCCGTTCCGATAGCTGCAGATTCTTCTCGGTTCATCCAAAACACCTCTTCCACCAGCATGATCAGGTTAAAATTTGCTCATAATTAAGCGTCGTCATAAGTATAGTTTATCCTTTCTCTCCCCCATAGCCTTTGAAAACGCTGCCTTATTTGTCATTCAAATCACTCTGAAGAGCGAACTTTCCTTCCTCTCGTTTTGTTAGGGTAAATTACGTATTTAGTACCTAATCATCAGTTTTAATCTAATTTAATATCTAAACTTTCAATTTTTTTAAAATCATACTAACGTTTAATTTTCATTTCATTATAGTACTCCGTTAAAATTTAACATGTTTAGCATATAAACTATCGATTTTGGTTTGTTTAGTACTTAATTTTTTTAAAAAAATATTGTAAATTTTTGAACTGGTATTAAAATGAAATAAAAAATAAATTTTAATGGTGAGATACTAAAATGAAATAAAATTAACTTTAGATATAATTTTTAACAAATTAAAAATTTAGGTATTAAAACGAGTCAAAATTAATAATTAGATACTAAACATGTAATTTACCCTTTTTCATTGCGATGGGAAAATTCTGACTCCATATCTGTCCTTCTCGCCAGTATTACCAAATAAAAAACGCGGATTTTGCTTTAAGGTCTTTCAAAATCATTCCAAGATCCCTGATTCATCTTGTCGGTGACTATGTTTCGAAATTATTCATCTTTTAAATCTGTCCCCCCCCCCTTTAATTACTTTTAGATCAATACCATATCTCGTTTCTCTTTATTTTGTCATAATTCCGACTTATGCATCTTCCATATCTCAATTTTGCTTAAGATCTACTGATTTTAGCTTCTGGGTGTCTGCTAGTAAGGGGAAATGTCGACAATTAGATTGATTCCACTAAACAATACTATGCTACGAGCAGTTGGTCGTTGGTTATGCACTATGTCAAGTTTACTCGCTGTTATCAACAAATTTGCAATAACCAAATTCAACTACCCAGGCTTATTAACTGCATTACAGTACTTGACTTCTGCTTTAGGGGTCTGGGTTTGGGGAAGTTGGGTTTTTACACCATGACCCTTTCACTTTGGATGTTGCCAAGAAGTTTTTGCTGCTGCTATTGTGTTTTACCTTGCAATCTTCACGAACACCAATCTTTTGCTCCATGCCAATGTCGATACTTCATAGTGTTAGATCCTTGACACCCTTTGGTGCCATAGCCGATACGACCTTTAGGCGGCAGCCCTGCCGTCGAAGCTAACGTTTATGTCTTTGTTGATCATTCTGGGTGGTGCTGTTGGCTGTGGCCACCGATTCGGCGTTTACGATCTCCGCCTATTCGTGGGCGGTTGCTTATTTGGTTACCATTACTACTGAGATGGTTTATTAAGCATATGATGAATCTTGGGTTGAACACTTGGGGTTTTGTCTGTACAACAACTTGTTATCGTTGATGATGGCGCCGGGACCGATACAGAGATGTGTTACTGCTTTGAGAGCCAATGCAGGGATTGGTTCGAACCTGTGTCGTTCACTGCGGTGTTTTGTCGTGTTTGTTCGGTTTGCTCATAAGTTTCTTGGATTTGCAGCTAGGAGGGCGATCTCCGCTACGGCATTTACCGTGACGGTGTGTTAGTAAGTTCCTCACGGTTGTGATCAATGTGTTGATTTGGGATAAGCATGCCACTCCTTTCGGTTTGGTTTGCCTCCTCTTCACGCTGGCGGGAGGGATTCTTTCAACAGTCGTTACTGGACTGCCTCGTGAACCAACTGCATCTAAGCAGACTGGTGATGAGGATGAGAACGATGATGTGGAAGATGATCAAGGTAAGAGTGTATCTGGTAAACATGTTTCTGTATGAGAAGTATTGTTTCTTATGTTTCATGGTTTGGCCACTAAGAAAAGACTCTTGGGATTCATGATCTAGTCTCCCATTTTTAGAATTTAAACATGCTTAGTTCTTAGCCCTTTAGCACTCGTGATATATGAATCACTATGTTTCGAGTTCGGTATTGACTATATTGTGGCATTCTTTTGTTGCTTTATGTACTACTGGTGGCAAGTTTTTTTAATCAATGGGTTGTGGCTCATTCGAATTGAGGAATTTGCATTCTTGTTTCTTCTTTACTGTTCCTTATAGATGTTCTGGAGACCTTGATTTAAATATTGATGTTGCCATCAGCTATAGGCTATCGGGTCATAGGTTGAACTCCGGATTTATAGTGCGTCTTATGGCTCGAATTGAGGTATGTTTAATTGCCGTACGATAGTGAAGAAGGCAGTGAGTCTTGATATTAACCGATGTTTGATCAGCATCTCCCAACAAACAAACTCCGTTGGTCGGAGATTGCAGTATTGGACTCGAATTTTGACACAAGTAAAGATTCTAAAGAAGCTTGCTTACCTTGGAATAAGTAAAACCCTATGCTCCCTTAAGTAGATAACATCTGCAGATACGCACTGATGAACACTTTCATTGATTATCATTTCATGCTGCACTTGATAGTTTATGTTTGGTGATAATAGATCTGCAAAGCCGAATTCTATTTTCGTTGCCGGGACAGAAAATAGCAAAACAAGTTTTTCTCGTTTCTCGAGTAAGACATTTGAAGGAGCTGAGGGGGAAACATCCCTTGCCTGTTTTGCTTAGATCTGCCCCGGCAATGGCCATAGGCCATGTTGAGCAGTATTTGTAGTTCGAACTCGCTTCATCAACACGTCTAACCTGCATATTCATGTTTTGACATCCTTCTCACCTGTGCTCCTGGCTCAATCTTCTACCGCGATTCTTCTTCGTTTCAGCGGCCTCGAGGACCTCTTTAACTCAGGTTAGTCTCGAGACACTCTTGGAACACAATCTAACCGCTGCCATATCCCGAAAACCGATCAACCATCATTGATTTGAACCCCTGAGACCCACCTATCCTAGGTTAGCTCTACATGAAACATAGACCATGCATGCTGTTACATCAACAAGCGACCCGTTTTGCTGCACAGGTCCAAATTAAGCACCATATCTTTTGTCTGTTCGTTATTGTCGTTAAAAGACCCGATTTCCACTTGATCTAACAAAAGACAAACTTCACGATCAAACCAGGTTAAAAAAATGGTGACTCACCTCTCTCACACGACAATCAAATACGTCGATTTCCAATCAAATTATTTCAATGTGTTTTTCAACGATCCCACGCCGTCATTTGTCACACCATGACGCTATCCGCATGGAATTCCTTGCTGGACACCTTGTCCTTTTTCCATTAAAATATACGTGTATATACAATCATCATCATCATGTGTTTGAAGCAAAACTAGTCTTCTGTTTTAAACCCTTTGAAGATCAAATTATGGTGCTGGGAAAAGAAACATGGATGGATGTCAAATTCAGTCACCACAACACCACCCTCAGCTTCTGTCTCCTTCCTTCTGAACTCATAAACATCCTTCTCCTTTGCTTGCCGAAATCATTCGGATGAAGTTAGTCAACAAGTTCCTTGTTATCATATATCTGACGGGACTTTATCCAGCAGTGCAACCCGCGATCGAGGTTGGCCGCTTGGTTGTTCGTCTACAAGAAGCGTTGGCGTCACGACGCCGCATCCAGCTTTTCGGACCAATCCACCGTTTGTTCAAGGTTTGCATCGATGATTTGATGAAACAAGTTCTTTTTTACCCGGGTGAGGATGTTTACTTATTGACAGCGGTGGAATATCTTCTTGTTTGCTTCGAATAATCAAAGGTAGTTATGCCGTTAAATTGATTAGCAAGGCGGTTAAGAAGATCCCCCCATGCCCGTTAGGTCCACGTGGCACTTCTATGTGGAGAAGATCCGGGATGAAGCTAGTACTGGAACCATCGGGTTCGGGTCATTTCTGGTTTTGTTCGTCGAGTTAGTGGAGAACACTCCATTGTGTTCGATATAGTTCCGAGACCGAAAATGGCACAGAGAAGCAAGGGAGTCAAATGGGAACATCCCGCGAATGATTTAGATTCATTCGACTCGAAAATTTTAAATTTTCCACTTGATTTGAGCTTGACTCAAAAAAAATCTATTTCTTGCACTTAATCCGATTTTTTGAGGTAAAACCCGAATTCAATCCGCCTCGACCCGAAATAATATATTTATTAAAAATATTATTTTTATTCAATAATAACAGGGATTTAATTGAAAGAAAATAATATATAGAGAGTTATTATTGCTATTATCCCTAAATATATAAGGTAAAATTATAAATTTTTGGGTCGATACGGGTCAAGTATTTTTTACCCTAAATCGGATCTGACCCGAATATAACTTTAAAAAATGACCTGACTTGACTTCAAAATTTATAAAAAAAAACCAACCCGATCGATTCGGATCGGGTCGAAACCTATTGGTTCGAGTACCATGTTCCTAGTTCTGAGTCCACTCGATATCATATTATTTCTAGTATGATATTTTATATTTTGACCCTTAAATAAGATGTTAGAAGTAAAGATTAACACAATCATATAGACATGGATGAACAATTTTATAAGTTCAAGTTCGTCTCCTAAAAATTTTATAGGTTCAAGCTTGCTCCTCCTAATATATAATCATGTGTCCGTTCCTGCATATAGACCCGTGTCCTAATACTCGAACTAAATGTCAATCTGAAAGGTATCTAAGGAAGCCCCAACTTCCAGTTCCATCTTCATCAACGCCACAAGAGGTTAACAAATCTGTCGATTCATTTTCCAAGTACCCCAAACAAAGCTATTACTCCATGCATGCGCAAAACAATTGCTGAGGGGGCAAAATCCTCTGGTGTAATTAGGGATGGATAGAGGGGAGTGGGGGCAGTCGTCCTCCTAAAAATTTAAAATTACCATATTTTAGCAATTTTCATTATCTTCTATTGAAAATATGTTTTCGTTCTCAGAATTTTATAAATTCAAGTTCGTCCCTGAAATTTTAAACGTTCAACCTCGTTCCCTAACATAAAATCTTGTGACGTCACTAGTTACAATCGTTCATCATGAACAAAGAAGCGTCCAAATCCAATAAAAAGAAGGCATAAAAACAAATCTATATCAGTGGACGTTATCATTTGACACTGTAATTACACTTTTTCTATTTTTCCAGGCCTGCAGTTTCCTAGATGAAGATAGTTTTCATGGGCAAGCCAAGACCACAGAGTTTGATAATTATTGTTAGTTGTTTTCACACGAAAGACATCTAAGAGTAAAGTAATTATGTTCCATAAAACAATTTATGATGAGATGATTGTGGTTTAAACGTAAAAGGTAACTTTTGGCCTATAATTGATTCAATTTATCACTTCGTCCATATCGTATTTCGCATCAATTTAATCCTCGAAGTTGCTCAATTGCATCATTTTATACTCTATCCTAACTTAAAACTCTAAATTATAAACCCTAAACCCTAAACCATAACCCCATACCTCTAAACAATAAATCATAACCTATTTTAGGGATTATAATTAGGATTTTAAGTTCGGGATAAGATATAGAATGATGCAATTAAACAACTTTAGGACTAAATTGATGCGAACTACGTAGGACAAAATGATAAATTGGGTCTACTACAGGGGTAAATGTGATATTTAAACTTGGTTTAAATTAAGATTTAGGGTTCAAATCCTAAATTAAGGATGTTATCAATATGATAGTAAGACTACCGTTAAAATTTATCTTTGAGATGTGTATGGTTTAAATTAGGGTTTAGGGTTTGAACCCTAAACGAAGATGTTAGTGTTAATCATCGTGGTAGTGAGATTATGATTCAAATTTTTAGTGTTAACTTCATGAATAGGTAAAGATGTTTATGGTTTAAATTAGGGTTTAAGACTCTAACCTTGATAAGATTAGAAATTAATAATAAACTCGAACATAAGTTAACGAAAGAATCAAGATTTTCATACGAAAATAGTACATGACCCGATTTCTAAAAGTAAGTATAGAGACTAAATGTTAAATTTATATAGCACAGGGGTCCATGGTATATTTAAAAATACACCACATATATGGGAATTAGGGATGGACATTGCCGGGTTTAGGGCCACTTCACCCTACCCGATTTTTTTTTAAATAAAACATAAACTCAAACCGACCCGAAATAAATAATATTTATAAAAATATTATTTTTATTCAACAAAATATGATCTATTAAAAATAATAATATATAGTGTTATTATTGTAATTATCCATGAATATATGAGATAATTGTTTATTATTTTCAGGTCTGGTCGGGACGGGTCAGGTGTTTTTCACCCTAAACCCGATCCGAATATATTTTCTGAAAAATCCAACCCGAACTCATTTGTTTTAAAAAAAATCCAACTTGATCGGGTTGGAACCCATCTGATTCAAGTCCCCTACCTATACCTAATAGGAATAGGATATACTAACATTGTGTAAAATTCTTTAGTTTAACACGTACAATAATTAATTTTATTTTAACTTTTTTGGTGCCCTTTGATTTTCAAGGTTTGTCTTGATTAATCCGAACGATGGGTCATACATCTAGTCTGGTAACTGAGTCCCAACGAGAATTATCTACATACAAGAATTCGAATTCAAACTACTGACGATATCAAGTATTTATCACTTGAATCATTTTGTTAATAATTTTATTTTAATTTTAGTCACCTACCTAGATTCATTGGGTTATTTTGTGTAAAAGCATGATTTTACACATGCCGGGGGTAAATGGTCATTAGGGAGGAAAAGAAGATAAGGTAGATAGTCATCATCATGGTACAATAAATGTAGCCATTTGGGCTGTAAAATCAGGTGAGAAGAAGTAGAATAAATTACCCTTTCCTATCTGATAAACTCCATTAATGTCGGTTTAAGAACCCAGTGGAGGGACCATTAATAATTGATATTAGTTGCCCTATATGGCTCGGGTTCCATCTTCATCTACCTTTAATGATTTAGGTTCAATTAAGGATGAATGGTTAAACTAATTGGATCAAAACAATTTAACTAGACTCGTTAATTTTTAAAATAATACAATAATGGGTAAAGTACACAATGGTCCTCGACTATATGGTACTATTTTATTAAGTTCATCGACTATTAAAGTACAAAATGATCATTCGACTATAGAGTGTTATTTTGTTGAGTCCTTGACTATTAAGGGTTACAAAATGGTCACCGACTATTCATTTATTAAATCTTCTTTTTTATTTAAAATGATGGTGTTAAATCTGATCTCAGAATCTCAAACGACTATTATATCTCAGTCGTCATGCTAATGTTCAGCTTAGACAATCGCTAATTTTTAACATAAAATGAGGACTTAGAACATAATGATAGTCGGTGACCATTTTGTAACTTTAATAATCGAGTGACTCAACAAAGTAACAATATATAGTCGGAGAATCATTTTGTAACTTTTAATAGTTGAGGAACTTAATAAATAATACCTTATAGTCGGGGATTATTTGTGTACTTTACCCTATAATAATATTCATCATGTTCATAAACACAATTACTCGAACTCGAATCTTCTAAATGGAATCACGAGACATCTAATTTCTACCATATTTTTGGACTTTTTTTATTAATATAGAGTGATTATAGGATATATTTTCTAAAAAATATTTAATATTTACCGATAACGTTCAAGCATTCTACAACGAGGATGTATTTTAGACATTTTAATCTCATAAGGGACAAGAAAAGAACATGTAATGTTCAGAAAGTCACGCGTGGGGATGGGCATGGTATTTGAATTCGATTCCATCATATGGATTTTTTAAAAAAGAGGGTGAGTCGGGTCGATTTTTTTAGGTTATGTTCAATTCAGGTCAAGTTCAGATTTAGGGTGAAAAATACTTGACCCGACCCAAAAATTTTACCTTATATATTTAGGGATAAATACAATAATGACCTTATATATATTATTTTTTTCAATCAAATCTCTATTTTTATTGAATAAAAATATTTTTCAATAAATATATTATTTCGGATCGGTCGGGTTAAATTCATATCTTATCTAAAAAAGGGGGTTGATTTGGATTAAGTTAAAGATGTATATTTTTAAGATAAGTTTCAAATAAGATGGAGTATATATCATTTTCGGGTCAAGTTTAATAGACAATAAATCCGTTTCGATACACGCGCGCGCGCGCACACACACACACACACACGCACACGCGCACACGCGCGCCGCGCGCACGCCGCACGCGCACGCAAACGCACACACACACACACGCACACACGCACGCACACGCACACGCGCACACGCACACGCACACACACACGCACACGCACACGCACACGCGACACACACGCACACGACACACGCACACACACACCACACACACACGCACACACACGCGCACGCACACACACACGCACACACGCACACCACACGCACGCACCACGACAGCACGCACACACACACGCACACACACACACACACGCACACGCACACGCACCGCACACACACACGCACAAACACGCACACACACGCACACACGCACACGCACACGCGCGCACACACACACGCACACGCACACACACACACGCACCACGGACGCACGCACGCACGCAGCACGCACGCACGCACGCAGCACGCACGCACGCACGCACACACACGCACACGCACACACACCACGCACGCACGCACGCACGCACGCACGCACGCAGCACGCCGCACGCACGCACGCACGCACGCACGCACGCACACGCGCACGCACGCACGCACGCACGCACGCACGCACGCACGCAGCACGCACGCACGCACACGCACGCATAAATACATATGAATTATATATATATATATATATATATATAGATTTTAGAACGAATGTTATTAATATAGTGACCGTATAAATCCATATGAATTATATTATATATAATATATATATATATATATATATATATATAGATTTTAGAACGAATGTTATCGTATCAATGAATTGATTCAAGTGGTAAGTAACTTGATTAAGTAGATTTGAGTGATTTCTTGTAAATGTAAAAAGTCCCTATTAAAAAACTCACGGCCAAAATTAAATGTTCAAATGTACGACTCGAATCGGTCCGAATTAACCAACCAAATAAAAAATCTATAATCATTGAAGTTATTACGTTGTCAGTCAATACAATAATGTCTAAATGTATTACTTTAAATTCAAATCATTTTGAATTAATGAAATTTTGACACAGTCAATTGTAGCTTATACTTTTATGTAACAAATTCACGTTGATAAATTGAATTTAGGGTAAATTATGAATTTAGTACCTAAACTATTAATTGATTCGTTTTAGTACTTAAACTTTCATTTTTTTTCAAAATCATATATATGTTTAGTTTTTGTTTCATTTTAGTACCTCACCTTTAAAAATTTAATGCGTTTAGTACCTCCTTTAAAAATTTAATGCGTTTAGTACCTAAAATTACTTTGGTCCATTTTGGTACTTGAACTTTCAATTTGTTTCAAAACATAATGTTAAATTTTTAATAGGGTATTAAAATAAAGTAAAAATTAAACGTTAGACAAATTTTGAAAAACTAAAAGTTTATGTACTAAACGGATTAAAACTGATAGTTTAGTTACTAAATATGCACGCACGCACGCACGCACGCACGCACGCACGCAGCACGCACGCACGCACGCACGCACGCACGCACGCACGCACGCACGCACGCACGCACGCACGCACGCACGCACGCACGCACGCACGCACGCACGCACGCACGCACGCACGCACGCACGCACGCACGCACGCACGCACGCACGCACGCCGCACGCACGCACGCACGCACGCACGCACGCACGCACGCACACACACATAATACATATGATTATATATATATATATTATATATATATATATATATATATATATATATATAGATTTTAGAACGAATGTTATTAATATAGTATGACCGTATAAATCCATATGAATTATATATATATATATATATATATATATATATATATAGATTTTAGAACGAATGTTATCGTATCAATGAATTGATTCAAGTGGTAAGTAACTTGATTAAGTAGATTTTGAGTGATTTCTTGTAAATGTAAAAAGTCCCTATTAAAAAACTCACCGGCCAAAATTAAATGTTCAAATGTACGACTCGAATCGGTCCGAATTAACCAACCAAATAAAGAAATCTATAATCATTGAAGTTATTACGTTGTCAGTCAAATACAATAATGTCTAAATGTTATTACTTTAAAATTCAAATAATTTTGAATTAATGAAATTTTGACACAGTCAATTGTAGCTTATACTTTTATGTAACAAATTCACGTTGATAAATTGAATTTAGGGTAAATTATGAATTTAGTACCTAAACTATTAATTTGATTCGTTTTAGTACTTAAACTTTCATTTTTTTTCAAAATCATATATAATGTTTAGTTTTTGTTTCATTTTAGTACCTCACCTTTAAAAATTTAATGCGTTTAGTACCTCACCTTTAAAAATTTAATGCGTTTAGTACCTAAAAATTACTTTTGGTCCATTTTGGTACTTGAACTTTCAATTTGTTTCAAAACATAATGTTAAATTTTTAATAGGGTATTAAAATAAAGTAAAAATTAAACGTTAGACATAATTTTGAAAAAACTAAAAGTTTATGTACTAAAACGGATTAAAACTGATAGTTTAGTTACTAAATACATAATTTACCCTTGAATTTAATATATATATATATATATATATATATATATATATATATAATCCAAAATGAATTATTGGGAGAGTTAAAATAATTTAAAATGTTAATGGGAGAGTCAAAATTGACAGCTCTAGAACCAAAGACTGGATGTGTGGTTACTGCGACCATTTTCAACTATAAATTAAATACAATCATTTGGCAATATAGATGCATATTTGCATATGGAACCAACAATAGGATGGAGTTTTTAGATTAAATTTTCGACTCCCTAGCTGGTTTTCACTTCCAATAAAATCAAAATAAAAAAATTAGCGTCATCCTTGTATTATTTTTTTCGTAACGTAAATCTCTAATTCAAAAAATAATTCAATGTGATATTTTAACTAATATTTTTCATCATTAACCAATATTAATGTAAGTATTTCGTCATTAGACTGTTCTGAGTTAACCATAAGTTTATGCAAAAATCATCTCCATGATTTTTTCCTTTTCCTTCAATAACTCCACATGCAACCGAAAACTGGTTATTTCCGCCTCTACTAACCGCTACAAGCAATACTCCATTTGTGACAGATTTGAGAAAACATCCACGTCAAAAGAAATTAATAGTCATTGTCAATGACAAAAAAACCATCGATCAAAGTATGACATTAGATTTTTTTTAGTTGAAGGTTGCATCAAAACAAAAAATAATATTAGGACCACATTGATTCTTTTTAAAAATACAAGACACAAGATTTACATTGGAAGCGACGACAACGTTTGTTTAATAGGACAGGGCACGGGAGTTACAAATTAAAGTCCAGTCCATAAGTTCATGGAACTGCTCAACCTAAAAAAACAACTCAAATTCCCATTAACCAACCCTATAAAATTTATTTCAAAGGAAATTCAAGAAATAAAAATTAAAACCCAAATTTCAAAAATGAGAAGAAAAATCACAAATTTTGGAGCAAATTACACTTTGTGCGCAATAGGCTAAGGCCGGGTTCTTGATTCTGTGGGCGGGGTATGACCACCGGAACCCTTTGAAGGATGATCGGACGATTGTCTCAATCCGTCGTCGGTTTCGCCTCTATTCATATCTTCAATCATACGTAACACTTCCGGCATGGCGGGTCTTTGATTGGGCACGGTAGATACACAAGTCATTGCAATTTGCAACAGTTGCACCATTTCCTCTTCAATGCTATGATGTCTCATTAATTCGACATCGAAAACCTCCGCGGTCCATTCCTCTCTAACCACCGATTGGACCCATCGAGGAAGATCGATCCCTTCTTCCCCTAACGATGCTTGATTAGGTGCCCTGCCGGTCAATAACTCGAGCAATAAAACTCCGAAGCTATAAACATCGGACTGGAACGTAACTTTGTGAGTTTCTACTATTTCGGGTGCACGGTAGCCTGCGAAGCGACTAGGCGGAGTGGTGTTGCCGAAGAGCGGGTAGAGACCGAAGTCGGAGATGCAAGCTTCGTGATCAGACCGGAGAAGAACGTTGGAGGACTTAATGTTGCCATGGACCAGTTTTCCTGAAACGTGAAGGTGTGCTAGGCCTCTAGCCGCGGTTAACGCTATCATCATCCGGTTCTCCCAGTCTAATGGAGTTCGGCCCGAGCCTCGGCTTCCTGCAATAACCGTGTCATAACGATTTTTAAGGTCGACCTAAACTATAATCATATATATTTTAATGTCTACGGTATTCGTAACCGCGACACTATAATCACATCCGTAAAGTACATCGGGATTTAGTATGATGCATGCATGCATGAGATGAAACAGAGAAGCTTACCGTGAAGCAGAGCAGATAAGCTTCCGTCACGCATGAGATCGTAAACGAGCAATTTCTCGTCTTTGGAGTAATAAAAGGCTCTCAAAGGGACCAGATTTTCGTGCTTGATTTTGCCCACCATTTCCATCTGCATTTCGAACTCTCTCTGGCTGACCGCCACGTCTTTCAGCCGTTTGACAGCCACCGTCATCCCCTCTTCCAGCACCGCCTTGTACGACGTCCCGACGCTGCCTTTTCCCAACACTTCCGCCGATGCTCTCAATAAATCCTCCAAATCGAAGCTGTAAACTCCGCCTTCAAAGAACACTAGCTTGTTCCTTTCCCCTTCCATCGATGATCCCGTTATTTCATCTTTCGAAGACGAAGTCCCCGCCTCCGCCGGCGGAACATCCCGTGTTGTCACCGGAGCTGACGGCTTCGAGTCCTTCGCCGGCCTCCGTTTCCGTTTACGGAGGCATAGAATGAGGAATAAAAGTAACAATAACGCTGCAAACGCAGAACCTGCCGCAATGCCAATAATGGCGCCAGTGGAAAGTCTCCTGGAGTTTCTACCGGAGGTTGTGGGTGGAATGAGCTCGGACGGAGACGGCGCCGGAGGAGGGAAGAATGGGTTACACGGCGGCAGTGGGCCTCCACAAAGAGCAAGGTTTCCGGCAAATGAAAATACGGGGAATTGAGATAACGACTCGGGAATTGAACCGTTGAGGTTGTTATTAGCTACACTGAAATCATTCAATCCATCGGAGTCGATGCTGGGGAGAGACCCGGAGAAGGTGTTGTTTTGCAAGAAGAGTCGGGTCAGTTGAGTTAAACTGTTGACGGCGAAAGGGATGGGACCGGTGAAATTGTTGGAAGAAAGATCGAGCCGCACCAACCGAGTTAAACGAGTCACACTAGGTGGGAACGAGCCGGTGAACTTATTACCTTGCAAGTAAAGGCTACGGAGGAGAGTCAAGTTGGAGAAGTCGGCCGGAATCTCACCGGATAAACGGTTCGCTCGTAGACTCAAAACCCGAAGTTGGCTCAACCGACCGATTGTGTTAGGTGGAATAGAACCGACGAGACCCACACCCGGGAGACGAAGAGTGAAGACGGAAGACCGGTTTCCGTCGCATTTGACGCCGACCCAGTCGCAGGCCGAAGTCGATGAGTTCCATTGAACCCGGTTCTCGTGTTTGATTTCTGAAAGGAAAGCAAGGAGAGCTTGCTTGTCTTGAACCGGTTCGGAGTTTACTCCAAATATTAGTATCAGAACAGAAACTAGAAAAACAGGGACAAAATTTACTATCATTTTGGTCTTTTGAGTAGTAAAATGGAGCGCTATTTAGCCGTTGTTTCGGCCGGCGGCGGGCAAGGACCGGTTTGGGCTAAACTTAGGATGATTTTCCGGCGAGAACCCATAAAAGAAAGAGAAATCGGAGAGTGAGGGAAGGGGAAGCTTTCTAAGGTATCACGAGTTTACAAAGGTTAAAACTGAGTTGAAAATTGAAATACTGCGATGGGAAGCCTTTTATTTATTTTTTTAATTATTATTGTAATGTTTTCTTATTAATATATACCTCTACAACGTCGAATTATAATTATAAAATAATTGTTATTCACAATTTTTAATTAATTAAGAATAAATGTGTATGTATTTTATAAATATAGAATTTTAAATATAATTTAAAAAACATACTTTTTTCTACCATTGGATCGTTTAATGAGTTTATTATTTTAATATATAATTTTTAAGGGTAAATTATGCTTTAGTACCTAAATTATTAATTTTGGTATGTTTTAGTACTTAAACTTTTAATATTTTCAAAATTACACCTAAAGTTTAGTTTTTGTTTCATTTTAATACATTGCAGTTAAAATTTTAATTTTTGTTTCGTTTTAGTACATTCGCTCAAATTTAACGTTAAGTTTATAAAATTTTGAAAATTTAGATACTAAAACAGGCTAAAACGCTTTAAGTTTTTAATAGCATGATATTAAAATAAAATAAAAATTAAATATCATGTATGATATTGAAAAAATTAAAAGTTTAAATACTAAAATATATCAAAACTGATAATTTATATATTAAATATGTATTTTACCTTTTTTTAAACATTAAATGTTGAATTATAATAGTTTGATGAGTAGAACTCATCAACTTAGTGACTAAAATGGTTATTCTCTCCACAAATTTTGTAATTAAGTAATTATATTTATGGACGTGTACTTTATCAATTACTAAAATAAAATTAAAATATATATTATCTTATAATCATTTGTATCGACAAGAAAAAAAAGTTTGGTAATTAAAATAATGTTCCTCTTCATTAACAGGTTGTTTCAAGTGGTAAACAACTTGATTTTGTTTAAGCAAATCTCGAGTCCTTGTGAATGTAGAAAATCTCCACTAAGAGACTCACATACCAAAATTATATGTGTGATATGAGTCCGTCCAGATTAGTTAAGATAAGTTTTGGAAATAAAAAAACAACAAAATAATAATAATGCTTCTATATCCGGTGCTTTTGTTTCGAACGCGCGAACGTATGCGCGTTGATTTGTGAAATTGGATTATGGGCTTTGCGCTTGCTTCGGATTGCTCCATGTGAGAGCGTGAGTGATTATAGTGATGTGAAGGGTACGTGGGTTCTGGCAGTATCCGCTTTGGCTTAAAGTGTGCGTTAGCGTATCATTGTAAAGGAAGTGGATTCCACGCATATACAGAGCGTGGTGGGGAATACGTCGACTTTTCTTTTTATCATCGGCCATTTCCCATGGGCAGTGAAGACTTTGATCGTATTGGATAGGCCCGGAAAGTGTGGGCCACTATTTACTACCGTTGATGGTGATTCCTCACACAAAGAGGTCAGGGTTCGATCGAGCTGAAAATAATTTAGAGTTATTTAAGTTAATAAGTCTTATTTTATAATTTGAAGTTCGTTTGAAATTTTTAAAATCGAGTCAAGTCGAGTGAATTTCTATTTTAATTTAATTGTAAATATTTATAATATTATAATATTATTTATGTCAATTTAATATATTTTTATAACTATATACAATATATACATGATTATATATATATCATACAGAGTCAATTGACTTTATTCCAATTTAAAAATAAATTCACTAATTACTAAAAAATTTGAGTTATTTGAGTTGTACTTTAAAATTCGATTTGAATTATTCGAGTTGTACTTTATAATTCAATTTAAACTTTAAATTTTCAAGTTGAGTTTATAAAACTATAGCTCGAGCTTAATTCAAGACGAATTTTTTCAAATCAAATTGAATAAAACATAATATTATTATTAGAAATATTAATAAATATATTTTAAATAGTTTAATAATTAATATTTGATTAAAATGATATTAAAATATTTTATTAATATTAAATTCATAAAATAAAATTATTTTGAGTATTTATTCTTTGAAGTGAAAAGTTTGGAAAATGACTTACGGAAAATCAGACCGTAAGTCATTTTTCAGAAAACACAAAGGAAATTATGTTGACCAGGAAAATGTTTTACGCTGACCAACCAATTTTCCTCCAACCAAACACTAGAAAATATTTTTCGAAAAACGAATTACGTGAAATAAACACGAGATTTCGAGGAAAACCAATTCAATAATTGATTTCCCGCAAACAAATTGACCCTTATTGGTACTATTAACTGTGAGCCGTTTGATTGATGTAAAAAAAAAAACTTCGATATGATAGTTTATTGTTGTTATGAATGTTTGATTTTGTGTTTTAGTGTCTTATTGTTAAATCGGTACTTTAAATTAATATTTTTTAAAATTGATATTTGAATTATTTTATCTTAAAATTTATGATTAATCATGGATAATTTTTTTTATTAAGTTAAGGTAATTACACAGTAATATCTATTCTAAACACTTTTAATAATTTGAGAATGAACGCTCAATTATCCATACAGTCATCAATACTCAAACTCATAACTTATAAAAACAACAACAATTCTTTTAATTAAAAAGATAAATTAATTCGTGTTTTCACGAAACTTTTAAATCCGTGCAATGAATTATTATTCATGTTCACAAAATTACAAAAAGTTACACTAAAAGTGACATTGGAACATTTAAAATTGATTTGAAATGTATATCAAAGGAGAGTGTGAAAGTCAAAATATCAATGAGAATGCTACGGTCGTACCAATCACTTTAAATTTGTTTGAATTATTATAGTAGTTACCAATAAAGTGGTGCAAATTTTGAATTTTAGGACCAACTGGGCAACTGAAATACAACCTAGTTTGACATTGTATCATCTATCATGGGAAGACATTACATGCACACATATTATAATTTTATGTTAGATGACAGATTTCTAAATTTTAAAAATAATAGATTTATAAAATTTTAAGGATAAAATAAAAGTTTAACAATATATATATATATATATATATATATATATATAAATTTAAAATATATGATCATCTTAATTTTTTAAGGTGGATGTCTCCATCCACCCCTCTTAATCCATCTATGATATTGACTGTCATTGAATTAGGGATGACAAATGAACGGGGCGAAACGGATGCAGATACCCATTCTCTCATCCTCATACCCAATCTAATATTTTTCGTATATACCACTTACCTATAACCCACGACATGTATTTTAAATCCACATTTGTCCATGTATGTATATTCTCAAATTCATCCCACACTTACTATATGCCTAAAAATCCATCACTTATTTCGTACCTTCCAATACCCACTTGACAACAACCTCACGTATTAAGAATTTTATAATTTAAGAAACTGATTCTAAAGATCGAGAATATGAGATAGGAGAAAGGGTAGTCTTGAGATTTGGTTAAATGCTTATACTCTAAAAATGTTAAAATTTATATAATAGTCTTTGAAATTTATAATGGTCTATAATTTATATGGTTGATAATTAGTGGGCGGGTGAATACGGGAGGAGAAAGGTGTTAAACCTAGCACCTACCTACTATCCATGATGGATGTGACTTTTTTACATCCGCACTTATTTATTACCCACTAAACTTATACTCACCCAATATAACTTAAAATGAATATAGTGCAAAATCTACAAAATTATACCATCTATCATCAACGCACGCAATAATAATTAGAGAAAATAACTTCAGTGACCGAAAATACCTTATAATATACGATTTTAACCAGTTTTTTTTGGATTTGCGAAAATGACCAACAAATTCGCAACGCGATCTCGAATTCGTAATGCGAACTCTAATTTTGCAACACATGTTCTAAAATCGCAACATAGTTTCCAAAATAGCGTTGCGATAATATTGTTTACCTATATCGGTAATTAGCGTTGCGAATTTGAAAATCGTGTTGCGATAACACTGTTTACCTACATCAATAATTAGCGTTGCGAATTTGAAAATCGCGTTGCGATAGTACTGTTTACCTACATCGGTAATTAGCGTTGTGATTTTGGAAAATCGCGTTGCGATAACACTGTTTACCTCTATCGGTAATTAGCTTTGCGAATTTGTAAATTGTGTTGCGATAGTACTGTTTACCTATATCAGTAATTAGCGTTGCGAATTTGAAAATCGCGTTGCGATAGTACTGTTTACCTATATCGGCAATTAGCGTTGCGAATTTGTAAATCGCGTTGTGATAGTACTGTTTACCTATATCGGTAATTAGAGTTGCGAAGTTGAAAATCTCGTTGCGATAGTACTGTTCACCTATATCAGTAATTAGCGTTGCGAATTTGAAAATCTCGTTGCGAATTTGAAAATCTCATTGCGAATTTGAAAACCGCGTTGCGATAGTACTGTTTACCTACATCGATAATCAGCGTTGCGAATTTGGAAAATAGCGTTGCGATTTTGGAAAACCCTGGTTGTGATTTACATATTATCATTGCGATTTACATATTCGCGTTGCGATTTTAGAATCTGTGTTACAAAATTTGAGATCGCGTTGTAAATTTATTAGTCATTTTCACAAATCCAAAAAAAATTAATTAAAATCGTATATTATAATATATTTTCGATCACTAAAGTTATTCTCTAATAATTATACTGCCAGCACCATACTTTTTTCCTGGGAGAATGCATGACTTTTTGCCGCATCATTCCCCACTTGTTTTCGTGCCACTCGGCTTCATTCAAATACTTTGACATATCAACAAGTAAGATATAAGAATCCCACTACAGAAGATCTTACACATGCTGTCCACTACGCTGTTGAACACGTCAACAGTTATATATTTTTACTGCTCGAGCATGTAAATTTGCACGTGCAGGTCACTCTATTTTCAAATACTTATTGGTACTATTAACTGTGAGCCGTTTGATTGATATAAAAAAAACTACGATATGATAGTTTATGGTTGACTATGAAAGTTTGATTTTGTGTTTTAGTGCCTTGTTGTTAAATCGGTACTTTAAATTAATATTTTTTTTAAAATTGATATTTGAGTTATTTTATCTTAAATTTATGCTTCAACATGAGTAAATTTTTTTTATTAAGTCATGGTGATTATAAAGTAATATATATTTTGAATACTCTTAATAATTTGACAATAAACGCTCGATCACTTATATAATCGGCGATGCTAGAACCCATAACTTATAAAAACAACAATAATTATTTTAATTATAAAAATAATTTAATTCGTGTTTTCACGAAACTTTTAAATACGTGTAATGGGTTATTAATCATTTCACAAAATTACAAAAAGTTACACTAAAAGTGACATTGGAACATTTAAAATTGATTTGAAATGTATATCAAAGGAAAGTGTTAGAAGTCAAAATATCAATGAGAACGCTACGGTCGTACCATTCACTTTAAATTTGTTTGAATTATTATACTGGTTAGCAATAAAGTAGTGCAAAATTTGAATTTTACGACCAACTAGGCAACTCAAATAAAACCTAGTTTGACATTGTATCGTCTATCATGGGTCGTCTATCATGGGAAGACATCACATGCACACATATTATAATTTTATGTTAGAGTAATGATTTCTAAAATTTTAAAAAAATAATAGATTTATAAAATTTTAAGGTTAAAAAATAAAATTTTAACAATATATATATATATATATATATATATATATATATAATTTAAAATATATGATCATTTTAATTTTTCAAGGTGGATACATCCACTCCTCTTAATCCATCCATGATATTGACTATTATTGAATTAAGGATGACAAATGAACGGGGCGAAACGGATGCAGATACCCCTTCTCTCATCCTCATACCCAATCTAATATTTTTCGTATCTACCACTTACCTATAACCCACGACATGTAAAATTTTTAAATCCACATTTGTCCATGTATGTATATTCTCAAATTCATCCCACACTTACTACATGCCTAAAAATCCATCACTTATTTCGTACCTTCCAATACCCACTTGACAACAACCTCACGTATTAAGAATTTTATAATTTAAGAAACTGATTCTAAAGATCGAGAATATGAGATAGGAGAAAGGGTAGTCTTGAGATTTGGTTAAATGCTTATACTCTAAAAATGTTAAAATTTACATAATAGTCTTTGAAATTTATAATGGTCTAGAATTTATATGGTTGATAATTAGTGGGCGGGTGAATACGTGAGGAGTAAGGTGTTAAACCTAGCACCTACCTACTATCCATGATGGATGTGACTTTTTTACATCTGCACTTATTCATTACCCATTAAACTTATACTCACCCAATATAACTTAAAATGAATACAATGCAAAATCTACAAAATTATACCATCTATCATCAACGCACGCAATAATAATTAGAGAAAATAACTTCAGTGACCGAAAATGCCTTATAATATACGATTTTAACCAAATTTTTTTGGATTTGCGAAAATGACCAACAAATTCGCAACGCGATCTCGAATTCACAATGCGAACTCTAATTTTGTAACACATGTTCCAAAATCGCAACATAGTTTCCAAAATAGCGTTGCGATAATATTGTTTACCTATATCGGTAATTAGCGTTGCAAATTTGAAAATCGTGTTGCGATAACACTGTTTACCTACATCAATAATTAGCGTTACGAATTTGAAAATCGCGTTTCGATAGTATTGTTTACCTACATCGGTAATTAGCGTTGCGATTTTGGAAAATCGCGTTAAGATAATACTGTTTACCTCTATCGGTAAGTAGCTTTGCGAATTTGTAAATTGTGTTGCGATAGTACTATTTACCTATGTCGGCAATTAGCGTTGCGAATTTGAAAATCTCGTTGCGAATTTGTAAATCGAGTTGCGATAGTACTGTTTACCTATATCGGTAATTAGAGTTGCGAAGTTGAAAATCTCGTTGCGAAGTTGAAAATCTCGTTGCGAATTTGTAAATCGCGTTGCGATAGTACTGTTTACCTATATCAGTAATTAGCGTTGCGAATTTGAAAATCGCGTTGCGATAGTACTGTTTACCTACATCGGTAATCATCGTAGCGAATTTAGAAAATTGCGTTGCGATTTTGGAAAACCGCATTGTGATTTACATATTCGCGTTGTAATTTTGGAACTTGTGTTACGAAATTTGAGATCGCGTTACAAATTTCTTCGTCATTTTCACAAATCCAAAAAAATTAATTAAAATCATATATTATAATATATTTTCGATCAGTTATTTTCTCTAATAATTATACTGTCAGCACCATACTTTTTTCCTGGGAGAATGCATGACTTTTTGCCGCATCATTCCCCACTTGTTTTCGTTCCACTTGGCTTCATTCAAATACTTTGACATATCAACAAGTAAGATATAAGAATCCCACTACAGAAGATCTTACACATGCTGTCCACTACGCTGTTGAACACGTCAACAGTTATATATTTTTACTGCTCGAGCATGTAAATTTGCACGTGCAGGTCACTCTATTTTCAACTTCGATTATCCAAAACAACACAAGATGCCATGTATAACAAATCAGGGGTAGAAGAAAAAGTGGGCACATTTATGCTTGTGAGTTGTGACGCTGTAAATCCTTCCTTTCGGCCTTTACCATGTCGGAGTTATGCAATGCAACCTTGAGTTGGCAGCATAATTAGATCCTCGAATTCGACTGCTCGGTCGAACAAAGGTCGGGAGTTTGTGGATAATCGATCGATTTACCGATATTGAAGTGACCCGAAGGGCCCTGGTCTTCTCTTCGGCTGTTGCTGGCCATCCATGTTTGCTTTACGCCCAACCGAGTCTTGCACTAAACACATGGGGACCTTTAGCCTTTTGGTTTCTAAGCTTCTTTTGCACTACTTATCCCCCCGATACATGGTTCTACGTTTTTAGATTACCTAACACCTTCTCTTACACGGACCATTGTTGCCGATACTGTGTTCAGCAAACTCGTCATGCTCACATGGTGAATTTCTGAGGAAATTATTTTTAAACAGACACATGTCTGTGGACGTTGTGGGGCTTAATTGTTTAATATATGAGTAAACTATGTGAATAGTCTCATTTGTTTTCAATCAGACCGACTTTGGTCACCGATTTAAAAATTGAGCGCGCTTAGTTCCTTATGTTATTGATCCATTCAGTTTTAGTCTTTCAGTCACTAACTCTCGTTAACCTTTTAACGGAAATATTACGTGGCAATTATTTTTTTAAAAAGTCTACGTTCTTCTTCTTGACATAGCTCTTGCACTCTTGATGGAACAAAAAAATCTCAATTCCATGGCAACCTTCTTCGGCGAACTTCGCCACCACGTCTACCCCATGCGCCTCCAGCATTTTCACCAATTCCCTCTGCTTGTCAATTAGTGGATCTCCGTCGTGGCCAGACATCAAACACCGTGGCAATTGTCCCATATTCTCCTTAAAGGACTCATCAGCCGTCATCGGATTACAAAACTCATGATCATGGTCAGTTTTATCCGACAAAACCAAGGACGCATAAGATCATGAACATGTAGAGGTAAGATTCAGTCACTGAAGAATCTCTTCTCCGATTCAACTCTTTCCACTCCACTAAGTACGACTGATTCATTATCAGCCCTATGATTTTCAGTTTTTCACCGACGAGATATCGATATCCAATGCACGTTCCATGACCTAGCCGTTTCTGGTGGTTGTACGATGTTCACTTAATGTCTAGTTTTTTAAAACTCAAATGAGACTTGTCACGTGAGCATGACGAGTTTTAAATGATATATTAAACAATTAGATTCCATGAGACTTATAGATCTGGGTCCATTTAAAATAATTTATTAGGGAATTCTTCGTGTGGGTATGGCGAATTTGCTAAATACCGTAGTATTTCCCGTAAATTCTAAAATAAATTTGAAGTAGGCTTATTGAGCCAAATAAATAATCCGAATGGATTATTGGCCCAATTTTACCATTTTTATGAATTTAACTATTTTTACATTTTTTAGGATAAACTACATTGTTAGGTTTTAAACTATAGGCTATATATAGATTTTACCACATAACTTTAAAATATTTTTAATTTAAACATTAAATTTTAATTTATAATTTCATTAAAACATTTAATCGTTAAATCGTTAGTTATATGATGACGTGAAATGTCTTTCTTATATATATATATATATATATATATATATATATATATATATCATTTACCTCAATTATATGGCAAAACTTTCGAGATAATGTTCTGGAAAAAATTAATTCACGAGATAAAGCACTCCCAAGATTAATTGCTCAAATAAGGTGAAATCCACAGTGTTGGTAGTAGGTCGCCATGCCTTCCGGGCGACCTACTAGGTCGCCATGTCTTCCCGGCGAGCTACAAGAGATTGCATGTGCCATGCACATCCCAACACGCTGGGCATCCGAGGCCATCTGACCGAGGCCATCCGACCGAGGCCATCCGAACGAGCTATGCGAGGGCATCCGAGGGCAACCGAGCGAGCTATGCGATGGAATCCGAGGGAAGCCGAGCGAGGGTAGGTCGCCCGGAGTGCATGGCGACCTACAAGGTCGCCCGGAGGGCATGGCGACCTATGTGTTGGGACGTGCATGTGCCATGCAACACGTTCATTCTCTCTGTTTGAGCAAGGGTAGGTCTCCCGGAGTGCATGGCGACCTACAAGGTCGCCCGGAGTGCATGGCGACCTACAAGGTCGCCCGGAGTGCATGGCGACCTACGGCCAACACTGTGGATTTCATCCTATTTGAGCAATTAATCTTGGGAGTGCATTAGCTCGTGAATTAATTTCTTTCAGAACATTATCTCGAAAGTTTTGCCAAATTATATAGTTTGATTAAGTAATCCCTTTGTGTGACAAAATGACTGAGTAAATGATGTGGAAAAAAATCTCAATATAATTAATCCCGGGGATTATTTCCCCATATAGGGTGAATTGCACATTACCAACCTAAAGGCGTCAGGTGTTCCACGCATCTTAAGCTAAATATAAAGATTTCACGATTATATAGCGTCTTCAGGTAAATAGAGAAGACCCAAGACGTATACGGCGTCTTCAAACCAATAATAAACCCTAGTTTATGAAATAATATTATGTGCGGGGAAGCCCCCTTTGTGTAGTGCATGAATTGCTGTCATCCACACTATGGAAAAGGACGAACGGTCAGCTGAAACAGAAGAGAAAAGCAGTGGCGGGTACAAAGGAAGAAAGCGAAAACACAAGAAAAAAGGTGAAAGAAGCTGATGCAAGTCGAGATTCGAGAAACGAAAATGGTTGCTCAACGGGGACGCAATTGAAAAGCAGGTCAGATTTTCTACTCTTCATGGCCCTCAAAGGCTGACATGAAAGGGAATGACGTAGCAGAACAAGCAACGGAGGAAGATAACTCACTACCACACAAGGAGGCTGTTTTATTTTTCCCAAACAATGCCACATGGTTTGAGCTTCATTAGAAATGCGTTTAAACTCGATTGGATTATATTTCGAGGTGAATAAAATCTCATTTCATTCGAAAAATGATTTGAAGTTTCGAAATATGATTTGTCAACTCGATGAATTTAAATTTTTATTTTTGATTAAATTTGAATCATATGATCTTTTATCATATGCCTAGATCGGGTCGGATAGAATGTGAGTTTTTACCTAAATACCAAAAAATAGATAAATTATACGTTTAATACTTAAACTATCAGTTTTAGTATCTAAACTTTTAAAATTTTAAAAAACATACTTAAAGTTTAAATTTTGTTTCATTTTAGTACTCATTCAAAAATTAAAGTTAAGTTTTGAACAAAATTGAAAGCTTAGATACTAAAATGGACCAAAATCAATAGTTTATGTACTAAATACGTTAAGATTTTAACGACGGATGTACTAAAATGAAACAAAAACTAAACGTTAGATATGATTTTAAAAAATTGATAATAGTTTATAAATTAAATGTGTAGTTTATTCTACAAAATTAGGCTGAGTTTTGGGTTGAATGGGTCCTTCCTATGGATGGCAACGGGTCGAGTTAGGGTCAGGTTTTTGATCAACCTGACCTGATCTGACCTGAAAATATATATCTCCCACCCGAATCCGACTTGACCCGAAAATTTGATACCCTACATCTGACCCACACCTTCACCTGACTTCGACCTGACTCGATTTTTTAGAGTATAAATCTGACTTGACCCAATATAAAATAAGGATCTAATTAAAAATAATATTTTAAAAAAAAATTATATTATTATCCTCGAGTCGAGTTGAAGTTTTTTCACCCTCGACTCGAATTAAACCTCACCCCTTATCAAAATCGACCTGACCCAAACTTAAATTTGTTAAAAAAAATCCTAACCTATCAGATTGGATTATGTCAAATCATCGAATTTGAATTAAATTGTCATCTCTATTAATTTCTGAACCCGAAGCAAATCATATTTTAGTAGACTAAAACTCTATTCGACCCAATCATGACCATCCATCGCTCTGTCCAATCAGATATACATCGACAAAAACCTATCACATTCACCGGCCACAATCACAAGCCAGAAGCAACAAGTTGATGGCTCGACCAGCAGCAATTTTGGACGAACCCATTCAGTGAACACATGTGGTTCCTCGGTTCACACGTCATCTGCATTTATGATTTTTGTCATCCTATTTCGGATTGGGCATATCCAGTGTGACCAATAACACATTGTTCCAAACAAGAAGGAAAACCCTTTCACTCTCGACGTATAAACCTTTTTTTTTTCTCGGCACTTTCTCTCCCACTTCATAAACCCCTACGAAAACCCTGTTTTTTACACTCAAGTGTTTAAAGATGGCGACTTTGTCTAGGTTTGTTGTCAAAGATTGTAATCTCCATAAATACGGTGCCGTATATAGAGGACCATCGTCTCTGATTTCTTCAAGAACACTACAGGCAGCTCATCTGGGTATGTATGTTTTCATTTGTGTGTTGTATTAATTGCTTGTTTTATCACATGGGTTTGGACTTTAGTTCGATTTTTCGTATGAATCTGTAGATGTTAGAGCAGGTGTTTCTTTGCCTGAAAATGGAAAAGGTTTGTCAATTCAAAGCAAGCCAAGGAGCCATGCACTGAATGAAAAATATGTTCAAGTTTGATTTTAGGGATCTCTATTGAATAAATCACTTGTTAAGTGCTTACTCATCCTGGTTTTTCTGATTTCCTGTTACTAATTTCCAGTACATTGGGTAACAAAACTTGCTCTACTTTGCTTCTAGAGAGGTTTGTTGTCTTGGTTGAAGGGTTTCTTTGGGATATGGGTAAACCCCTAATATTGTGTCTTATTGATAACTGGTGAAACAACTTTGTCAAAATGGGTACAGGAAAAAAAGGGATTAATTTATATGTATAATTATAGTCCACGGAAGTAAATCTTGTTATTTTTAAATCCAGTTAGTGGAAAGTAGAGTAGAATAATCAAGAGAGTTTAACTTTTATATCTATGGTTGAAATCTGATAATAATAGTTGATGCAGCTGCATAAAATGTGTATCATATTTGATTTGTGGGTTTGTGTTCAAAATTTTATTCATACTTTATGGTAAAAGTAATAGGCTTGCAAGATTGAGATACCGGTTTCCTTGTCTAATAAGTAGATTACCAATTATAGGGACTGGACCAACTTCGATCCGGGCTTCTCCAGCAGCAGAAAACTTTAATTCAATCCTCTCAGCCCTTCAGTCAGCTTCAGCTACAGCAACAACTTCTCTTTCAAGCACAACAGAACTTGTCATCCCAATCAGCAAATGATTTTGAAAGCAGAAAAATGCGTATGCTTCTGAACAATCAGATTATGGGTCTTGGGAAGGATGGCCAACTAAATTCTGTCGGTGATGTGGTTCCCAGAGTTGGATCTCCCAAGCAATTTGGTTCTCCTGTGCTGTCTCATGGGGATACCGGTATGCCAGTCAAGGTATTTTTGTCTGTACCGCACAACGTTGACAATTGTTGTGATTCTTGGTGCCCTCATTAGATTTGAAGCTGCTGTAGGCTTGTACCTTCCTCACACTTGATAAATGGTGTTCATATGTTTCAGTTACACCAGCAACAAATGCATCAAAATAATCAACAATTTGCACAGAATCCACTTTCAAGTCAGCAGTCTCAGAACTCAAATCCTCAACTCCAGCAGCAAGATAAAACGGTTGGTACCTGCAGTATGATGCCTGATAGTAGCATATCTAACACTAATGGAAATGACCAGGTTTAACATTTACAGGGATTGGGTTGTTCATTTCTCGTGCACTGGAATTGGATTACTGGAACTTCATTTGTATGCAATTTGGACCAGCATTTCAAATCAACATCCTGCTACACCAGCATTTCTAACTTAGTATTACATTTTTTTTAAGGCTCCAAAAAATCAAGGTGGCCGAAAGAGGAAGCAGCCAGGGTCGTCATCGGGTCCAGCCAATAGCACAGGAACTGCAAGCACCACTGGACCATCTCCAAGTTCACCTTCTACTCACACACCAAGAGATGCTATATCAATGCCCAATTTGCCCCAGAATAGTGGTTCCTCCAAGTCTTTCCTAATGTTTGGCTCTGATGGTTCGGGTTCCCTTACATCAACTCCTAATCAATTGGTAAAGCTCTTAACCATCTTTTGATTAACATCGTGTCTTGCTTTTGTATTTTCTTCAAAGTTATTTTTCTGCAGTGCTGAAATTTTGATTCTGGCTCTTTTGATTTCTATGGGAAGTTCCTTGAGCAAATGGCTTGGCAACCTAAGTGTACATATCATATGCTTATTCTGATTTTGGTATCAACCAGAGGAAGCAGGAAATATAGCGTAGAATCTTCGAAGAGGTTAAAAACTATATATCATAGACGATATAGTAAAGAGGGACCTATTTTTGATGGGTTCTTTAACTTAAAGAATCAATGCTAAATAACTGGATTTCGGAAGAGATGCTATCAGAAGTGAAATCATTAAAAACTTACAATCTACACGTTTAGTCTTTAGCTAATACTGAGTTACATATGATATTTTGGGATTTATCATTCCCTAGATTGGATGCGTTAATTGGATGGTTTTTGTGTACCGCTTCAAGTTATTTTGATTGATATTCCATTCTGCTGTGGGGTAACTTGAGATAATAAATCACAGGCTGATATAGACCGTTTTGTCGATGATGGGTCTCTAGATAGATGATAACGTAGAGTCATTCTCGTCTCATGATGATCCAGAGCCTAGAGATAGAATGGGTTGGTCTGGTGCTATCAGCAAAGGTATGGTTAACGTTAACTTTTTTAATTATTGGGGTATGTCTTCCCCCTCATAGATATCAGCAGTTTCCTACAATGAGTGAAATGCATAGACATGTGGTAGTATTGTAATGTCAGGCATAACATTTATGGAAGTCCAGCTTTTCCCGGCCAGTACAAGTAAAGTCGAATCTTGCCACTTCTCAGCAGATGGGAAGTTGCTCGCTGCTGGTGGCCATGATAAAAAGGTACAGGGTGATTTGATTTGATTTCATACAATCTTTTTTTCCTTCTTTCTTTTGTGGCATGAGCTACTCGAACCTTATATTCTGGTTGATAGGCAAACTTCAGTGCCAGCTCAAGTTTTTAATTTTCCTGGAGGATAAAAGATAAACATGTTTACTTGATGACGCCATTGCACAGGCTGCGCTTTGGTGCACGGAGTCTCTTGCATTAAAGTCAACCCTTGAAGAACATTCTCAATGGATAACTGATGTTCGTTTCAGTTCGAGTATGTCAAGGCTTGCCACCTCTTCAGCTGACGGAACAGTCAGGGTCTGGGATGCTTCCCCACGAAAATCTAGTATCGGCGTTGGCAGCATCAACCGTCAAGCACACGGTAGCCTCAGCTAGCCATGACAAGTGTGTGAAGCTCTGGAAGTGATAGACTCTCGGCGGCATTATTATATACGTTAACCCGGTATAGTTCCTTACACTATATATATATATAACATGGTTTCTGACATGTCTTCTTGCTACTTTGTTAATGTCGACTATCTTGAAGCCAAGGTTGGGGGGGGGGGGGTTAGATTTTTGCCCAATGCCATACTTAGGCCTAAGAAGCTAAAGCTTTGAGATATTCTTAATGTGGATTAATGAAGATTACAAAGAATTTTACTACCATTTAATGAAGTAAGTGAAATTTACTTAAGGGTGATTATTTTCCTCTTTTATTTCCCTGTTTAATGCGACCTTAAGTTACATAAATAGTCAACTCAATTAACATGTGCTTTATTTAATCCACTGGTTACTACAGTGAATTTAGAAAATTTATTATTTGTAAAATCATGGTTGTAATCATTTTTTTAAAATCTAGAGTAAAAACAAAATAATATCTGATCGAAGTTTATCAATCACTTGATAATAAACGTTTAGTTCTCATATGTGTGGCGTTTAAACTTAAGACTTTAAGGGGTGACACTATTTTTTTAAAAATTTAAATCAATAATGTTTTAAAAAAGTATTTGTCCCCATTAATTTTAAATTTATTTTTTAAAAATTAACCTTATCGTATTGGATTAACTTCAAATAATAAAAGATGAGGTTGTTATGGTTCAATTTATGTAATAGTCACCAAGCGTTAAGAGTTTGTCTTACAAGTCTTATTCAGCCATCATAAAATATACGAACTATGTATACATTTACTATTTAAATTATCAGTTTTAGTTTGTTTTAATACTTTAACTTTTAATTTTTCAAAATCATACTTAACATTTAATTTTAATACATTGTCGATAAAAACTTAACGCGTTTAGTATCTAAACTATCAATTTTAGTTTAGGTACTAATTTCATAGTTGACCCCTAAATAACATTAAGAACGCAATTTTTAAACTACAATTTACTCAAAAGTCGTATGAATATAGGATAATAAGCATGCTGAAAAATATAGTACCTATTGTTGTTGTTCACTTGACATCTAAACCAATCTAGAGCCAAGAACATGAAAAAAAATATTACTATTTTTCTTATTTTACATGGGGTCCATGTATAAATATTACTTTAATACATCCCTAATTTATTTTTCTTATTTTACATTACAACCATTTTTATGTAAAAAAAGATTACTATTGAATCATACATTATATATATATATATATATATATATATATATATCCTATACAGATTCATGTTTATACGGGAACTAAGCCAAGAACATGACCAAATCAAAACCTCGTCATCTCCTTTGGAAATTGAAGGCTTTTATAGCAAAACCGAAAATCACTGCGAAAAAGATGACAAAGAAGCCTACCATTACAGCGGTTACGCTCAAGAAATCGTGCCGATACCCGAACGCTGCCTTGAGTAACAGTCGCATAGGCATCGAGTCTACTCCGTTCGATAGCTTGACCGTCGTGTCGTCGTCTCCGTACTGTGAAATCACGAGGCCGTATAAGCTCCAGGCTATGGGGTTTGCCCAGTAATACCATCTCCACCATATGGGGATTCTCTGGAAAATTACACAACATTCATTTGCTCATGAAACTAAGCATTGACAGAATAGGCCACTATGTGAAGAAACAAGAAAACAACTGGATTTATCCATTACCTTATGGGGGATCATAAAGCCGGAGAAAAGGTTCCAAAGCATATAAAACGGAGCGGCGATGATAGCAGCCACGTTGTGATTCGGTGTGACAGCGGTCGTCATCATGCCGTAAAAGGTGAAATATAACAAAGTTGTGTACATGAAGAAGAAGTACCAGATAAATTTCAAAGCATTCCATTCAAATGAGGCCATGGAGTAGAAAATTGAACAGTAGATTACTGATTGTGCAAACACGTACGGGAGCTCAATGGCAACCTGTAAAGAAGCAGCAGAATGAGTCAAGGCTAGTTTCTAGAGGTTAAAGCACCCACAGACACGGCTGAAAATCGGAGCTCACCTGAGCGAATGCAAAGGCTAGGCCTGAATACATTCCGGCAGCTCTTTCTCGGTATGAAACAAATCTCTCGATGGAAACAACGGGTTGAACTGCAGTTGCATTTGTGATACCAATGAAAAGGACTGCAGCATACATGGACCCCATGGCATTGAGTAAATCTTGCTGGCTCTCCCTGAAAGTGCAACCAAAATGGAAGATGAACGGAAGACAATCCATGAACAGATCAGAAATGCATAAAACGAAAACGATTTGTTCATCATTTCCCAAGGAAAACCGGATTTTGCTACAACTTGCTGCATTCTATTAGTAAAGCATTAGCTGTCAATAATATGCTTCCATGCACAGCCCTGTTAGAACCTTAAGCATGCTTAATATCAGTGAGCTTCTTTGGAAATGTATTCAAAAATAGCAAATAACAGATCATTCAAAATAAAGTACAATAAGGATCGAGGGGAAGCAGAAAACATATGAACCAAAGCTAAGAATTATAAACAAAATCCCTTGAAAAACATAATATAAACACAAAGCTATATAAATGGTATTGAAAAGGATGCTGAGTCGAAAACCTTTTCGAACCAAATTTCCAGCATATTGTTCCAAGCATCAGCGAGATGACAACAGTATAGAAGAATTTAACTGCTGTATATTGGGGGTTTCGCCAATAAGATAGATTTTGCTTCCAAAGACATGTTAAGAACTGTTCATAAAAGGACTTGGAATACTTGGATGGAAAGTTTAACTCTTTAGTATTGCTACTTGGCTTGCTTAGGTTTTCGACTAACTCCCTGTTGCGCCTGAAACAAAGTAGTAAAATGAAATGGATTAAGTTTTTGAAAAGATGGTTAGAACTAAAACACTAAATGAATAACCATAAACGACACCTGAAATTCCAAAATAAGTATCCCTTACTGAAATAGATTTGATCGTCGATAAATTTCTGCAAAGTCCACCCCAAAACGATTTTCTTCAGCTGATGAAGTAACCTCAAGCATCCAAGCAGCAGGATTATAGCCAGGTCGGATCTTAGGCACTCCTTCAACTGCCTAGAAAACAAAATTATAGTCAACATGGGTGACACCAACTTCCATTTCTTTCAGAGGCCAAGTTAATAGTTCAATAAACAATTATATATTTATGAGATGAACAATCAAAATCCGACCTCAAAATACTTTATGAGTTCGCAAGACTTGGGGCCAAGTGGACCAGCATATATGAGCTCTCCTCCGCGCTTCATAAACAAAAGCTGCAATCATAAATTAAATAAGAAGTTGAATCAGGAAGGGCTCAAAATGGTTATATAATGGCGAAGTACAAAGTAACTTGTCCCTGGATTTGCCTATGTTGCACCCAATAATTTTAAAAAGAAAAAGACCTCGTCGAAGGATTCAAAAATATCTATGCTGGGCTGATGGATAGTGCACACGATTGTTCGTCCAGTGTTAACAATGTTTCTGACAGTCCTCATTACAATGGCAGCAGATCTAGCATCCAATCCTGATGTAGGCTCATCCATGAAGACTATAGAAGGGTTGGCAACCAGTTCAACAGCAATAGTGAGCCTCTTTCGTTGTTCAGTGGACAAGCCATCAACTCCTGGCAGGCCGATCAATGCCCCACTCAATGGAGTAAGCTCCACGAGTTCCATAACCTCCTCAACAAATGCCTGAAAATTCACCTCTAGATAAGTCAATATGATAGACTAAGTTGCCAAATATAATTAAAAAGAAAAAGGTCTTTTATGATTACCCTTTGTGTCTCGAAATCAACATCCGGTGGTAACCGAAGCCAAGCAGAGAAAAGAAGCGATTCCAGAACAGTCAAACAAGGAGAATGAATATCATTCTGCTCACAGTAACCTGAAATTCTTGCAAAAGTTTCTTGCCTTTTGGGATAACCAGAGATATGTATGCTCCCTTCGATGACCCCTCCGGTTTTTCGACCAGCTAAAACATCCATGAGCGTACTTTTACCAGCACCACTGACACCAACCAAAGCAGTAAGCACACCAGGTCTAAAAGCTCCAGTAACATTGACCAACAACTGCAATCTGTCTTCTGTTATCCCTTGTTGCTTCAGTTCCTGAAAAGATGCATAGATAAGAAGTTAATTGATCAATGCATCTCCATAAAACAAATAGAAAAGGGGAAAAAAAGTCAATATACCGTACCACAGGGATATCTACAAAGTAATTTATATTGTTGAAAGACATAGAAAGCTGTTGAAATGGGAGAACCATGCCTCTCTGCTTGAAATATTTTCCTGCCCAACAGTTGAATAGAAAAAGTAAATACACTAATACGAATTAAAAAGATACAAAGACTGAAAATGTCTATTACTTACCATTTAGTGAGGCTGAATTCTGCAAATAATATCTCAGTTCAGTAACAACGTTTTCACCCTTCCTTCTCCTGTCTCTGTCTTGCAGCTCTTCCTTGGAGAAAACAGCCTGTTGCTTCCCAAGAGCTGTAGTAAATGGCAAGTTATAAATTAATTATATTTAGACCAACATATATATTTTGCTAAAAAAGGAAGTTTAGGACCGATAATTTTTTTAATAGAACAAGATAGCTTACGGTTAAGGTTAGCCAGAAAGAATGTGAACAGGAGATTCAAGAAAGCTGTGTATCCCAGCAAAGCACCAACACCTATCCAATACCAGTAGTTCTCTGGAAAATAACTTCGTGCTTTCAACAATGCCTCACCCAATGATAAGTTAGTGTAGTTTCCAGCTCTCTACAAGCAAGCAAAGTTAGTACAGCGGGTTTCAAGTTTCACCCAAGAACCAATAATGCTGCAACTGTAAATTAAGAAACAACTTTTCTGTTGCTTATATCCAAAGTCGATCTACTTATATATAAATTCCACTCAAATTCCAACTTGAAAATCTCAGAGTCAGAGAACGTGTTTCAAACATGACAGAAACCGGAAACGATGAAACAAATATTAAGATAGCGAGCTTAATTTTACAAATTAAATAGATGGAGTGCTCCGAGACCATTTCGCGAGCTTAGACATGCATGGTCATGGCACCAATGAAACACTTATAAAAACAAATGGAAAATACACCTCGAACTCACCCACTAATCATAGCAATAGAAGTTCAGACTCAGCATGCGAATGCTACCTATCAAGAATCAAGCGTTGTTCAACAGGCATTACTGCTGATTCTTCTCCAGACATCATTATTATTGCAATAAATGATTAAGAAGCAAATGCAATGATAAATATTTTATGATATTACCTTATGCCAGGAATGTCCAAGGAATTCATTGACAGAAGCTGCATTCTGAGCATACATCAAAGGAGAAACCCAATAACCCCAGATCCACCACCTAGGTATTTGATCTGTCAGATTGAACAAGAATAAATAAAATAATCATATAGCATCAGCAATTATTATACAAACACACATATGGCAAACATATGGCAAACATGCCTCTCTAATTACCTCTTGAAATGATATAGCCTCCAAGAGCCATTACCACCAACATAGCAAAAGATCCAAAAGTGTTGGCAACTATCATATTTCTTCCCAAGGATCCCATCACACGGAAAAGAGCTATAGACATCTGGTGCAGACAGAAATACAACAAGAACTGTCGAAGAAATCTGCATTGTTCAGAATTAAAATGACAATTGACTCTCTAAATTGCCTCGATACAAGCCAAAATTTATTTGAAAGCAAGATTACCTGGTTATATCAGGATCATAACCAATCACATAGTATGTAATTGCCACCCAGAAACCAGACTCATAGAGTGATGTTGGAATACTTAGCAGCCAGGAAGGGAGTGTATAAGCCCAGCTCGGATAGAAATGCAAATCCCTATGCTTGTAAAGAACAGGAAGTTTTGCCACCAACATTGAAACCTCCGTAAACCCGTTAAAAAGAATAATAACCATGGAAAAGTACAGTGCTCCTAGATACAATCCTCCATCATCAATTGTATTATGGTGCAGTGCCGTCCGCATGAAAACACTCATTGTAATTAAGGCAACAATAAAAAGCTGGGGAAGAGAAGGCAATGTTATTAAATCAGTTTAAATCTGAGTGGAAATTCAACTTTGAAATTAGTTGGTATGACACAAAGATAAAAGACAACAAATTGATCTAATGGATCCATAGAAATGTGCTAGTATGTAGGCGGATAAAGTTTCAGATTTACCTGAATAAATTTGAAAATATATATAAATGAATTCCGTTTCATCAGTAGCAACTGCCAGTCAAAGCTGGTCTTAAGAAGTTCACTCCTCTTCACGCCATACCGAGAAGTTGACAGGGCAGCAGGATGGTTATAACGCCTGTCAAATGGAATACGTAGTTCCTCCTGCAAGTTCTTCCCAGTTTGATAGGATCGGAAAACTTCAGCAATGTTTCCTGGTGGAATGTAACGATAAGGGCGGAATGGAACAGACCAATACTGCTCTTGATCCTTCTTCGACAAAACCTGTGTGCTGAAAATTTGAGCAAATACAATACAATTTCTTAGATATGTTCACAAAGCTCTAGCCTCCTACCTCTTGCAAGAAGTCTGCCACATTCTTTCTCTCCGGACATTTAAATCCCAAAAAAGAGAAGAAATCAAGGGCTGCATCACGAGGCCCCTGGTATAAAATCTGGCCCTCACATAAAAGTATAACATCATCAAACAACTCATAAGTTTCGGGAGCTGGCTGAAGAAGAGAAATTACAGTAGTCCCATCCAGTGCACGAGTTGAGTGTCCCAGATATTTAATAATTTGATAAGTAGTAGAACTATCAAGCCCATTAGATATTTCATCCATGAACAACACTCTAGCTGGTCCAACTAATAATTCACCTGAAATAACAGTTAGGATAAATCAGCATAAATGAACAACAGAAAGCTTCTTAGTAAGCAAGAAGAAAAAAGGTACAAAGAATAAACCTGTTGTGAGCCGCTTTTTCTGCCCCCCTGATATACCTTTAAGCATTTCATCGCCCACCAATGTGTCAGAACATAAGTCCAACCCTAAAATCTTTGTAAGATGAATTTTAAAGCTTCAGAAAAACCATTAACAAACAACGTAAAGCATGTTAAATTGCCAATTACAAGAAAAGCATGCCACTTGAGGTATTAAAGGACACATAATGGGACATGCATCTTGCAGTGATCAGCATCTAGAGAATACCTTCATGATGTATTCTACCACGAGGCTTGTTTCTTTCCCCCCCAAAGCTAGTGACTAGAAACAAGAAAGACCATTAATAACTCTTAGCATCCTGAACTAATAAAATGATAACATAACAGCCCAAGTAATATTTTGGCAATTCATGGCACATACCTTCATAAAGATATCGAGATCTTCATCAGGTTTTATCCCAGCATTCTTTTCCCTTCTTGCAAGTTCCAAAAGCATATCTTTTGCAGGAATCCATAAGTGAGAAATGAAGAATAGCGAATATGGGCATAAAGATGATTTCTCAAAGCTTACCATATTTAAATCCAACTCCCTGACACCTTCCAGCAAATTCAAGTGTTTCCCTCACTGTCATTTCAGCCACATGCCAGTCCCGTTGACTGACGTAAGCAGATGTCCTCGGAGGAACAAATTCCTTAAGTCCATGTCCATTATAAGTAATTTTTCCAGACATCTACAAAGTATTAAACTATAATGAATAACAAGAAAGGAATAGTAAAGGGAACTATTTGTAGAGAACTAAATTCCTTATTTCACACACTGCCGTACTACTACTATCCTATCAATTCTTAACAACGTAAACCGTAGAAAATGCAAATGTCCTCTGGCTTTTGCCTTTATTTTCCCCATTCTCAGGTCTAGAACTCCAATATGGGACAAAATAATTGGCAGTTACGAAAGCTACCATAGAACCTTCCAATTATCCGGATACCTGCAAATGAGATCCAAGGCGTCCAGCCAAAGCCAACAAAAATGTGGTCTTTCCCGAGCTTGGAGGACCCAATAGTAGCGTTAATCTGCATTTATTAAAGTAATAAAAGATGTAGCGCTTCAACATAATTAAAACCCATTTCGTGAAATAGGAAATAGAAGCTCGTTTAAACATACCTTGAAGGCCTTATAATCCCGCTACATCCATCTAATATAGTCAACTTGTTTCTCCTTCCTTGATATAAATGCAACTGTCTCAAAAGTGCCTGAAAACAACATTTTAATATTTGCATGGCCATTAAGAATATAGCATTATATGTGCTTTTAAAATGGGATTAATTGTTACCTCGGCCATGTTAAAAATAAAATTGGGAATGGTTGGTAATGCTCTACTCCCAACATAGATAAAAGATTCAACAGCTAGATTTTGGAACCGAACTTCAATCTTCGGAAATTCCAAATCCACTCTGCAACACCACAAACCAGAGCAAATTTTAAACAACAACGAGGACCACTCTAGGGGATAATAATAATAACAAAATAAGGCGACTGGTTTCAAATTTGAATGAAATTCGTCGCAAAAGGAAACAAGCTCCTCATGCTTCTAATTACAGGGAACTGTCAGTACTATACGTTAATTATTTTCAGTTAAAAGATATTTCCATAGATTGGCTTAGCCTAACCCCAGTTAAATCGTACGGTCAAGCTAACGTCAGATTTTTTTAAAGAGAAAAAGTGCAAAAGTCCGTAAATTTTGATTTTCTACTCTTGTCCATATTCTATCATCAAAAACACAGCAAAAATTCTCGTTGTTTTTTCTGTTTAAGTTTAAAAAAAGCATCAAATAACATATAAAAAACAATTAATAAGAGAAAACAGGCAATCATTACGCGTCGAATCGTTCCCTCATGCGATCAAAGAACCGTTCAGGATCATCATCGACGGAATTAACGAGCCGTTCGAGTAAAAGCTTCTGGTCGGTCATCTCGAGCTTGCTCACATCTACTTCCTTGGAGTCACCGACTATGTCCTTGAATATCCCCCTTCGAACTCTCGAGTATGTGGGCAGCCTCTCCAGCGCCGCCCACCTCAACGCCTCCTCATCATCGTCCTCCTCCCTGAACGACGCCGACCTGGAGAACACGTTCTCCGCCGCGTTCCACATTGCCTCCGATCAAAGATCTTAAAATACCAAAAAAGGAAGAAAAAAAACACAAACAAAAAAAACAACGAGAGTTGAATGTGAGATTTAGAAATGTGGCGGAGCTTTAATGTATGCAAAAGAAAGAGTGCTTATATTGGTCTCATGGATGGGTAGTTGAGCTTCGCATTTATGGCGGCTTTGTTTTCCCTTTCCCTTTTCTCTCTCTGTTTTACTACATTTTCTTTAATTTCTTCTGTTTTGAATCTGTTTTCAAGCTAAACTTGTAGTTCACTTCGTTGTTTAATTTTTTTTTTTTTTTTGGTATATACCACAGTTGTGCGGGAGAAGGTCCGCGGGAAGGAGAAAATATTAATGACGACACATCCTTTCGAGTACGTAGACTGTATACTCGCTCTAGAATTGTGACACGTGTTCAAAAAGGCGTGATCGTTGATTTGATGAGATCAATTAGCTGGGGAGTGGGGACTACGCATGTGGCGGGTGGTGTTGGACTTTAACTGCGAGTGCGGCTGGGAATTAATGCTTTGAAATTAAAACGGTTGGGGGAAAAAACAACCCGAGAATTTTAGTACAGTTAGTTTTACAGCTCTTCCTCTCACCGGCCAAACGAGGGAACACGCAATACCAATATAACTGATTCTCACGGTAAATTATAAGTTTAATATCTAAATTATTAATTTTATCTATTTTAATATCTAAATTTTTAATTTTTATAAAATCATGTATAATCTTTAATTTTTATTATAGTATCTCACCGTTAAAAACTTCAGCACTATATATTTTTATGGGTAAATTACATCGTTTCTCACTCAACCATCTTCTCACTTCTATTTTGGTATTAAAGTTTAAAAATTTTCAATTTAACTACTCAACTTTCAAATTGCTCCTATTTTAATCACTCTATTTTATTAATAATTTTTATGACACAAATTTTTTATTATATTATTAATATATAATTATGGGTAAGTTACACCAATCATCACTGAACTTTACTTTCTCTCTCCTATTTTATTCAGTGTACTTTAAATTCGTTCAATTTCCTCACTAAACTTAATATGTTTGATTTTTTTGTTATTGCGCCGTTAAATAGTTAACGACGTTAAAACGATGTCGTTTTAGAAAAAATGAAACTTTTACTAAAACTACGTTGTTTTGCATCTATATAACAGACAATTTATAACATTGTTAGTGAGAAAAAGGTAGAGTGACCAAAAAACCAAATGTATTAAGTTCAGTGAGGAAATTGAACGAATTTAAAGTACGATGAGTGAAATAGAAAAGACAGTAAAATTCAGTGATGATTGGTGTAGTTTACTTTACAATTAAAAATTAAAAAAATTTAAAGTTAGAGCAATTGAATTAGGAGTAATTTGTAAGTTAAATAATTAAATTAAAAAATTTAAATTTTAGTGACCAAAATAGGAGTGAGAAAATAGTTGAGTGATAAATGATGTAATTTACCCATAAAAAGGTGTCACGCACAAATCACCAATTGTGTTTATATTTTTAACAGCGAAATACTAAACTAATCAAAAACTAAACGTTATATATTGTTTTGAAAAAATTAAAAATTTAGGTATTAAAACGAATTAAAAGTAATAATTTAGATATTAAACTTATAATTTACCTTATTTTTAATTTAACCCTTAAATATTTTTAATCATAAAAAAATAGTTTGTTTATCGGTACATTATTGACTACTTTGATTTCTAGTCTTTTAAGGATGACATTTTAGCATTAAGACATCAAACACGTAGATTTTTGTGTTATTATTTGTTTAGTCCTTTTATTTTAAAAATTTAACAATTGGATCCATAAAAAACAAATCATGTATATATGCTTAAACAGAGTGGAACAAATTATATGTATTTCAAAATAAAATTTCAACTCCCATCCGTAGTTTTAATATGTATAAAGTTGCTTTATTGAGTAGGTTTTGAACACGCAAATCCTACAAAGACTTCAACTAGTTTCCACGTGCAGAAATTTGTTAAATTCACTTTTTAATCAATTAGTATTTATATTCACGTGAATGTTTATTATTATTATTTTTTTGAATTAATCACTGATATCCTATCTATTGACTGACTAATCCAGATCGGGTACTGCAAAGGCGAGGGAGACCCTCCCAACCCAGTTTGCTCCATTCGCAAACGCCAGGATTCGAACCACTGACCTAGTTTAAGGGACCTAGTGCCTCATTCCACTAGACCAACTGGTTGTTGGTAATGTTTATTATTTTATTTAGTCTTAGTAGTATATAGTTCAGTATTTTACATAAAACATCACATGCTTATTAATTATAGAAAGTTGCATTACCATGTAACATGTTTTACGTTTAAACTATTATTTGGTCCTCTATTTTATTATATTTTAACGTATCTCGGTGGTTAACGAAATCGTTGTTGTTTCTAGAAGTCACGGGCCAGAGTGATTGAACGTCTATTGTCAAATGATTGAAAGTAGAGAGACTATCGATAGATATTCATATATGCTCGGTTTAGGTATTTGAAATATCGAGTATATGATTTTTTATGTATTAAAAAAGTCGATTTATTCGATGCACGAAATTTGGGTAGTCATAAGTTTAAATAATATAGTATTCGATATTATCTTTTGAATAATCAATTTATCTATTTATATATAATAATAATAATAATAAATTGGGTGAAGATGCATTAAATTGCAGAGACAATTTTGGTTATACCTAATGCCATTTCCATGACCAAAATGAAACGTATGAATTTGTTGTTTACCTAATTTGTGTAGTTGTTCATTTCATTCATGACATTGGTCGTGCATGATGATTGACTTCGGGTCACTGCTACTCACTATTTTGATTTTTTTAGGCAAATTATTAAATCCCAGGTGTCTGTTTTTGTGATTTTAAAAAATAATAGTATTTTTGGGTAAATTTTGCGTTTAGTACTTAAATTATTAGTTTTAGTTCGTTTCAATATCTAAATTTTTATTATTTTTTTTCAAAATCGTACTTAAAGTTTATTTTTTGTTTCATTGTAGTACCCGATGTTAAAAAACTTTAGTTTTTGTTTCATTTTAGTATCCCGTTCAAAATTTAACGTTAAATTTTGAAAAACTGAAAGTTTAAGTACTATAACGGATCAAAAATGGAAGTTTAGATACCAAACACGATAATTTTTAACGACGAGATACTAAAATGAAATTAAAAGTTAGGATATTAAAACAGACAAAAAATGATGATTTTGATAAAAATTGAAAGTTTATGCAAAAAACTTATAGTTTATGTATTATTTATGTAATTTATTTTTTTTAGTTTAATCATTTTTAGTTTATTAATATATTATTATTATTATTGTCAACTAGTTGCTGATATTGTTTTTAGAAAAAAGCCAAAATGATATTACGATGTTATAATATAGAAAAATGATGTCGATATCCTTTAAAAATGATTTTAAATTTATTTTTAATATTTTTAGATAAAATTTATGTATTTTTTCAAAAGTTAGATGGTGTCTATTGACTATCAATATATATTATGGCTCCGTCATTAGTTAGGATAAAATGGAACTTATACGTTATAATTAAAAGGATAAAGTATACGAATGGTCCCCGACTATATGATGATATTTTAGTGAGTCTCTCGACTATTAAAAGTTACAAAATTATCCTCTGACTATTAAAAGTTACAAAATGGGCACCCGATTATTCATTGTGTTCCAAACTCGTCCTTTTATGTTAAAAAAATTGAAGACAATCTGAGTTGAAAGTAAACATGTTGACTTTTATATGATAAAATCTGATCCCAGAATCTTAAACAATTATCATATCTCAGTCATCATGTTAACGTTCAGCTCAGACGATAATCAATTTTTTAACAAAAAATACGAGTTTGAAACATAATGAATAATCAGATGATCATTTTGTAACTTTTAATAGTCGAGTGACTCAAAAAAGAACCACTCTATAGTTAGGGGATCATTTTGTAACTTTTAATAGTTGAGAGACTTAATAAAGTAATACCCTATAGTCGGACAACCATTAAGATATAAAAAAATGGCTGTCCCTTTTTCCCATATATATGGGGTAAGGGGGAGGTAAGATAGTAGGCTACCCCCAACACCAGGTTGAGAGCAGCTTCCGTAAGAGACCTCCGAATTATGAAATGCCCTCCGTGGGACTCGATCCCACGACCTTAAGGTTAAGAACCTTGTGCTCTACCAACTGAGCTGGATGGTCATTTCAACCATTTAGATATACTTTACCCTAATTAAAATAGGGTAAATAACATCGTTTCTCACTGAACTTTACTCTCTCTCCTATTTTACTCACCATACTTTTCAATTTTTTTAAATTTGCTCACTGAACTTTACATATTGAATCATTTTGCTCACTACTCTGTTATCTCTCTAAAGTTGTGATGATGTGTCATTTTTTATTATTTAATATAAAATAATTGAAAATATAAAGGGTAAATTACACTGTTCCCCACTAAAATTTACTCTCTCTCTTATTTTACCCACCTAACTATAAAAAAGAATATGGCTAGATGCCACCACTGGCTACCGTTGATCGCCGTAGGTGGTCGTTCAGTCCCAAATTTCATGGGTCGCTTTGCCTCGACACCTTGAGTCCGAATCTGGCCTCTATTTTGTTGAAACTTGCTCCAAAGTCCACGAATTATAGATTAAAAGTGAGAAAACTGAAATATTTCAATCGAGATTCATGGATTTTGGGACATTTTTCGGTGAAACAACCACCAGATTCGAACTCAAGTGGTCGAGACGAACCGGACCATGAATTTTAAGACCGAACGACTACCATCAATGATGGTAGACGGTGGTCGGAATAAAAAATAATGTGGTGGCCATCAGCGGCAACCGATCACCTTATTTGTAAAGTATAGAGAAAATGGGAGAAAGAAAAGGATTCGAAACGACGTCATTTTGGTGTATATTTCAGTTTTTCAAAACGACGTCGTTTTTGTAACACCTTAATCCAATCCGACCTGAAGATCCATGGATTACAATGTCACACGGGACCATCGAAGTTGCTAACCCAAAATTTTTCTTTTAAAATAATTGTAAAACACTATATAAAAATACATTCAAGGCAAATGATATAAACGGAATAATCAAGTTTGCAAAATACGGGGGAGCTCATAAATCATCCTAATAAATACACTGAGTTTAAACCAAAATAGAGTTAGGACTAAACACAAAAGGGATCTACAACAGTATATGCCCTCTAACATAAATCAAGACGTACTCTAAAGATCTCTATATGGTGACGATAATGCTCCACGGAAAATCTCTTAAGAACCTGCACACGGAAACACATTCTGAATATTAAGTTTACAAGCTCAGTGCCTCACTAATAACTGTATTATGCTACATGCATTCACTACTATGTATGCTAGAGGCATAGGTATGAAAACATAAGATATTGATATGATGAGGTAGGCATCATGGTGTGGCTGAAGGTTCTGCATCTCGAAGCTCACAAACCCCTCTAGCCTTCCTATATACCCTTAGGTATATGGGGTAAGATCTAAAACTGCATTAGAAACGTACATCCGACCAACTTACTCCGTCGAGTTTTGGGGCATTTGCGCCCACCTGTCAATTAAAGTGTCTTAGCACTGATTGGGATATCCAACTGTATGGTCATATCTATTAAAGTAAATCGAGTGTCTTGATTGTGTCCCGAGAATGAAATAAAGCTAGCTTTATGTCATCCTAGTTGTTATTGTTTCTAATTGTTATGAGTTTATTTATGTTCTCACTTGTAGTTTTATTTCATGGTATTTTGGTGTAATTGGGTCCCTCAAAACTATACCTTAAAATCCTTGGGTTTCTTACCCAAAATTGTTCGTGGGTACTGATACTAAGCCTCACAACATCAGTACTAACCTTTGGGTATCGATACTACTGACTTATTTAAGGTCGATAACAAAGGGTTGGTATCAATACTCTAGCTTGAGTATCGATACTTCTGGTCTGTGGTATCGATACTTCCATGAGTATCGATCCTTTACCCTTGGTATCGATACCTCCACGAGTATCGATACAAAAAATGGCTACTGTAATCTACTAAGTGAACTTGATATCGATACCTCATCTACAATTTTGATACACATTGTATGAGTATCGATATTTCTAACCCAAAATCATTTTTGTTTTTAACATCTAAAAAATAATATCGGTATTGCTCTTCCAGTATCAAGCACCCATAAATACCCAGTTTTAGGCACAAAAATACCTCTCCAACACTCCCAAATGTCCTACTGAGGTTCCCAAATGTTATTAGATTGCTATATTTGATAATAGGGGTCACAATAAGGTCATAACATGATGAAAAAACCCAAATGTTGAATATACCATGAGCATGCTTCATAACTCTTGCAAGCTAACAAACTCACATAGTAATCTACAATGTAGTAGAGTTGAATTAGAAGTGTGTTACCTTGATATCCTAAGTTGTTGAAAACACTTAAGCTCAACCAAGTGCTAATTTTTTCTTTCCCTTGGCCTTTGAGCTTTCTCCAACTTCTCTCACTATACAATAATCAACCACAAGTGTTACTAATATTGTTGGGGAGTTTAGAAAATAATTTAGGACATTTCTTAAGACTTGAATCTCTAAAAACGAGTTGGTTTCACTTAGATTTCTAAAACCCCCACTAAACCCATATTTGGTTTCCATGGCCAAAACTTGACATTGAGAGCTTGAATTGAAGCTTAGGATGAGAGGGTTATGATTCTTACCTTTAGAATCTTAGATTAAACTTGCTAGTTCACCAAGTTATCACATTTTCCAGACCACTTGAAGGAAGAATGAAAAGGAAATATGAAGGCTTGTAGGAAGGAAAATAAGAGACAAAAAAAGTTGAGAAAAAGAGAGAGTGCCAGACGTGAGATCACACAAATTAATGGGTCTTCAGCCTTTGCAATATTTTTTGGTATAATAGCTCTCTTAATCCTCCAAGTTTTAGTCGCAAATTAAAAACATCCAGTTTTAACTTATGTTGAGCTCAAAACAAAGCCCAAATCCACTCAAACTTGGGTCAAGGTTTAATCAAGCTAATGGGTTTAATCCAAGGCTCTATCGAGTTATCCCGAAACTCTTAACCCAGAATCTGGGGCGTTACAATTTTGATACTTGTGTCATGTCATGACACTATTAAAAAGTTAACAATAGAGTGAACAAAATGATTCAATTTGTAAAATTCAGTGAGCAAATTAGAAAAATTGAAAGTATGATGAGTAAAATACGAGAGAGAGTAAAGTTTAACGAGGAAATGTATAATTTACCTATTAAATTAATTAGATAATATCAATTATGTAAGTATGAATTTAACATAAAGTGGCTTAAAATGTTTGAAAATTGATTATTAATTACTATTTCAGTACCAAATTAGAATAATTTAAGGTTTGATCATTTCATGCATACAATTATGGACCCGTGAAGCATGTTCTTCTATCTCGTACTATGATTTTGTTAAGGTAAAAAAAGAGAGAAGATAATTTGATTAGTTAAGTATGATTTAACTTTGTTAGGTAAAACAGTTTATGACATTTCACTTAGGGTGCATTTGGTTCACAGAATGTAAGATTATCAGAGAATAGGATTACTGGGAATGTTGTATTTTGTGTTTAATTGGTTTAGCAGGAATGTAAGATTACCGTGTTTGGTTAAAGGAATAAAAGATTATTGGAATGTATATTTGACTAAATTGTCCTTATTATATATTTGTTTTTTTAATAAGTTGAAAAATATTTATATATTTTCTTTAAAAAATTTAAATTCATAAAATTTATATAATTTTTTTACAAAATTGAAAATATAAAAAGGTTTAATGAAATGGTAAACTTTTATTTTAACCCCTAAACTTCATATAAAATTTTAATTATAGATTTTTTTGTAAATCTAAAATAGTTTAAGGATAAATTTGTAATTTAATCTTCGTATAATTTTTATTATTCAATGACAGAATAATGATATTTATGGAAAAAAAAATATTAAGGGCATTTTAGTCCAAAACGCCGATAATCCAACAATACCTAAGAAAAGGGAGGTAATGACATTCCCGGTAATATAGCCAAAAATATTCACTATTGGTAATCTTACATTACCGGGAATGAGATTCCCGACTAACCAAACGGGAGAATGTGGATTTCATTCCCATGGGAATCCCACAGTCCCCCATCCAAACGCCCCCTTAGACGATTTCTTGATTTTGGTAGACCCAAATGAGAAAACTAATTATTCATATATCTTTATTGAGCACGATAATCTTTTTATTGAGGATCTAAGATTAAAGAGAGATTAAATTAAATTTTATTGTAATTTTAATAGTTAAAAATATTAGATATTTAGATTTATTTGATAAATAAATATTTATTTTAGGCCATAAATTTTATGTAATTAAATTTAATGGTTAAATATTTTACACTATAAATACAATACATATTTTAGTCTTTATAAATTACAAGAAAAAAATAATTTTTAGAGATAATTTTTCTGTAGTCTCTGTAATTTTTTAGGTTTACATTTAGGGATGGCAATGGATTGGGTTTTTGGTCAATCCGACCCGATCCTAAAATATGCACACTCCACTCGAATTTGACCAAAAAATATACACCCTCCATTCAAACCCGACTCAAAAATTTTATATCCTATATCCAACCCGACCTGACTCGAAAAATATATATCTTCCACCCGATTCAAACCCGACCCGATTTTTTAATGTATAAATCTGACCCACCCCAGTATAAATTAAGGATTTAATTAAAATAATAATAAAAATTTAAAAGAAGTTACATTATTATCCTTGGGTCTTATAGGGTTGGAGTTTTTTTCACCCTCCCGACCCGACCCGACCCGACCCAATCCAACCCAACCCAACCCAACTTCCCCTTTAAAAATCTGACTCGACCCAAAATCGAAATTCCTTTAAAAATCCAACTCGATCGGGTCGGATCGATTGGAACCCGTCGGATGTGGGTGAAATTGCCATCCTTATTTACGTTGTATAGATGAATTTCGTAGGGATGTTGGGAAATTTTTTTGACATTCATTGTGATTTAGTACATATATTAGATTTTGGGATACATGAGATATTATGTATTTATACTATTTGTGATCTCTACGTTTATAGTGTTTTATTATTTTTCTCTATTCTGTCGAGATAGACAAAGATAAATTGTATTAAATCTAGCCTATTACACTTATCTAATTTTATGTTGATATCATATTTTCTATTTTCTACTTATAAATTCCTAATAATTTTGTTGACTCATCAGTCGAGATAGACAAAGATAAATTGTTTTAAATATAGCCTATTACACTTATCTAATCTTATGTTGATATAGTATTTTTTAATTTCTACTTATAAATTCCAAATAATTTTGTTTAAGTGATATTTTTTGAGAGCCAGTTTGGCAAGGGCTTTCGATAAGTGACTTTTAAAAGTGTTATTTTAAACTGTAATTTAAAATTTAACTGTTTAGTATTATTGTTAAAAAGTAATTTTAAAAAGATAAAATGTCCATTATAGATATTATGTTGTAAACTAAAAATATAAAATTTAAATTATATTAACATTTATTAATACTATAATATATAAAATATATCCTTAAACTATAATAAAAATATAAATAATATTTTAAAATTATTTATTTAATAATATTTTTAAACTATAATATTTTTTAAAGATGTTAATATTAAATTATTAAAATCAAATGTAAATATATAATTAAATGGAGCACATGCATTAATAAGGGTAAAATTATAATTTGTTTCAAAACGTAAATTTAAAAATGAAAAACTATAAATCCTGATTTTGAAGTTAATTTGAAACCATCGTTTCCGTCGTATTTTTTTAAATTTTTTAGTCGTTTGATATTAATTTTGTATTCAAAATGATTTTTTAACTAAAAGTTCGTTTAAAAAACCACACCAAACGAGACCTAAAACAATCTATTTGCTACAATTTTTTTTCTTTTATGAAAGGCCACCTCATCAATAAAATGCACAATAGCACACGTTATATTTATACGTTAAAATATATAATATTTATTAAATTCGTGTGTCACGTCTGACAAATAAAACAAATATTATATTTAAAATCTGTTAAGTTCAAGTACTAAGTGCACAGTATTTATTAAATTTTAATATTATTAAGCTAGAAAACACATAATATTAAAAATTATAATAGTTCTACACTCACGCTGTATCAAATATAAATTCATAAAAACATTTATTAAATGGTTATTTTTGTTGTATTACAGCTGGTTTGTTTGTTGAAACCATTAATTGTGACATTTTCCAATTGATCCCACACACAACAAAAAATGAAGCTCGTTATAATATATTTAGTATTTTTTATTTTAAAATGTAAAGAGATCTGGATAGTATTTTTTTATTAATAAAGAGTAACTGCAATGTAGTATCTGTTCAAAAATAAATCGTAACCTCTTGAAGTTGAACGTCTACACTCGTAACATTCATGGTACTCGAATCCAGATCCTCAAGGAATAACAAAAATTCTTTTACCACGGAAGTCTTCGTGCATCTTAATAGAATATGTTGAGAGATTTTAGACTTAAAAAAAAGACATTAGGGGTAACCAAAACTAGATTCGAAAAATTAAATTTTTGACTCGATTTGAGAAAAATCGACTAAAATCGAAAAAATTTTAAGTCATCTTTGAGACAACTCTAAATAACTCAATTTTATATTCGATTCAATCCAACTCTATTAAACAATCATCAAAATAAATAAACATGAAAGCAAAATCTTAAAGTGTGTTTGCTTATCGTCATTACTCGGCACTGGGCCTACTTGCAACTAAATTTATGTGCCTCTTTTTATTTGGCAAGAGCCTTTAATGCCCGCTACCACTTCAATTATTTTACTTAAAAGGAATTGTTTTTTGTTTTTAAAAGTTATGAATACGAGTATCAGTGCGTAGCAGAGTAATTGATCGTTTATTGTGAAATAATTAAAAAAATTTAGAACATATACAATACTATAATTACTTTAGCTTAATAAAAAAAGTTACTAAGCAAGTTGAATTTGAATATTAAAATTAAATATTTCATTAAATAAATCAACTTAATTAAAAAGGGTAAAATATATAAATGGTCCCTGATAATATGTATTACTCTATTGAGTCTATCAACTATGACAGTCAAGAAATGAAACAAAGTTATATTTAACCAAGACAAACATAACCATAAACAATACTAGTGTAGTTTGTATTTAAAAGACAATTTCATCAAAAATTAAAATTCAGAATTTGGGATTTAGATATATGGAAAAAATACATCAAAGGTATATGTACTTTTGAAAAAAAATCAATGTGATCTCGTATTATTTTTTCTCTCAATGTGGCCCTTTGACTAATGTTTTTCGTTGTTGACCATTACAATACTGGTGTAGTTCACGGTGCTGAGGTGGTGGTCCATACTGCTCACATGACAGTCCATCTGCCATGTTGAGTTACCAATTTAACCAATATGTTATGTCATCCGCCATCTTAATATGTCATCCTAGACTTCCATGTCAGCACCATGGATTCTCACGTCAGCACTGTGAATTACCACATCAGACCATAACGGCTAATAAAGAAAAATATTGGTCAAATGATCACATTAAAGAAAAAAATAATACGAGGGTCATTTCAAAAGTACAAGGACATCTGCTTGCCTAAAACATTACATTCTTTGAAGCAGGGCAATGGTGGATACACTCAGCTCCCATTGGCCAAGTGCATCTCATTATTTTAGAAAAATGGTTAAATTTAGTTTAATGTGTCAAGGGAAAAAATACAATTTTTGCATATGCATTATTTTTAGAAAAAAAATTAAAATTTTGAATCCTATTCTTAAATTTCTAAATCTGCCACTGAAGTAGGGTAAGGCTGTGGCATTCGTAGCTATTCCCATTCGTCTTACAGCTTCCATCACCGCACCAAGTATAGCTACAAGCTACATAAAATAACGGCACAAAATCAAAATAAATAGTAGTGACTAAGTTGAACTAAGTTGCCCTAAGATCATACGATCGGTCAAATTAAACTCCGGTCGCGGCAGTGTCGGCGGTGAATGACTCCCCGTGCCACAATCGGAGCTAAGCGTACCTGAAAAAGGAAAGATAAATATATGTCACCCGAGAAGCATAAAAAATCAATGCAAACACATGTTTAATTTGTTCCATTCGTAAATGTTAAGATTCAACCATTCTAATCCGTTTCCTCCATTCGTAGACGTCAACATTTAAATCTCTAACATTATTTAAGGAATCTAGTGTCTCATCCACTAGATCAACTTGCTGTTGATATTAATGTTACTATTATTAGTTTATTTTTAATTTTTTTTATTGATTAAGTATTAGTTCAAGTAATTAATAACGATGCATTTTGTATTATAAGTAGTTTAGATATAATATAAAATTTATCAATTACATCTTAATTACTCAATAAGATCTCAATTTTACAATTATATATAAAATTATATCGTATTCAATCCTATTTGACACACACACTTGGTACTTGAATCCAAACTTTTGACATTGAATGTTCATATCCTTTACATTTCTGATATTTGAACCGAGATCTTAAGAAATAACAATAATTCTTTTACCACCGATGTTATAATATCGAATTGAAACTTTTCCGATCTCAGTTTCATACTCACCCCTATGAGGAAGTGGATGTGCGCTTATTCAAGCCGCGGAAATAAGAGGCCGTTGGTCCCCTAACCAACTTTTTCAAATACCGTTATAACAGTGTTCATTATCTTTTAACCTTTTCCAAACTTGATAGCAACTATAAATCTATAAAAACTGTCGTTCTAAGTGAAGATTGGACTGAGACGAGAAACTTTCCCAGCAAGAAAGAAGATGGACATAACTCTAATCCAGCCATGGATCCCTGTTTTAATCTCTTCGGTAATCGCCATTAGATCCTTCAGAAGAAAGTCTATTGAATTGTCAGGAGCTCTCGCCGTATTTCTCGTAATGACGATTCGCTTTGCTGCCGGAGACTGGTCCTTCCTTTTTTTCTTCTTTTCTTTATATTCATTTCTTGTTTGGTTGCCAAGAAAATCATCAGGAAAGGGAATGCAGGATCGGTGCAATGTTTCTGGTTTTCTTCTTTACTTCGTCGAAGCTCACCGAAGATGGAAAAGTAAAGAAACGACGAATCGGCTTTGATTCTAAGGAAGGCGGACAAAGAAACCGGTATATTATTCATAACTCGCTCTGAATCTTTAAATCAATGTTGTTGATGGAAGTATGGGTTGTAAATTTAGAAACACTGATGCTCAAAGAATGTCAGAAATTGAACGAACTAATTTCAGGAGAAATGATTTGAACTTCAGTATGATGATGAATCTGAGTAGCAAATGTGATGTCGGGCTGGGGATTCTAATTCCCCAATTTCTTCATTTAAGGATATAAGTTTTGCTCAATAGTTGTTTTGTAGCAGCTCTGTCTGTGCTCGTTGGGATCCTGAGTGATTGGGAGGAGGACAAATGCCTCGACTCGAACGAGTCAGTTCTTATCACGAAATTAATGGGCGGTATAATTGGTCACTACTCTTGCAGCAATGCTAACTCGTTGTCATCGGAGATCGGGATTAATAGCCGTGACCGGCCTCGGTTGATCACGAATTTTGAGGTAGTTATAGTTTGCTATGCAGAACAGAGGGTGGATAGTTAGCCAATATTCTCATAGTATTGCTTCTTTTGTTGCAGCCTATTCTAAGGTGCACGAATGGAGCCGTGACGAAAACAGGGCTTAGATCGGCTTTGGCAGCAGGGACTGTCGTCGGTTTAACATTCGTTCTTGCCGGAATGACCACTACAAGTTGTATAGACATAATGGTCATGAAGGAGCTATCGGTTATACCCTTTTCCGTGGTGGCCGGACTTGTAGGAAAAGTATCATACGTTCTCTGCTGGGAGCAGTCCTTCAATTCAGCGGTTCTGCGAACTTCGAAATAAGGTACACGGAACATAGGCCTTATAAGCCAAGCATGCCATGATAAGTGAACCATTTGAATGCTTGATGCATGTTGAAATTGTTTCAATCTCTTTTGCAGGTTGTTGCAAAACCTGGAGCAACAGTGAGGAAGATTGCAGGCCGTGACTACCTCGACAACGACGACGTGAACCTCGTCTCGGTACAGCTGACCACACTGATTAGTTTAGCTGCCTGTGTGTATGTTTTCTGAATCATTGATTCAGTTAAAGCAGAATACTAGCGAAACATGAGTTGTTCTTGATCAATGGCTACCCTGAGTTGTCCATGGCACTAAGTGTCCTCATTCAGTGGCTTTTACCACTACTCATTACATCATTCTAGGTTGCTTCCTAGTTCATTCCGGTGGCTGCGACAATTCGCCATGTGGCTACCGTATAATCATCACATCGAAACGACATGGACAAATACATGATTTTAGGTTAAGAGTGAATTTAGAAACTTATGTTTAGATATAAAAATTTAAAATTTTCAAAAGATACAACTACATATTATACCACTCGATCCATCTCTACGAATCAAGTATCGTCTCTCTATATGAAAATCCATATATTTATTTATATATATATATATATATATATAGATAGATTGTGCTGGATTATACAAACTTTCATGGCAAACCATTGATTTAATACATGTACACACATATCTCATAATTCAACATATATATTAGGGTAAATTATGCATTTAACACTTAAACTATTAATTTTGGTCCGTTTTAATAACTAAATTTTTCAAAATTTTAAAATCATATTTAACATTTAGTTTTCATTTCATTTCAGTATGTCGACGTTAAGAACTTATCGCATTTAGTACCTAAATTATCAGTTTTGATTCGTTTTAGTACATAAACTTTTAGTTTTTTCAAAACTTAACATTAAATTTTGAACAAAGTATTAAAATGAAACAAAAACTAAAATTTTAGTGACAAAGTCCTAAAATGAAACAAAAATTAAACTTTAGGTATGATTTAAAAAAAAGTTTAGATGGTAAATAGATAAAATTGATAGTGTAGTACTAAATGCGTAATTTATCCTATATATATTAAGGCATCAAAAACAGCAAAGAAACTCCAAGCAGCACTCGCAAGTCTCGTAGCAACAGAAACAGCAACACAGTGCGAACAAACTGCATATTCCCAAACAGTGAAGAAGAAGAAGAAGAAAAGTTGAGAATCAAACTTAGACTAACCAAGCATAAAGACAACCCTTTTCTTCATGGCGCCTTCTAATTTGATGGTGATGGTATATCGGCATAGCTTCATAACCTGGTGGTGAATACATTTTTTTTCTTCCTTTTCTTTTATTTTGGTCTAAAATTGGTTGAGTTGTAAGGGTTTTATGTTATTACGATCTAAGAAGATGAAGCAGGGAAAATTGCAGACGTAGGAAGGATGATTTCTCAATGAAACCTGTTTTTCGAGAGAAGCTTCATCTTGTGCACCAGCACGTGTATTGTGATGATTCATGGAGAGGGACGTCGCCATAAACAAACGCAAACCTTACAGCTAACCAAGAGAAGGACAAGTTAAAAAAACTAGCCCTGTTAGGCTATGCATGAATCGACAGTGACACTACGAATTTATATTTTGCTGCAATATGGCATCTTTCCTTGATCCTTGTAGTTCATCGATGAAAACCCAGTTTTCATTCATCGAGTTGAGAGAGGATTAGGGAGTCGAGACACGTCAACGGCCACGTGTGAATAAAGGGTCCCACTTTACAACCCACAAAGCCCACGTCATTTGTGTATAGTCACGCCTATGTATGAACCAGCCCACACCTCGGCACTCGATCTTATTCAGTCATCGTGTGGATTGTTATGTCAATATCATTAATTATCACGTCGGTATCAAATCTTATTCATATATTGACATAACTTATAGATATTATTGTTAAATGATATATTTGAGATAGATCACCACATATAAAATTTTAAAGCCATCATCAAACGCAACAGCAAAGACAGTCCAAGCAGCACTCGCAAGTCTCGTAGCAACAGCAGCAGCAACACAGTGCGAACAAACCGCAGACATTCTCAAACACTGAAAAACAAAACCAAAAAACAAAAGCTTTTCTAAGGGTTAAACTCGTACTAACCAAGCATAAAGACACCCCTTTTCTTCATGGCGTCTTCGGACATGCTCATGGTACGACATAGCTTCATAGCTTGGTGGTGCATGCATCTTCTTTTTTGTTCTGAATTTGGTTCTTCTGAGTTTAAGGGCTTCTTTTTATTATGATCTGAGAAGAAAAGGCAACGAGGCGATGGAGAAGATGACAAAGGAGGAAGTTCGTCCGTTGAGAGAAGAGAAGCTTTAACTTGTACAGATACTGGTACACGTCAATGGTGATGGTTGCTGGATCGTGACTTTACCCTATAATAAAACCTACTTCAATGATAAAAAGAAATAATTTTTATAGGTTTTAGATTCGAACGATTATATTTACAATAAGTATTTTCGTTCATTATCAATTAGTTAAAATATAAGAAAAAAAAATTATAAACAGATATATCACCATCTGAAAACAGTTTAATGAAAGGGATTTTTGTTCAAATGGAGTTCCTTTCGTTCTTTTATAGAAGCTTCGAGGGCGGCTCTGTATAGACAAAAAGTAAGGGTAAATTAAAGGTTTAATATTTAAACTATCAATTTTAATATGTTTTAATATTTAAATTTCTATTTTTTTAAAATCGTGTCTAAAATTTAATTTTTTTTTATTTTAGTATACGTGTTCAAAATATAACATTAATTTATAAAAAAATGATAATTTAAGTACTAAATCGGAATAAAACTAATAGTTTAAGTGCTAAATGTATTAAGTTTTTAACAATAGATATTAAAATGAAACAAAAACTAAATTTTAGACATATTTTTTAAAAAAATTAAAAAATTAAGTATTAAAATAGATCAAAACTAATAGTTTAAGTATTGAATAAGTAGTTTACCCAAAATATAATCAATATATGGCGTTAGATTCATGTACTTGAAACCCAGAAACCTGAGTACCTCTTTGATGGTGATGAGTTACAAATCCTACTGAATCACCAGACTTTGGCTGAATTCAAGAATACAACATCAAACAATGAGAGCAGCTAGAGATACATTCATGGATATTTAGCTTTTCTCGACCTGGTTTACTCGAGTGATTAACAGGCGACCGTGCATGCAGATGGTTTCAGGCGACCGTACATTTTCCTCTTCTCAGCTGCCTCGCTCGACCGGGAATTCTCCTCCTCCAACTTCCGCTGGCAGGCGAGCACAAGCTCCTCATCTATTTCGCAGAACATCATTTTTATGCTGTGCGTCAGGTTAAGCACTGCTTGGTTCCAATGGTTCCCAGAATTCCGCTCGAGGGCGGGGAAGATCAGAGGAAATATCACCCGGCGGTTATGCATTATAAGATTAAAGATGTGCTCGTTGTTCCATGGCAAGTGCGCTCGTTCGGCCACCTGAAAAATGGGGACAAGAGAAGTCAAAAACCGTCTCATGTCGCAGCATCGTCGTCGACATTTCTCTCATAGCGATTAGAAGAGGAAAATGTACCTGGTAATGGGAGCTGTTTAAGCAGAATGAAATACGCCGGAACAGAGGGACCATGATCGTTACGAACTCGGCCATGCTAGTCATCTCCAAAATCTCTTCTAACTCACTAATAAACAACAACTCCTTCGGGCTATTCGTAACCGGCCAGTACTTTAACAGTCCGGTAATCACACTATTGGCCAACTTCGGATCCTTATCTATAAACTGTACAACACAGAATGTTAATTGCTGATGATAAACAACCACTGCTTTCGGTTTGTGTAGAGGAATAAGGGCTCTCCACAAAAACATCTTGTGTTCCTCTTTCAATGGTACGGCGAAACCGCTAATAATACTTCCGAAAATCTCGAGGAGTTCAGCAATACCATTATGCCTTTCGGTTTCGAAAACAAAACGATAGATGATATTGCTAACGGCATTCCGCACAAAGGGCCTGTGCACCATGACTTTCCCGTAAACTCTGTGCAGAATAGTTTTCAAACAGTCTCTTTCCCGAGGATCCTCGGAATCGAAGAGGTCGAGTAACTCGAAATAAAAGAATGATCTACATACGTCTTTGCCACCTTTGCATCAAGAGAAGTGCAACTAATAAACCGAAGAAGTAGGTCGTACACAAGTAGCAAATTGGACCAGGAAGGATCAAACATCGGCTCTTCATCTTCGACTTCACCACTAGTGCTATTAGAACAATATTTTGGCGGAAAAGCTCTGAAGAGGTTAATGGCACACATTTTACACATTGCGGCAATTGCTGATTCGTTGAACCGTGCAGACCCCGAAGAAACAAAATCGACAAGTTCTAGCAACATCTGATGTTTAAGATCTTGCTCAGCACTAGTTTTATCGGGATCACTGCAATCAGAAACCTCACAGCACAGATTCAATTTACTAATGAAAAGGCTCTGCTTCTGCGGATTTGAAACATCTGAAAGATAGATTTGGCTCCACTGCCTCCACACCAACCATGATGCTAGCAGGAAAAACAGCTGAGGACACCTGTTTAACAACACTTAGTCGACTTGATGTGCTGTCCCCGATACTTGTACATTGAGCTCCATTGCCTGAGTTAGAAGTATGGTTTCCGGACTCAATTCCAGATGAATCTAATGAGTCAAATCTTTGCAACTTCCGCGGGAGTTTGCTTAAAATTTGTTGCTTAAAATTTGTTTGAGCATCGTAACAAAGCAACTACCGGAAACACAAACTACCTGAATCAAATTAACTTAATTCAATAATCTTATACAATTTCAAACTGCAAGTGAGAATAAGAACAGGAAGAATTTTTAGTGTCGAAATAATAATTTAGCAAGAAATGGATTCGGATGTGATATTCCGACGACATTCATTCAGTAGCCAGAAAGAGAAATCATGCAAAGGTTCTTAACAAGCTATAATTCTGATTCACAAGTATATTTTCACAGGATCAAACTGAACACCAACAAGCATAATATTCAATGAAGCAAATAACAAAATCAAGAAGATGTCGAGATGCCGTGATAAAGAGGCATCCATCCTTAACTCCCGAAACTATAATGCCGAAGTCGGCAGTATACGGATATGTTTGTATCTTCGACAAATTGAACACAGAAAATGCTTAAAAGCTATTCCTTCTGGGAGAATTAGATACATTTTACTACTAGGAGTCCAGAATTCTCAAAAGCTACCGATTTTCGTGTAAGCTTCGAAATATTCGATCTACCATAGAAAACTAAGCTATTAGCAATTATCCACAAATTCAACAAGGCAATTGCAATTACCCCAAATAACAGTGTCACAAAGTACTCTCTTTGATACCATAAAACTTGAAGGAAAAAAAACAAGTTCCCCAGAAAGAGGATGATACATGGACCTAATGGCAGCAATATTGTGATGAATTATAGTAAAAGAAAATATGGAATTTTGTATTCAAACACAGGACAACCATATAAACCTTCAGATCTGATAAAATAAAGCGAAGAATAGAGTAAAGAATCAAAGATCCATCATCAAATCACGAATCTTATGACAAATGGAAAGATAACCAGAATCCCAGATCTTATTTAAAAATAATATAGCAACATTGTAACTAACAGAACAACTATGAACTACAAGTCATCATCAAGCACATAAAGTTAGCTAAATAATTTGACCCAAAATGACCAATTAATCAACGAATCATGCAGTTGGGCCAAAGAATAATAACATTAAATGTGAAGGAGGGGAAACAAGAAACCTGCACTCGTTGAGCTGTCGAAGATGGAAAAAAATGGGTTATTTAGAATTTATAGAAAGATAGCCTTTTTTTATGTACATGAAAGATGAACAATCTGGGTTGTCCAATTGAAGAGAATGATAGGTCTGTCATTTTCTCGAGAAAATTGCAAGCACTAGTACCACACTACAGACATATGATTTTACTTTTAAGAAAATAATTATTAGTCCAACATAATTAGAGTTTGTATTTGTTAAATAGTTTAAAAATTAGTTTAAAGGATTCTTCTAAAAATTAAAGAGACATAAATACAATTTTAAAGGATAAATTGTTGTTTAGTACTTAACTATTAGTTTTAGTACGTATTAGTACATAAACTTTTAATTTTTTTTAAAAATCATATCTAACGTTTAATTTTTATTTCATTTAGTACATCGTTATTAAAAGTTAACAACACTATTTTTAGGGTAAATTATATTCATCCCTCAACTATCTTCTCACTCTTATTTTGATATTAAAGTTTAAAAAATTTCAATTTAACTACTCAACTTTCAAATTGTTTCTATTTTAATCACTCTAATTTATTTTATTAATATTTCTATGACATGTCATTTTTATTATTCTATTGATATATAATTAAAAGTAAAAAAAATAAATTTGAAAGTTAGAGTGATTAAATTAGGACTAATTTAAAAGTCAAGTAATTAAATTAAGAAAATAAACTTTAGTGATCAAAATATGATTGATAAGATAGTTGAGTGGTGAATTATATATTTTACCCACAAAAAAGGTATCACGTGCAAATCACTAACGAGATACTAAAATGAAATAAAAACTTAACTACAAATATGATTTTTAACAAATTAAAAGTTTAGATACTAAAATTGATTTTTAAATACATGGATGATAAGATACAAATATAAGGTACAAAATGTTTTAATGGATAACAATGACAAGGAAAATAAAATAAAATGTAAAAGGAAAAGGAAAAGGAGAACAAAAAAGTGACGTCGAAATGTTGAGTATTTTAAACAAATATTATTTTATATTTACCACGAATTAATCGATAGAAAAATGTATATTGCGATATTTTGATAATAAGTTTATGTTATTAAATTTAAGGATGAGTGAGATTTAGAATTTTAGGGTTTTGACTTGATTTGATATTATATGATCGGATTTTCTCTTAAAAATTTAAGAGAGTAATGTTAAGTGAGATTTTTTTATTCTAAATGTATAAAATCTGAAAAATTACATTAATGTGGAGAGTAACGTTGATTTTCGAAATTATATCAAATCAGATAAAACTATTTATATGACAGTGATTACGCGATACAATGATATATCATTTTTATATATTATTTAACCTGAACAAAGTTATCTTAGTGATTAAAAAATGGTTGTTATTCTTAAAAGTCTTAATTCAAACAATAGATATTATAGGATATTTGAGCGTTAGTTGCCAAATGATAGAGAGTTTTTAAATCAAATATCTCTAACCGTAAGCATTCTAGATTAATAAAAAATAATATTTTTTATTAGCGTTGGTTTGTTAAATCTTCTAACTATTAAAAGTTATAAAATAATTTTGAACTATAAAATAATGAAGAGTATCTAATTATTAAAAATTATAAAATAATCTATCGATTAAATGTTGAATTTCTCAATTATTAAAAGTTACAAAATAATTATTCGACTATTTATATGTTTTAAACGCGTATTTCTCTGTTAAAAAATTAACGTGAGTTTAAACTGAATGTTAATATGCTAATTAAAATATGATAAAATCATATAATAATGATATATATATCGATACCATCGTTGTTTTTTTGACGAATTGGTCGACGTTCTCTACTATGAACAAACGTTTTGCAAAACCCGTAACGGCCGACGACCGTCCCTTCCCTGTTAGTCCTAGAGTTAGCTCCGTATCCTCAAAACCGATGCTGTTGACGTCACTTACCGGTGACGCGGGTGCTTCTTCAGATGGCATTTCGGTCTTTTAACGTTCGGCGTTTCGAATCAAGAAGGAAGGAAGGAAGGAAGAGTCTAATGTTTTCAAGTTGTCACTGCTCTTAAAAGGAATCGACAAATCGTATGTGTACTCTTTAGATACAGGGTATAATTATACTACAAAAAGAAAGAAGGAAGGGTAGAAAGGTCAAACGAAATAATCGGTGGGACCCAATGCCAGAACCTTACAGGTGAAGAACCAAATGAATCTCCGACAACAATGTGCCAAATGCTGCATGTCGGCCACGTGTCGTTTTCCTTTCATCACATGGTTTCGCATCCTTTTGTCCACCTGGCAAAAGTCAAACAGCGAAAACAGTCGGCGCAGTCCTTTTTTTTTTCGTCCCGAGGATAATCCCAACAAAAACTCGAAGGACAGTTTATTTTTAAAAAGAGAAAATTATGTATTTAGTTTTTAAATTATCAGTTTTGATTCATTTTAGTATTTAAACTTTTATTTTTTCAGAATCATACCTTAAATTAAGTTTTTATTTCATTTTAGTACATTGTTCAAAATTTAATCTTAAGTTTTGAAAAAAATTAAAAGGTTAAGTACTAAAAAGGAATTAGTAATCTGTTTATATAATCAATAATAAAAAGTCTATAGTATTTTTAAAATTATCTAATATTTAAAAAATTAGTAATCTGTTTATATAATCAATAATAAAAAGTCTAGTATTATTTACTCATAAATAAATTAAACCCTAGCATTTGGAATCAAAATCGTAGGAATTGATAGCCGGGTAGTTTTGCCTTAAGACAACATAATTTAAGGTTAATAAATGACAAAAAAATGAAAACAATCGAAAATATTATAAATTTTCGAAGGAATGCAGCACCCTAAAGTGTTAATTTTTTGACATTTTCAGTTTAATCGAAATTATTTATGTAAAATATTTTTTTATGTAGTAGTTAAGATAATGATTAACATTGTAATATATATAAATAAACAGCAAGGATCTAGTTAAAATTAATTATTAATAACATAATTAAACGGGCTCAATGACTAAGAGAGTTAAGTATAAGGATAAAGATTGATGGGTGACGTGGATTGGACCTTCTTTTCGTGCATATGTTTCGATAAATTAAAGGGTAAATTATGCATTTAACACTTAAACTATTAATTTTGATCTGTTTTAGTATCTAAATTTTTAATTTTTTTTCAAAATCATATATAAAGTTTAGTTTTTGTTTCATTTTAATTCTATGTTAAAAGTTTAATGTTAAGTTTTGAAACAAATTGAAAATTTAAGATCAAAATTAATAATTTGAGTACTAAATGTATTGAATTTTTAAAGGCAGAGTACTAAAATAAAACAAAAACTAAATTTTGGATATGATTTTGAAAAAAATTGAATGCTCAAGTACTAAAATGGATCAAAACAAATAATTTAGGTACTAAAAACATGTAATTTACCCTAAATTAAAATACAACATAATATACATGTATTTATTAAAATCCAATGTAAAAACAAGACCATGGAATGGGTAAATACACACATAAGGGTAAAAATGAAGATCTTTATATGTATATTTATTAAAATTTTGTAATTAGGTTAGGCGAACTAAACTAAAATTCAGCTGTTTGTATCTGTGTTCGAATTAAAAACTTTCATTATCCTTTTAAAAGAGAAAGCGAAACTCAAATTCAAGGCTTGGACCGACAATTTTAGCCAGCTAAGTGGTAAAGTATCCAATGAAGGAAATACCAAAAATATACATATCCTCTGTCAAATTAACCTAAAGTAGCCTCGCTAAAGAGGCGAGAAAGAAAGAATAAAAATAAAGGAGCTGATTACGGTAAGCTCACAAAGCTTACAAGCTAAAATAATATTATATGGGATTCAGAGAACAGAGGATACGTTCTACAATGCATCGACAGTTCAATGCATAGCAGTGTCCCAACTCGGTGCTTGAGGGTTGTTTCTATGCACTATGTGCGGGGATTCGACCCATTTTGCCGAATGTTTCGGCATTCTTCGGCCTCCACTGGGTCCTCCCCTCACAATCTCCGACCCTTCCTCGAGTCGGAGCAGGTGCTGACACTCGATTCACCCTCGTTTACCATGTCTCCCTCACCGGCATCCGAGACTGCTGTTATCGACTGCAGCACGCTGTCCCTTCCACACTCCCTCCTATACGCCAGTGTCATGGAACAAAGCTCGTGATTCTCCACGATCGGCAGCGGAGTGCTCTGCAACCATAATTACCTTCCGCTTAAATTGCATGTAACTTGAAAAGTAAAGGATTCAAATGAGTCTGTCGGTGAAAATCATGATAAAATATCGGTACACCGGATACCGAGCAGAGATATACCTCAAGGATCCAACCAACGTACTTCACATTGTTGACATGCTGGTTCACATCCAAGTCGCTCCATCGGGGCTGTGCAATTTAAGAACAAATTTCAAACAAGTGTAACAACTGAATAGTAAAGCAATTTACACAGCCACAACCATATTGAAGAAAGAGATGGGGCAGTGGGTGCTTACAGTTAAACCCTTGCGCACATATTCGGCTGTGCTGTCATCGAGTTTCACTAATTTCCGGCTATCCTCAGCCACGATTGGATCACGGTTCATAAAGTGAGGTTCTATTTCTCCTCGGACCTCTTCTGGGATTTTAGATAACCTTCTAGTCAGTTTATTCATCATCACCCACACACTGCAGATCACAAAAAGCGAAATCAAAACAGAGAACCGGATAAGTCACTCCCGAAACACAATTCGGTAAAAGTACACAGGACAATAACAGTCGTTTTGATTTAAAGCAAGTGTCATAAACTAAAAAGTTTTTTTTTGGTCATAAATTATCAATTTATTTATCTGGATTTTGTCACAAAACATCATACTATAGCATAAAATAGTCTGATTGAATGAGATCCTGTCATACCAGTGTCGAAGGATCATAAACAATGCCCTACCTTGTGGCTCTTGTTAAAATTTCACCGGTTTTACTATTGCTGACAAGCCAATCCCTACGCATTCCATTCTTTCCTGATGCACTGACCCAAGTGTCCACTTGAACAACATCACCCCTACAAGACAGATATACGAGTCCAAAGTTCATTAACATCAAATCCGTGGAATTCGAGATGAAAAGAATGCCTCAGCCGCATCAAATTTTTCACCGTATCAGCATTGTATGATGATACATATAAAACCACAACCACGTGATAAAGCATGGGTGGCTTATTATGAATTATTTTGCTATAAGAGCAAACATGAGCAAAAAAGCATGTCTTACCAAGTAGGATAGCGATCAACCACAACTTGCATTCGAGTGACCACCCATATTAGGTTCTTCTTGCACATCCCAGGGGTTGCACCAAAACATCTCCGAGCAGTCCAGCAGTTTTACAATGATTAATTGCTGTTTCCTGCAAAAAAGGAAGATGTATTGGTGTAAAATCAAGCTTATGCAGAATATCCACATAAAAACCAAAACATACAAATTTTAGTTCATAATATTCTTTGTTCAAACTTTCTAGCCAATAACCAAAAGCGAACCTGTAAATGATTCATTAGTGTCTCTATGGAAGCTGTACGATCAGCACCTATCTCATAAGACCTAATTGAGAAGTTCTGACGGAAAACAAGACCATCCTGAACCATCCTCCCTATAGCAAATGGGTCAATGAGCATGTCCGGCCGCCTAGGCTTCCATTCAAGCATCATCCACTGCTTCTCGGCAGCCAAGAAAATGGTTGTGATAGCAGCAAGCAGCATGCTCCAATCAGGTAACTGATTGATAAATGTCCTGGGAGGAGGAGGACTCACAGCATCTTCGTCCTTGAAACCTTCCACTGGAGTCATCACAACCGCTGTACCATTTATCTTCGGAGGGGCTTGTGCATTTGCCCTGACTTGCAAACTTCCAGAAGAAGCCGATGGTTTCGAGATACCTCCAAGGTTAGTAGATCCATTTCCAAGCTTCTTGCTTTTGGAGCCAGAGGAGTCCGGGGAAGAAGTGATGGGAAAGAATGCCGCTGTAGCAGCACTGGCAACCATGATTTTATAAATCAAAATGAATTATTGTCCGCTGAAATTGCAATAAATCACATCCGGTGAGAGTTAGACATTTGCAAAACAAATTCGAAACTTCAAAACAGGTTCCACTTTTTTCTCTCCATGAAAAGGAAGGAAATTCTATGAAAAAGGATTCAACATTTAGATTTCTACATAAGGCAGCCAACAAATCGAAAAATAATATTAAAAAAATCAAAGAAACTCTTCATTTCTGAAAATCTGGTTAGGAAAAAAGGGGAAATAAAGGATTTACCAGATACTCGAAGCAACTATTATCTTTTATTTTCTAAAAAAATTAAAAAGTAAAAAATAAAACTGCAATTGAAGCAAATATGACGCAAATTGAAGCAGAAACGCTACAAAAAAAAAAAAGCAAGCTGAGCAGATCTACTATGTACAAAAGCAAAAGGCCAAAATAATGCGAAAAAGACGGAGAAAGTTGCAGCAGACAATTCATGAACACCTATCAGCTTTCCTATCCGTTACCATGTACCACTGAACATCATCTCATTCTCGGCCACCTTTTCTTTTCAGTTGCCTCATTTCATCAGCATTTACAATCAACAACGCATAGATCGGAAATGGCAATGTGAAAATAGATAATCAAAAGAAAAAAAAATCAATCTGCGCTACATTCGGTTGCGGATAAATGAGATAAAATATTAGATTTAGATCTCCTATTTCCGCCGGCATCACCGAAAACCTTAAATGAAAACAATCAAAATAAAACCAAATGTAACACCAAATTTTCATTTCCTTTCTGGACAACCAAACAGAACACTAAATTTCAACCAGAAAACGCAGAACAAGCAGAAAACAGGAGAGAATTACAACAACAACAAAATCAACATTCATAACCATACCAACCTAAAAAATCGAAGGAAAATTTTCTCGTGAAAAGAAAATCAAAAAGAGGAGAATCTAATGCATTACATAGGATCAATCCGCTAACTCTTCTAGTAACTTGTAGCGCCCGCGATCTAGCACATTACTCTTATCGTCGTTTTCTCTGCTTTTCCGAAAGCTTCTTTCGAGTTTCCAAAGGCTAACAATTTCTTTTTGATTGCACAAAGAGATTGGAATTACTTTAGGGCCAGCAGTTTTCTTCAATTTGTTGTGTGCACACCTGTCCCTCGCTTTTATACTGCCCACGTGTCCCTCCCGCCTCCAGTTTTTCCAATTTTATCAACACTATTTTCTCTTATTTACTCAGTTGCCACTGCCAAGTGCCAATTGCCAAATCTCGTCGATGGATAAATTTCAAAATATTCTCATTAATTTTTAAAAATATTCTAACTAATTTTCTAAGTTCAATTATAAAGGGTAAATTACGTATTAGTACTTAACTATCAGTTTGTTTGATTTAGTACATAAACTTTTAACTTTTTTAAAATTATACCTAATGTTAGTTTTTTGTTTCATTTAGTACTCACCATTAAAATTATAACGTATTTAGACTTTAACTATCAATTTTGGTCTATTTTAGCACTTAAACTTTCAATTCTCCCCAAAAAAACTTAACGTTAAACTGAAATAAAAACTAAATTTTAGGTATGATTTTAAAAAAATTAAATTTTAGATACTAAACGGATCAAAAATGATAGTTTAGGTACTAAACACATAATTTACCATTTTTATGTTAAATATCTAATCACCACCAAGCATCAATGGTTAATAGAATTATTCACTGTTAATTAAATATTTTATGGGATAAATAATTGGATTATTTAAATTAAAATTATGACTAAGTTTTATGAGAAAAGTGAGTTGATTGGATAACAATTTTGAACTTTATCATTGAATAATTAACTTGAAAAATCAGTGGTTTAGAAATTATATATAAAATTAATAATTCAACATTTATATACAACAAATTAATAAATATACGGAGAAAATTATGTATTTACTAAATTGTACTAATATCTACTTTTAGACTTATATATACAAAAGGTGTCAAACATACTTTTTTTCGTTTAGTGCTTAATGTTATTTATTTTTCAGTTTGGTGTCTAACGTTCATTATGTAACTCAAATTAAGTCAGGTTGTGACGGACTGTTAAGTTTGGCCGTTAATCCATTAAAAATGCCCCCTGACATTTTTTTAGGTAAAGTATACAATAATCAATCCAAACTTTTAGGGCGCTTCATTTTAGGGCGCTTGCATTTCACCCTGTTAACTCTCCTCCTTCTTCTTCAACCCGTTAATCTCCTTCCCATCCTGACCCAATTTGAGTTACGAAATGAAATTTTAGATACCAAACTGGAACAAAATAAACGTTAGGCATTAAACTGGGAAAAAAGATATACATTGGACACTTTTTGTATATTTAAGCCTTTTTGTTATAAAATAAAAAATCGAATTATAGCAGACAAAATTAAAATGCCGAACAACAAAACATTAACTCTCAGGCCTGCGACTGATTAATACCAAAACCGACCAGGGAGTCGAACCACGACCTTCTATCCGAAGTCAGACGCGCTAATCCCTGCGCTATGCGATCCTATGGTTATGCCTTGAGGCTTTAGTTACAATACTTTTATTATTTTAAAATTTTAATCCCAAAATTTATGTTTACCTTAAAAGAATTAAGATGTGAAAGAAGTTCTAATAAATATTTATGTATTATATTTAACGATACCGATTCTATAAACCATGAGCAAGATAATAATTTTCAATTAAAAAATATCATGAAATTAAAATATTTTTTGAGAATAATAATTTTCAATTAAAAAATATCATAAACAACATGATAAGGGTAAGCTTATCAATGTTTTCTAAACAAGGAACGATACTCATTAAGATTTAGAGGATATAGCAAAGTATCCAATCAAAATAATTAGAGATTGTCACAAGTTACATTGGATGAATTTTTTCCCCACTAAATCTAATTTGAATATAACACTCTTTCTCTGAATTTTTGAGATAAAAAACCCACATCACATATTTATACAACCCTACATAAATATATATCTAATAAATTATATATAAAAAATATGACAATAATAATTTTTAAATATATAAATCGATTATACATTCCTTTCCATGAAATGCTAAGGTTAATTTGGGTATTAAAAAATGCTATTAATAACTTGCACTGGGAAAATTGTATTGGACAACAACAACAGACAACATTTTCAATTTACAATCAGATCCTGAATTTTCTTACTCTTTACAAAAGGGCAACTCAAATTCTTTCTTCTCTTTAACATACATGTAGGATATTAAAGATAATTCTTTTCACTGGGGAAATTGCAACTACCACCTTGGCCTTCAATCAAACTTGGTAAAAGGGGGATTCTTTAAAAAAATTAAAAGCAATTGACTGTACACTGAGCTATACAATGTCCACGGTTCAGGTATAATTCTTGCTTTATGAGAGCTGATCTTGGTTTCAATTTGAATCGGATACTGTTGAACTAGGAATTCTTGCCTGTGCGGTTTGTGGCGGAGCTGTGAGCGCGTATATGAGCTGGAAGAGGAATTCTCGATCAGACCAGCAACTCCGGCAGCGGCGGATTGTGCATTTGAAGGAAGGAAAAGGTCGTGTTTCTGGTCTTTATAAGCACTCCAAACCTGCAAATTGAGTTGGAGAAACAGTACGAGGAACACGTTGAAACTGTCATAAATGCCGGTTTTAGAGGTTTACAATAATTGTATTTACAGAAACCATGGGTGAGGACTTACATCGGATGAATTCAATATTTCGCGCACTTTGATACAATGAGCCCCTTCTGCTGCAAATGCATGCAAAACCTGGATAAAAGAAAAGAAAAAAATGTAATTCCTGATAACTCGAGCACTTAAAAAGAAATGGACACAAATGCAGATACAATTTGCTCATCTCGGTTGAAAGTCATAAGACAGATATCAATAGCAATGATGGTATACTCAGACAAAGGATGATTGCAAACTAACCTCAATAGCAAGCACCCTGCCAATGGATGCTTCTGATTCATTCCATTTCATCTGAGAGCAAAATCCGTTCCTTCCCCCAGCTCTCCAGTCAAGAAGTCCCAGAAGTACTTCGAGAAGACCAACCCTGCATTATTTACCGATTTTGCTTCAGCATCAGAAACCACACAACAGAGTATGAATAAAAACACAAAATGAAATTTATACAACTGAGCGAATCTATTCGCATTGCATGCATGATATTAACAAATGAACCAAATATAAAACTCATCAACAAAGTTTTACAATGAAAAGCTGCAATTCTTGGGAAAAGGTCTTCAGCCAAGAGATTATCCATCTCTATATATGCACATTTAGCTTTTATTCACATTAGTTAATGCGTACAAAAGTCACTTACTTGAGTCCTTGGGCAACAAGTGCATCCCTAGCTCGATTTCCAGCACCCACAACACGTTTTAATGTCTCCAGAGCGAGAATGCTCCCACCTTGCCATCCAATAGCTTTCATTAGAAGGGGAACAACCTGCAATTATATTTTCTTGGTTAAATAAGAAGAAAAAATTCAAGGGAAGAGCAGTAAAATGATCAAAAGTACAACACAGGCGAAAACAATCCAATCTCCTTACTAGAGAAACTTCTGAAAAAGATATAAAGGACAAGGACTAACAAAGTACCGTGATTCATGAGAATCTATTACAGTCAAGAATGCGTAAAACTAAAAGGCATTGCGAGGCAAAAGAAAATAACAAATAAGGTTGTTATTAGAACACATACCTGCGTTGTTCCAACACTAGTGGCTGCCATGGCTTCAGCACATATTGTACTGGCAGCAAGTTGATGCAGAACCCGCAAACAACTAAGGCGAACGCGTTCCTGTGGAGTTTTGTGCAGGCTGCTCATCAGATTCATCCTTCCTGTCTGCAGTATTATTTCCATCTTTCATATCCCCAGATGACATTGCTTCTCTCCTCCCCTCATAAGCCACAGCAGCAACAAGTTTGGGCACATATCCAAGAACCAACATGGTCAGCAAGTGCAGGGTGCACTCGCAATAATGAAACCAAAGCAGCGGAAAGAAGCAAAGGAAGCTCGGGATCCACAGATTCAGACTCATAATGTGTGGCAGCGATAGATGACAAGTACTGATCTAGTAGCCCTTCCAGGAATCTCTTGGGATTCCTAAGAGGAAATTTGGGATCTTTTAGGAATAGCCTAATATAGATTCCACCAACCTACATGATTATGAAACCATTAGTTCCAGGGCAAATAACAAAAAAATTTTGATGAAATTATATCAAGTAATACCTGGGGCTCATCCCTCATTTCCTGCTGTGCAGAAGCTTGCTCAGGCACATCCCAATCAACGATACGGCCTTTCATCTGTTCATGGTAAGGTCTGATACCATAGTAGCAATTGTGCAGACAATGATGCTGCCATGGCCGGAGTCCATACAAGTTCTGGTGTTTCTGTATTCTGTTCAAGGGCAGACACAACAGCTTCACCAGGCCCATCTCTTATGATTGATACCAGACCATCAGGAAGAAACCTAGCCAATGTTAGCAACTCTAGGACCATGCATTGGCTGCGCAACAAGTTTACCCAATAAAGAGGCTGCTGCCGCTCTTTTGCTGCAAGGGAATTTCTTCTGCACACGGCCATTTTTAATATCAACAAGATTGTTTTCCAAATAAAAAAGGGTAAAAAGAGGAAGACAAATTACCTTGTAAAGGCAAGAGAAGTTCAAGAATGTACACAACACCACCATGCTTAGCAGCTGCCCAAGCAAGTTCAGGCGTGCTTGCCAAAGCATAGAGGACATGAAGCCCCTTCACGGCAAGCAGGGGCAGAGTGGAGCATTTGCAACAAAAGAAGAAGACTAGATCCATCTGCAACCATGGCCTCCAAGCAAGGAGCATATGTAGTCAAGAGAGAGAACATTCAGGCATAGTAGGAATGTTGCTTTGATGCAACAGCCACAGAAAAGCTCAAAAATTGGTAATAGCCTCTCTTTAGTGGAAAATATGGATGCCAAATTAGGATATGCAGTTAGCAAGTTCTGCAAAAGATAAGTGTTAGAATACAGATGTACCATATTCTTTATACATAGTAGACACAAGAAAATGAATTACCTGTAGTGACCTAAGACCAATTGAAGGTTTTTAATCATCACATTTTCTTCCTTATCTTTCATCTTATATCAGAAGCAGCCAGAGAATCATCAGGAACTTCCTGTTCATCTACTGAAGCACCAGTTGTATCACTTTGATGCTCAGGTTCAGGAGATGAATTGCTGATATTAGGTTTTTCCTGAACATCATAATCCATAGAGCCCTGATTGTGAACTAGAGAAGCTATAAAATCAATTAAAGCCACACAGAATGCTTCTGGTTCACTGATCTCAAAGTCAGGTTGATCATTATAAACCCTCAAATAAACATTGCCAACAAACAGTTCCTTGGACAGTGCTTCATAGGAAAAGATGAGAATGTTTCAGGTCACGAACCATCTGGTCCTTGGTTAGCTCGTTTCTGGTCCACAAATTTTAGCAATTCTGCTCGAGTTGAAGAGTTCCAGATTATCTATGACAGAGAAGAAGTTAAGACTTTAAGCAATATCAAAGTAATGGAAATGAAACAACAGAATAAGCACACCATTTACCTCTGGTGACTCCAAGTTCGTGTTCAACATGGACAGTAGGTCTTTTGGTACTTGATCTCTCAACATACTGGCAAGTTTTGGAGTTAGCAAAGCTCTGACTGCATTAACTACAGGTTCATTATAAGGTGTTGAGCTCTCATCACAGCACAACCCACTAAGCCTAGATAATGCTCGGGATGCTCGTAAAGCATGCAAGTTTTTTGCAATTTGAATGCTAGCACCAACACCATGGGACTCTGCTGTATCAGATTCCTCTGCAGTTGAATCATACTGAAGCAACAACGGCAAAAGGTACCTAAACATCCAAATGACACAAGTTATCAAGTAATAAAGGATTATAGACGTAACTTATATGATTGCTACAATGTCATTCTCATGCACATCCAGTAGAAATAGTTTTTACATCCAGCATAAAAACAGAAAAATCCTAATAAATGTATAATAATAGGAAAGATGGAGAAAGTAACGACACCAAAAACTTGAACATAAGTGTGCAACCACAAGAAACAAATAGCTGACTATTTACTCTCTATAATTTCTATACTGGAGCATGTTCCCTGGGAATATATAAGAGTAATCGACTTCAAGAAAGAAACACAATAGTCCAAGAAGGTTCTATAAAAGTTTATTATTTATTAGCAATGGAAAGACTACATAACAGAAGATGCAAAGAAGATATTGTGAATAGTGTAACTTTGTAAGATACTATGAAGAGATCAAGTATTTCCCAGACTAAATGGACATAGATAAACTAATCAACGGTGGTGCAAACATGCATTCAAATCATAGATCAAATATGAGAAGGTAAGCAAGCTTACCATAACACTCCAGCCTTTATCAAGGCATCTTGCAAATCAGGGGACACAGAAACATGAGCAATAGTCTGGAGGGGCACTATCAACAGCAGCAGGCACTACCTCCAGTTCAGTGCAGTGCACTATGTCATCAACAAGTCCAGAAAGCTCAAGGATCTCAGCTCTGGCAGTCTCAAACTGACTCAGAACAGCAAAGGTCCGCATCACATTTGTAACGATGATAGCAGACGGTTCGTTTGCAGGAGTAGTTGGTTGAACTACACACATGCAACGAGAGAGAAGTGTTGTAAAGTTGTATCCCACCATCTCTAACAAGTTCTTCACCATTCAATGAGGACGATGCACACCTAATATTAAAAAAAATAGGAAAGGAAGTAGAAGTGATGAAATCTCCAAGTCAAATTTTAAGGAAACTAAATCTACAAAAGTATATGTAGGTAGGAGAGGAATTTACGTAAGCCAAACGAGCTCTGATGGTGCAACAAGAAGAGGTGCTCTATCTGAGGAGAGAAAATTATCTTCCTTGTCAACAGTTATTGCATTGAGCAACATGGGATAACCAGCATATTTAAATGGTTCCAACATCTCCAAATCTTCTATACAAGATGCACTGCCCTTTCAATAGAAGCAACAGCCTCCAAGGCTGAGGACCTTGCAAACCTTGCATTGTAGCCTACATAAAGAAAATCATTAATTTTCTTCCAAGCAAGTCAGTATGCACTACACTGAGGAGCAAGCAACTACCTGAAGCCGTTCATAAGCCTTTGTACAGCATGAAATTTCTCCCTCCCTTCAGGATTTTTGTCAGGATGATATTTCATCGCAAGTTTCCTATATTGTCGCTTAAGCTTTTCTTCATCAATGTTCTCAATTTGCTTGGATATGATCGATATATCTCCATTCGCCTTCTGATCAGCATTATCTCCGGATACATCTTCCAAGGTAATCTCCAATATTTTGCAAGCTTCTTCCTCAGAAATATCCATTGGTTTCCGTGTCAACTCTTCCCGCCACATTACTAGCAAGGACTGTAGAAATTCAACATGTTCAACAATTGGCCAATTTGGAAATCGGATCTCATCACATAGATTCCGAAGATAATAACGGTGACACCACATTTCATCTCTGAGTTCTGGATAGGTCACTGGTGGCATAGGAGCATAGTCATATAAAGAATGACAGTGCTGTGACAATTTCTGGGGGAAATCTCCAAGATGCTGCAAAACCTTTGGAAAGGAATAACAATGCATCAGTTGGTGGTAGTAGTAGAATTCTAACCTTTATCTTTAACAATTGGCCTTCAAAGATATATCTTCTAGCCATACTTGATTAAGTAGTTTCCACTCATCTATTTGCACTCTCTAAACATAATTAGGATTCTGTCCAAACAAAAAAGATCGCAAAGGAGAAAGGGGGAACAATTGCTTCAGGAAAAAGAAAAAGAAACAAAAGTATATCTGTCTCAAACACACATAAAGATAGTAGCAGAAAGAATCCGGGAAAAAGAGAAAAATGTAATTATGTCACATCTAGTCGTTTACAAGTTCAATTTCTAATTTTATATAGTACTTGCTTTCTCTATTTTAATACAGAAAATTATTGCTTCTTCATATCATTAATCAACTATTCCAAAGTACACTATATAGCCATAATCTATAAACTAATGTTCATATGGGTCCCTACATAAAACCCTACTTCTACCATGCCAGTATCTTTTTTTTTTTATAGGAATTGAAGGCCTCATTAAAAACCCCATTCTTGATTGAAGAAGCTTGTAAATAAGCTCCTTAATCAGAGGAAGGAGAAAAGATGCCAGATTTTTTGCATGTGAAAGAACAATGTAAAGGACATCAAGATAATATACTATTGCACAATTAAAAATATTCACCTGGCAAATCAGATTTTCAGCACGCATTTTATGTGTCCAATGATCTCTGGAGTATCAGACTCAGAAACCATTGCTGCAGCAAATACAGATGGGCCGCTACGTTCCAATACATACAGCAAAGATTCAGGGAGAAGTCCACCCAGTACGCTACGTTTAGCAAGGGGCAATGAAGAGGAAACTGCAGCTTCTTCGCCACCATGGAAAGCTTGATGTACATGAGTTACTGAGAAGAGTTGTGCAATCGAAAGGAGGTTGGATCCAGGGTACGCCAGAGCAAAATAAAATGCACCTGCTGTACAGACGCATCATGGCCTTGGGTTTCTGGTAACAATAGCCTTCAGCAATGAAGCAGCAGCTTCAACAATACTTGGCTCACCAGAAAGCATAGCCTTTTAAGGAAAAAATAGATGCAACTGTATGAGTGGAACACTTCACAAATATGTTATACTACTATAAAAGGAACATATCCTATTTTTTTCTTAAAAATGAAGAAGGGAAGTGCAACTTTCTACTTGCAATATCTGGATGCACAAGTAATTATCAACTAAAAAGTACCTGTGCAATATGGGAAGGCAACGTGGACTTGACAAAATCCGTTTACCCTAGGAGTTGGGGTAACTATCTCACCAGCATCATCTAAGTCTGAATGTGCAGAAACCATGCTATGTAAAACAGACAATGCAGCTCTCCTACCTGCAAAAGAATTATTGATTAGAAGGCATCATGAAACAATACCAGGTTATATGAAGGTAAAAAAAGATGTCTACGACTATAAGTGACAGCCAAAGCAACACCAGTGCATCGGCCACTTTGTGATTAAACACAGTATCATAAACATGTATGGTCAAACCATTTCAATGTTCCCAAACATTATAGTGGCTCAAAGAAACACCACTTAAGAAACTAAAGTACAAGAAACGCGTCAGCAATGGCCATTTAAAAGTTCCATAAAGAAAAGGAATTAAAAAAGGAATACACTCCACAGATGATACCAATCATTAAAAAAAAGAATAAGATTTTCAAGCATTTGACAAGCAGAAATTGAATAATAGACCAAAGTTATCACCATTTAAGCAAAACACTGCATGCCACTTCCATGATGAAATGTAGTGCAAAATGCAGACCAAATGTGAAAGACAGTACCTGCGGTGGTGTAAGGACAGGAACCCGAACAGAGAGTGCCCAACGAAGCTCACGAATATCTTGTAATCTCTTCCAGTCCGGCATACCTGAAGCCCAGCACCTTGTTGTCCAGTCAATCGCTTTCTTTGACCACAACCTTCTGACAGCATCCTTCTCTAAAGGCCCAACTTGCGCACCATCTTTGTCAATATACATCCACTCCTTGAGTGGCTCCATAAAAGCAGAAGCAGCAATCAAGTTTGATTGTAAAGGGATAGCGGTCCTCTCAGAAGCTTCATGAACCACAGTTAGTAAATCAACAGCTAGCACACACCCTCCCACCAAACACAAGATTCCATATTTGCTAAAATCTTCATTAAAACCTGCACACACAGAAATAGAGAGTTGCTGTTACTTTCAAAATGATCATGACCAGAAATCAAAATCTATTTTTGACTTAAGATCAACCTCCATCACAGATCTTTTTAAGATTCTCTTATAGTTTGAAATACATAAAGCACCTAAAATTGTTAGTAAAAGCACCTTCAAAAGTAGTAGTAGACGGTGTCTCAAAGCTCTGTCATCTGTTCTGTCCAAGAGAACAGTAATGTGTGCAGTCCCTTCAAAAGGGCCTATTGTATTGCAATGTTGTTCATACACAATTGCCATTGCCCGTGCACAAAGCTCCCTAACTGAAGAGCCTCCACCTCCTCCAAAGCCATCTAATCTTGACATATCACACCAATCGTCAGAAGAACCCAATTCATCCGGAACAGCACCATCCACTGTAAGGCCTATGTCAGCATCGCATAAGAACCGGTGATAGAGTGCTCCAAAGAAAGCAACGGGATCACGAAGTGGAAAATCCTGTGCCCTACCACTATTACCACTCTCAAGCAGCAAACGCAGATAATATTGACCAACACAAACTTCCTTGGACAAACTAGGATAACTAACAGAGAATTCAGAATAGTTCCAAGAGATCCTGGGAACACTATCTTGGCCACTCATACTCTCTACCGTAGCATCTCCAGGAAATATCTTCAGTCCGTTCCTTCTCAACACCAATTTATGAACCTCAGCTTGCAAAGCTTCCCGCAACTCTTGCCTAGTACGCTCATTCCAGATCAAATCAGCACGGTTATGATCAAGGCTAAAAGCACGCCAAAATTCAGGCCAATTACAAAGTAGGCATCCAGATCCAACAGGTGTGTTCTCCACGACAACCTGAGCAGGTGCGGGAAGACCAGTGTTATGTGACCCAATTACATTGACATCAGAAAAAACTGAATTTGAAGCATTTGTTTCTGATACTCCACGCACATTTGTTGACGGATAATCATTGGAAGCCGATATAATTGAATGGCCATTTTGAGAAATTCCAGTCGAATATGCATCAGTGTTCAAACTTTCGACAGTATGAGCAGCAGAAGATTGTTTTAAAACTTGACTGAAGGTAGGGTCTGCAATTGATTTTTGATGATTATCTGCCACCCTATGAAAACCAGAATTAGTCTGCCTTGCTGCATCACCTGCCTCAAAATTATTAGCAGAGGGTAAGGATTGCTCTTGTTGTAATAGCCTGCCCTGTACGACCTCTTCTCTGCTGAAGCAAACGCCTCTGTCTTTTACTTGTCAATGATCCTTCTTGCATAGATTCTTCAGGTACTCCATCAGGTCGTGTGTGCAAATAAGCAACAAGTCCAGGTGGCAAAACTCTAGACAACAAGTCTAGAGCTGGCTGGTAGGAATCTGCCCATAGGGCAACAAGCTGGCGACTAACCTCACGGCGCTCACCAGCAGGAAGGAAAAATGCATGTAATAAATGCCTCAACAGAGCACCATCACGTAAAGCAGCATCGCGCATTGACTCCGCGGCAATTGCATCTTCTTCCGCAATAGTACGCATTACCACAGCAACTGTTTCCCTAACACTCTCAGCAGGATGGGCAAACAAGGCAAATAAACGACGCTTCAAACCAGCGACTTGGCGCAACAGCTCAACAAAAACCGTGTATTGGGTAGTTTCACCATTTGGATCACAAATCATAGCCTCCAGAACTTCAACAACAGCCATGGACAATAATGGGGATACAGACATAGGTTTCAATCGGTTGACAAGGATGATGACATAACCATGCTGAGAGAAAAATATGGACTTGGTATGCATAATTGTGGCATGCTGCTCTCCTTTAGAATCTGTTAGCACATGTGTATCCCAGGACCACCAATGAGTGCCGCAACAAGCCTTGCTGCTTCAGCAGCTACACCCTCAGATCCATTTCTAAGTAAGCCCATTATTCTTCCAACAGCAGCCGGAAAAGACACAACATGAGAAGCAGCATTTTTGGAAGCTAACAATCTATGTAAACATGCAATGAAACCCATCACTGTAGCAGCTGCCTTAGGTGAAGGAGGCGGCAAGGAAGGGGACTCCGGAGGGAGATTTGGTGTTGCTGGAAGCATTGTTATCAAGGCCATCAGAGTCACCTCAGGGACTTCAACAGTAGGAGGCACCCCACTATATGGAATGCATGCATTGAACTCCCTAATTCTGCGCCATAGCTTAGCCCTTGAACCAGGAATAGAACCACCTTCAGCAACAGCATCTTTGGCAGCAGCAGCCAAGTGTTTCAAATGTATGGATGAACTTTCAACATCGGCAAGAGGGCGCTGTTTTCCAAATTGCAAAGAACTCTCCCACAAGGTGGATTAATGCAATGGCCAGGCATTGTCAGCCTTGGCAATATGGGTACTGGGCACTGACCCTGGACAAGGAGACGATCAAGCAAGCAACATTAACTATTTAAGTTATCTAGAAATTAAAATATCAAAAATAGTAATCATGATGATTAGAGAAAAGAAACCCGTTCGTGTGCTAGACAGAACAGGTATACCTACTTCTGTTTGCAACAGATCACAAATTGCTGCCAATAAGCTATCTCGTGAGGTGCTTGCATAGACCTGTGAGCCATAAAACACACGTAAGCTGCATGCCCTTAACATTAAGCTTTCAAAGATAGAGATTTTGTTCTCACATGGATAGAGCATCCATCATTGAATTCAATTGCAAACATCTGGGGCTCCTCTGAAAATCGAACAAGTGAGCTCACAGAAGACAAAGGACGAACAATAACAACCTGCAAACCTCTAAGGAATATTCTCAGCATTTGATTTATCTTACTACAAACAATTCTTCAAAAAAGATCAAGCAGGTACTATCAGCCATCTGCATTGTGCAACAAGTAACACTTCTTCTATATGCTGAACTATCGATTTGACACTTTTTATCAGCCATCTGCATGTGCAACAAGTAACACTTCTTCTATATGCTGAACTATCAATTTGACACTTTTATCAGTCAGGCAATATAGCAATTAATTTTTGCTTACGTTATCCAAAGAAGTATCCGCTAATGCCTTTAGAACCATAAATAGAGAATTGCATTTCTCAATTTTGAAATTCTTTAAAGCTTTACTTAACCAACAACACTTTTACCCTCGTGAACTTCAATGATTGTTAAATGTTAAATGATTCAGGGGTAGAGACCAACCACACTGAGCCTTTAGGTTAACATAATAGCAAAAATGGTCATGTCTAGCATTCAGCTAACTCTAAGTCACAATTCCTAGTTATAACTACAATCAACCATAGAAATAGTTGAAGTCCATTAAGTGTAACAACCCAAATAGAGTCATAAGGTATAGCATCTACACAATAAGTGTCATATACTATTTCTTTTTTATCAACAGATGAAGCTCGTTAGCTTACTTCATAGTTATCTGGCCGCCTTTCAACAAGGGAAACTTTTGTGAGGATAAGTTGGCGAGAGACAGCATCACCATGCTCCCCAAGTCCTCCTTTTGGGCCAACACTGAAACTCAACCCAGGAAATTTAAGGTTCCATGGGCAGCAGAACGCATCTTGTCACAGACCAACCTCCACAAGGAGTTTCTGCTCCAACAGCCTCTTTGGCTGTGATTACATATTTTTCCATATTAATTAAATAAACAGTAAGAATTATATCCAAGAAAGAGAAGATGCAAAAAAGAGGTAAAGTGGAAGAACCAGAATAAAGTTTTTGGTAAGGTACCTCTTTGCTTTATGTACTCTGTTACAGTGAGAGATTGTGAACTGTCCACAGAAAGTGACACTCCAACCATCAATTTTGCAGTTTTAGTCTGCATAATTTATTTAGTAATTATTATCAATGAAAAATGTAAGGAGAATATCAAAAAACAACTTACCTGAATTGGAAGAATTTCAAGATAAATGGAAACATGAATTTTGGAGAATGGATCAGGATTTGGTTTCTTCTATAAGTAGTTATGGATAGAAGTAACTGTCGCGACGGTCCTTAAAATCGGGTATTACAGTAAGCATTATCTAATAACTAGTAAAACTTAAAAATATAGCATTTGGAAATCTGAATAAACTTATGTGTTAGGAAAAGTATATTTGAAGGATTTCATGTTTCGTGAAATTAAGGTATTTCAAATTCACTAATGAAGAGACCTAGAAATTCATGAACTTGAACATAATCAAGGAGTGTCTTCTTCCTCCTAAATTTTTACTAATTAGAAATACAAATACTTCTTTCAAATTTAAGTTTCAAAAGAAACCAAGGTAAAAAAAATAATGGAAGTAAATTAAAGGAGTTATCATACCAGATTTGAAATGATAGCAGAATTTGTGGTCCCTGTAGCAGCTTGAAAGGCTTTAGATTTCCTCCCATACAAAGGGCAAAGAACAAAACTACCATGATCAACGTTTTTCTTGCCATAAGAATCTGTCAATAGGACAATGGCAGGGAAGACATATCTCTAAATCTAAACACCCGAGGGTCTCCAGTTGTAAAGTCTATAATTTCAACCCCACAATATGTGACCTTCAATGTCTGTACGGACAATCAGTTGTTAGAAGCTTGAATCTGAAAATTTGACACGTAAGTCTGAAGTACTCAGCAGTAAATAGATGCAATAGACAATTATAAGAATATCTCTTCTGTTTAGGAATTCAATTAATCCTAGAACAAGATAATTTCCAGCCATCTATCTCAATTATCAAAATCTCTGATCAGGGTTTCAAATCGCGGTCGCGTTTTCGGTTATTTCGGATTTACCGTGATTGCGGTCGTCGCGGGTGCTATTGCGGTCGTCGCGGACGCTATTGCGGCCGTCACGGGTAACTCGGACAGCGGCGAAACCGCTATCGCGGACGAAATCGCCGTCGCGGACCGTTTTTTGAAACCCTGTCTCTGATCTCAAATCTCAATAGTCAATACTCAAACTCCGAGCTTAACATCTCCAACCATCAACATTCACACTCAAAATGTCAATAACTCAAGTCCCAGTAAATCGGAATCCTTTAAAAGCTGCCAGAAACTAATACAGCATAAGCAAATCTAGGCTAAACCCTACATAACAAAAAATACTAAGTATTTAATAAAATGAAATCCTAGCATTCCGATCCTCTGATCGACATCTATGTATCTTTGCATCGTTCTCCCATTATCACAGAAGCCGAAAAATTGTTTGATAATTTTACAAAGCCTAAATCAAAGTTACAGAAGTTTAATTTACGTTTGACATATAAAGCTGTTAAAGAATAATCTAAAGACGAGCTAAATTCAGTTAACTAGCAACTAACTTCATCAGAAATCCATATTCTAACACTTCACGAAGTCAATCAACAAATGCAAGAGCAAAACTTAATCTAGCAAAACTTACAAAAGGGCCCACTCAGCACGGCGTCTCCGTAGATGCAACACGGGAACTCCGCCACAGCTCCCAACCGATGCCATAATCCTATGCAATTCAGTCAAAATACTAGCGCGATACTGCGACGAAAACTTGATCGCCTTAAATTTCCTTTCCCATCGGTCCTCACGTTCAAATTGAACTCCGTAGAATTCTCATCCCTGCCTATAATCGGCGTGGCGGCTTCAAAATCAGTAGAGACATCATACGAATTCGTTACTGACAAAGTTGACGGATCGAGCGTGATAATCGCGACATTCGAAATGCAAAGGATTCGTTTGTAGCGACCGCGCCACGAGTGCTTGATGACGATGTAACGGGCAAGGTACTCCGGCTCTTCCAAGGAGGAGGGTTCGCAGACTGGTGATGGTGTTGGTCCATGGTGAAGCGGGTCGGGGATCGGATCGGGTCGCGGGCAAGTGTCGGGTCGTCACGGAGTCAAGGTACTGGAGAGAGTAGAGAGAGGAGCATTGTTGGGGCGGAGGAAATACCAGAGTCCCACACGTGGAGCGGGGGGGGTACGGTGAGAAAGAGACTGATTAGCCCCCAGCTTCTAACCGTAATTACCAAATCCGCCACTCCGGCCAGTTCGTTTTGTCTTTTCCGATCAATTTAACCCTAAATCGTGATCGGAAAAAAACGAGATCCGGCTCCCGGTGTGTGTGCAACTTGAGCTTGATTATTCTTCTTCTTCTTCTAAATTACAAGTTAATTCTGTGGATTCGATATTACAAGGGAAAATAAGAAGAGAAGGAATAGAAAATGGATTGAAGCAGAGAGGAAGAGAGAATGGAGAGACTTTGTTTGCTTTGGTGTTGTGACCGACATTCAACACTATCAAAAACTGCTGTTCGAGATAACGTCACAGCTCGGTGACTCAAGGTTTAGCTTTATATTAGGATAAACTACCTATTTAGTCACACATATATTCCTGTATTTCTATTTTAGTCATGTGATATGAAAAATTAGGGTAAATCACACGAATGGTCCCCGACTATAAGATACTGCTTTATTAAGTTCATCGATTATTAAAAGTTATAAATGGTCATTGACTATAGAATGTTGATTTGTTGAGTCCCTTGACTTTCAGAAGTTACAAATGGTCATCCGACTATTCATTATGTTTTAAATCCGTCCTTTTTCGTTAAAAAATTAGCGTTATTCAAAGTTAAATGTTAACTTTATGATTGTGATATGATAAAATCTGATCTCATAATCTCAAACGACTATCACATCTTAATCATCATGTTAACTTCTAGCTTAAACAACAACCACTTTTTAACGAAAAATGACGAATTTAAAACATAATGAGTTTGGTGACCATTTTTTAACTTCATGTTAACCCTAGCTTAAACAACAACACTTTTAACGGAAAATGACGAGTTTAAAACATAATGAGTTTGGTAACATTTTGTAACTTTTGATAGTCGAAGGACTTAAAAAACAATACTTTGTAGTCAAAGGAGTTAATAAAACAATATCTTATGGTTAAGAGAACATTTATGTACTTTACCCTGTGATTTCTTAACAACAAATAACTAAAACATAAGATATAATGTCAAATATAATTTAAAGAATAATTGATAAAATATAAAAAAAATAAGTGAATAATCAAACATGTAGTGTACCTTTTATTATCACTTTACAATAAAACGATTAGGTGGATTATTATTTAGTTCAAGTGAAAAAGAAATTCCAAGTATTTAAAGGGTATTTATAATATCTTTTATTTATAATGTATCAAACAATTATCTTTGTTTTTTTAAAAAAAAAAAAGTGGGAATTTTATTCGAAAAATATAAAATATTAATAAGGGTCTCGTTAAAAAACTCTCTAGGTTTAAGCGGAGGGAAAGAGTGCACCCTAACCAATGCATACAACTACAAGGAACATCCTGAGAGAGAGTAACTAGAAACCCCCGAGATATAACACCAATAGGGGTGGGAACGATGATATTTGTAGGCCTGAGCCTGGCCTGTAGCCTGTCAAAGGCTTTTATTTGGACTCAGCCAGACTTGTTTAAAAGTCTTGCCTGTTTAAAAGCATGTTTCACAAAACATTTAATTTCCAGTTTAGTCACTAATTTTAGAGTAAAATCTCTATTAAGTCAGTCTAATTTAACGTATTTTACAAAGTAGTCACTTTAAATAGGCGGGCCTATCATGCTTATAGACTTTTTAATAAGCCCTAAATCTGGCCTATTTAATTTAATAGGCTTTTGAAAAGGCTCGAGCCTGACTTTTTTATTAAATAAGCCAGGTCAGTCTTTATATAAGTCAGGCCGTAGACCCCTATAGGCCGGCCTATTCCCAACCTTAAACACCAGTGAACTATATAGCCATCAGCTAAAAGAAACACAGATTAAGGATAACCCGGCTTCAGAACTTCAGCCCTCGAAATTCAAAGAGCACACTTCGACATTTCGCCATTTCGCCCCCACCCTCCAAAGTCATCCACACCCTTACCTTCCGAGGGGAAAACCGCGACGCCAAGCATTTAGACACCTTCTCCCCCTCTTAGAATCATCGTTTCCTAATCGCCTTCTTTGCTAACCAATTAGTCAGAGAATTACATCTTCTAGGGGCGAACTTCAGAGCTACCTTAGCCTGAACCAAACTGGGCTATAAGAAGAAGCAGGGAAGACCACTCCAAAGGGGCAGTGGAGACATTCAGTAACCAGTTAATCAGTACTTCATAGTCTGAGGAAGACAATAACAACTCCCCCCAATTGTTGGGAGAGCACCTCCAATTCCCGAGCACAACCATCCAACCTCATGGTCCCATCCACATTGAATTAAGGGTGCCCGTAGGGGTGGAGTCCAAGAGCAGAGCGGGAGTTCCGACTTCTTCCTAAGAAGTGCGTCAGTAACATGCGATAAGTCGCAAATAAGTCCTCTTTTTTGAAAGTAGGGATGGCAAACGGGCGGGTCGGGTGCGGATACCCCTCCCCATCTCCATACCAACCTAATATTTTTCAATCCACCACCCGTCCACTACCCGTGACGGGTATCACTTTCTAAATCCACACTCACCCAATCCCGCTAAAAATACCCATCCCCGCCCCAATTGGAGCGGGTGCGGTGCGGAATCCATAAAACTGTACCCGTTTACCACCCCTATTTGAAAGGGGCATCCGAGAACTTCGTTTATAACCAGCATACACCCTGAATTTGGCGGTGAACGCGGTCTCACATCTAGTTTCTTCTCATTAACACCAAGTCATTTCTATGTAGCTATATCCATACAATTGCTAAGGGAATAATGCCCAAATGGTTCTGCTATGAAGACTTACAGGAAGGAGCTCTCTCTTAGCTAGAAAGAAAAGTTTGGGGTTATTAGGCAAGTCAGATGAAACCTCCCAAATTTCAAGGAAACATTGCAAGAGAAAATAATTGTGTTACTGCTTCTTGGCAGTCCATACACAAACGGAAGCAGCTATCCGATGGCGCCACTACACGTTTCATAAGTTCTGATCTGATCGGAACTCGGCGGTGGAGAACCCGCTAAATGAATGCCTCTGCTTTATAAGGTGCAATCCCTGCCAAATTAACGCCTTCCAACGAACTCCAATATGCCCGAAGGATACTGCAAGCCGCTACTGACTTCGCAGAGTATTGCCCATCATTATTCCTCACCATCTTAGTCGATCCATGATAAAAAGACACATACTTGATCCCTAGTATATGTATATGATTCTTAAGGAATTATATGTGGTCCTTATGGACATCATTATATGGAACTACGGTGCAATTCTACGCGGCACTTCGGTGCATTTATACGAGCTGTGGTGACAGCATAGTGCACAACCTCACATTACTCAGATACCTTAGGTTCTCAATATGCTATCATGGGCCAATAAACTTATTAATACAGATTCATGAATGTTACAGTCATACGCTTACAGGTATGGATATTGATGATGTATACTACATTGATTAAGTACATGTTTGCATCTCATCTCATATGATCATGACATTTTCATTACATTGCCTTGTTATTATTACTGCCTCACTAAGTCGATGACTTAGCGTGTGAGTGTTTCACACGTAGGATCCGAGAAAATAGACGAGACAGGTGAAGCAGCTTGACAACATTACTCCTGCAACCACCAGATCAGAAGCAACTTAATCAGTAGGTCATTTTGTTATGTAAATGGCAGTTGGCATGTAATTAAAGGGTTAAGTTGTGTATGCTCTGAACATTTTGATAAACTTATATTACAATATGTATATTATTGTATTTTCTTAATATAAGTTCAAATATTTTGCTATTATTGGTTAAGAGTCGTGTTTTAAAAGTTAATGTAATATCTCTGACTCCTATCCGGGTCGGGTACGGGTTGGGGGTGTTACATTTAATGGTATCAGAGCTATGGTTTAGCCTATTCTAGGCATAAACCAGAGTCTATAGAGTCTTTAAATGGAATACATGCCAACAAATAGTGAGAACTTCTGATCTGGTATAGTATGAGTATGTTGTTTTGCTAATAGAACAATGTGTTTATTCTTATTAGATGTCCGGACATAATAGCTCCCGAAGTGAAGCGGGAGAAGATAGGCATGCTGAAAGCAGTAATTCACCTGCCCTGGCCAAGCAAGGTGAAGAACAGGCATCTCAAGGAGTGCCTGTGCAAGATCAAGATACGTTTTTCAGAACGTTAGACGCTATTCTGACGCGTCTTCAACCTCCTGCTCCACTAACTCAAAGAATTAATGTAGCAAAAGAGTTGAGAGGTTTAGGAGCTCCCGAATTTAAGGGAGAAGCTGAGGAAGGTCCAGTGTCAGCGGATCTTTGGTTGAATGATTTGAAAATCATGTTATATGGTCTCCACTGTTCCGAAGTGGAGAAATTAGATGGAGTTGTATCTTTATTGAGGGGTCAGGCGAGGATATGGTGGACGAACGTCACCATGAGGATGTCAACCGATCAGTTGACTTGGTCTTTGTTTTTAGAAGAATTTAAAAACAAGTATATTGGAGATCAGTTTATCCGACAAATGAAGCAGGAGTTTATGAATTTGAAGCAGATGAGCCGCTCTGTGTATGAGTACGAATGTGAGTTTAATAAGCTGAGCAGGTTTGCAGCTGAGCTTGTGCCTACTGAAAAAGATGCTTGCGAATGGTTCGTGGAGGGCTTGCGCCCTAGACTTAAAGAAATGTTGATAGTATTAAACTTGTCCTCGTTCCAGGAGGTGATCAATCGTGCAAAAGCTCTTGAAAGGGCTCAGAATGAACGATTTGGAGACTCAAGAGTTCAGACATCAAAGAGGACGACTACTTCTTCTAGCTCAGTACCAACAAAAAGGGGAAGAGACTCGGGATTTCGATCGCAAACTAGATCAGAATCAGTTGCATCGTCTGCTAGGGGAGCAAGTCAGGCAAGACCTAGACAGACGCAGTCAGTGGAATCTGGTGCTGGGAGATCTACTCCGAGTCAAGGGAGATAGTGTCAGCACTGTGGGAAAAACCATTATGAGGCTTGTCGTATGGCTGCTGGGACTTGTTTTCGATGCGAAGATGCCGGACATTTTATTCGGGATTGCCCTTTGATTGTTGGTGAGCCTGCACCATCTGGAAGAGTTGGTTCTTCCTCACAAAGAGGACGAGGAAGAGGCAGAGGAAGGAACCCGTCTGAATTCTCTGCTCAACCTGAAGTTCGATCCACTGCTCGAGTATACAATCTAAAGACAAGTAAAGACCGTGATGACCCTGATGTTATAGCAGGTACTTTTCAGTTGTATGATAAATTAGTATTGGTGCTAATTGATCCGGGTTCTAATTATTCTTATATTACCAGTAAGTTAGTAAAGGAGTTGAGGATTCCTATAGAAGCTACGAGTAATGTGATGATAGTAACTAATCCGTTAGGGCATAGTACTCAGGTGGACAAAGTCTGTAAGGGGTGTCCCATAAAGGTTCAGGGAATTGAATTCCCTGCTAATCTGATGGAATTACCCTTTGACGAGTTTGAAGTGATTCTGGGAATGGATTGGTTGTTTCATTATTATGGGAATGTCGACTGTAGATTGAAAAAGGTAACCCTGAAGAGTCCAGAAGGAATAGAAGTTAATGTGATCAGTGAAATGTGTAATCCTTTAGCAAATGTAATATCAGTGATGTCTGCCAAGAAATTATTGCTACAAGGATGTAAGGGTTTTCTTGCAAATGTGATTGATTCAAGAGCTCAAGAGAAAAGGTTAGAGGAAATTCCAATAGTTCGAGAGTTCCCTGATGTTTTTCCTGCTGAATTGCCAGGATTACCTCCGGATAGAGAGGTAGAATTTCAAATTGAAGTAATGTCAGGAACCGCTCCAATTGCAATGGCACCTTATAGAATGGCTCCAAAAGAATTGCAAGAGTTAAAGAATCAATTGCAAGAGTTGTTATAAAAAGGATTTATTCGACCAAGTGTGTCACCTTGGGGAGCTCCGGTGTTATTTGTTAAAAAGAATGATGGATCAATGCGTCTCTGTATTGATTATCGACAGCTTAATAAGGTGACCATTAAGAACAAGTATCCCCTTCCGCGCATTGATGACTTGTTTGATCAACTAAAAGGAGCTTCGGTATTTTCGAAGATCGATCTACGTTCGGGTTATCATCAATTGAAGATCCAGGAGAAAGATATTCCGAAGACAGCTTTCAGAACGAGATATGGTCATTATGAATTCATCGTAATGCCATTCAGAGTAACGAATGCACCTGCTGCTTTTATGGATCTCATGAACAGGATTTTTCAGCCCTATCTGGACCAGTTTGTTGTTGTCTTTATTGATGACATACTGGTGTACTCGAAATCCCATGAAGAGCACAACACACATTTGAGGCTAGTGTTGCAAATTCTCAGGAATAAAAATCTCTATGCGAAATTGTCCAAATGTGAGTTCTGGTTAAAGGAAGTAATTTTCTTGGGGCATGTGATCTCGGCAGTTGGGATTAGAGTAGACCCTCAGAAGGTTAAAGCTATAATGGATTGGGAAGTTCCTAAGAATGTGTCTGAAGTTCGGAGTTTTCTTGGACTTGTCGGTTACTATCGAAGATTCGTTAAGAATTTTTCGATGATTGTGCTACCTCTAACAAAGCTAATGAGAAAGAACGTACCATTTGTTTGGACTTCTGAATATCAAGAAAGCTTCGAAGCTTTAAAGAGAATTCTGACGGAAACTCCGATATTGGTTCAACCGGAATCTGGCAAGAATTTTGTAGTATACAGTGACGCATCCCATAACGGGTTGGGGTGTGTATTAATGCAAGAAGGAAAGGTGGTAGCGTATGCATTGAGACAGTTGAAACCACATGAAAGGAATTACCCCACTCATGATTTAGAAATGGCTGCTGTAGTATTCGCTCTCAGGATTTGGCGTCATTATCTTTATGGGGAGCGTTGTTACTTATATCGGATCATAAGAGCCTGAAGTACCTGATGACTCAAAAAGAATTGAATTTGAGGCAACGTAGATGGGTAGAGTTTTTAAAGGATTATGATGTGATAATTGACTATCATCCCGGAAAGGCTAATGTGGTAGCAGATGCTCTGAGTAGAAGACGTTTGCAGCTTTACGAGCTATAGATGCAAGATTATCTTTAACGGGAGACGGTGGTCTTTGTGCAGAATTAACCCTTAAACCAGTATGGTTAGAACGGATAGGAGAATTGCAAAGTAAAGATGAAATGTGTTTGAAAAGAATTGAACAAGTAAAGAACAAAGAGATTAAAAACTTTGCGATTAAGTCAGATGGAAATCTATATTGTAAGGAAGAATTGTAATACCCGACAATGACGACTTGAAGAAAGAAATTTTATCAAAGGCTCATTGCAGTCCGTTAACGATGCACCCGGGTGGAACCAAGATGTATATGGATTTGAAGGATCGATTTTGGTGGTCAGGGATGAAGCGAAGCATCACCGAATTTGTGTCTAAGTGTTTGATATGTCAACAAGTCAAAGCCGAGCATCAAGTTCCATCAGGATTATTGCAACCGCTTTTCATTCCTCAATGGAAATGGGAAAATGTTACGATGGATTTTGTTTCGGGGTTACCCTTGACCCCGAACAAAAGAGAATCAATCTGGGTAATTGTTGATCGATTAACTAAGTCAGCGCATTTCCTTCCGGTTAGAACGGATTTCTCTATAGAAAAGTATGCAGAGCTGTATATTAGAGAAGTTATTAGATTGCATGGAGTACCTGTTTCCATAGTCTCTGATCGAGACCCTCGATTCACTTCTAGATTCTGGAAATCTTTGCATGGAGCGTTGGGAACTCGTTTAAACTTTAGTACGGCTTTTCATCCTAAGACTGATGGGCAATCAGAGAGAACTATTCAGATATTAGAAGATATGTTGAGAGCATGCGTAATGGAATTTAAAGGATCATGGGAAAAGTATTTACCGCTGGCAGAGTTCGCTTACAACAATAGCTATCAGTCGAGTATTAAAATGGCTCCCTATGAAGCTCTTTATGGAAGGAAATGTCGTACGCCTTTGAACTGGTACGAGCTCAAAGATAAAGAAGTGCTTGGTCCTGAGTTGATTCAGGAAGTAGAAGAAAAGGTCCAGATAATTTAGAGTAATCTCAAAGCTGCAGCAGACAGACAGAAATCATATGTAGATCTAAAAAGGAAAGAAATTGAATTTCAGTTGGAGATAAAGTGTTTTTAAAAGTGTCCCATGGAAGAAGGTGTTGAGATTTGGTCGAAAAGGAAAATTGAGTCCTCGGTTTTGGACATAGAGATTGTAAAGAGAGTAGGACCTGTAGCATATCAGCTAGCTTTACCACTTGAGATGGAAAAGATACATGATGTCTTTCACGTTTCAATGCTTCGAGATATCGATCGGATCCCTCCCATATCGTAAATCCAGAAGAGATCGAGGTACAACGGATATGACTTATGAGGAAGAACCGATTCAAATTTTAGCACATGAAGTTAAGCAATTGAGGAACAAGACTATTCCTTTGGTCAAAGTGTTGTGGAGAAACCACAAAGTAGAAGAAGCAACGTGGGAGCGTGAGGAGGATATGAGGAATCAGTATCCCCATCTCTTTTCTTATTGAAAATTCGAGGACGAATTTTCTTAAGGGAGGGAGATTTGTAACATCCTCCATGCCGGGTTAGTGATTAATTGCAAAGTTTCAACAATTGGTGATAAAGTAGAATAATTATATAGTTAAAAAATATGGTTAGTAAATATGAATGTATGTAAGGACAAATGGTCATTTGTAAGGAAAAAATTATAATTAAAAAATGTTATGGGGTTATATAGAACCCACGTGGGGCTTGTGGAGGAAACAAAGGTTTCCAGAATCCTCATTTCTCTCTTCATTCTTTCTTATCTTCTTCTCTTCTTCTCCAAACGTGAAGCTTGCAAGTAAGGTAAGATCGAACCTTGGTAGTTTTCTTTGATTTTTAAGATTGGAAATGGAAGTTTGGATGTTATATAGCTAAAGGAAAGCTTATATGACATTAAGACAACAAGATATGTTTTAGAGATAGATTTGGAAAATGAGTTTTTAGATGAAATTTTGATATGGATGAGTTTTGATGTTTGAATAAGATTTTGACTTGTCAATAAGTTAATTAAGAAGTAGAAGTAATAGAATTGAAATTAGAACAAGTTGGAATTGGAGTAAGATTCTTCAATTCTATATGGATGAGTAGTTTTTCTTAGTTTTAGAGGTATTGAATGGATAATAATTAGTTTAAGTAAGTGTATGAAGCTAAGAGTATTAAAGGGAGTGAAATATGTATATTTGAGCTGAAAGGAAAGGATTTTCGAGCTCAAAATAGGATTTTCGGCTAGGGGATCGGTACCCATTCAAGGGAACCGATACCCCCTCAACGAATATGAATTTCAGAATGCTAGAGGGAATCGATACCCCAGGGGGGAACCGATTCCCCTATGAGAAAAAAAAAGAAGAAAAGAAAGAAAGACTAAGCTATTAATTTCTAAATTAGTAGCTATTAAAGCTTAATTTCAAGACATAGACATCTGATGATCATCTTGAAAATTATGTTTATGTAGATACGAGCCTACACGAGTTCGGGAACAATCTACAAGTAGGATCGAGGAAAAGGCAAGAAGTATAGGTGAGTGCATATGCATAGCATGATTATAGAAGATACTTCATTCTAGACTTGTGATAAGTCTAGATTTTATATCTTGGTACATGAGCATATTCTGTATTATGAGACATGACATGAGTTCATATAAAATGCATTATATGATATGAATATGTGGGAAAAGTATGAGCTATGTGAAAAGGTAAGAAATTACATGTCTACGATATAGACTACGTGAAATATAAAAGCCCATGTTATGTAGATGAGAACTATATAGTTGGCATGCCAAGGGTAGAGGGTCTACGCGGTCCTTCGGGACATATGTATATTCTTTGGAACATGTGTGAAGTCTTGAAAGACACATGCTGATCCTAGTATATGTATATATTCTTAAGGAATTCTATGTGGTCCTTATGGACATCATTATATGGCACTACGGTGCAATTCTACGCGGTCCTTTATATATATTCTGTGGAACATGTGTGAAGTCTTGGAAAGACATATACTTGATCCCTAGTATATGTATATGATTCTTAAGGAATTATGTGGTCCTTATGGACATCATATATGGCACTACGGTGCAATTCTACGCGGCACTTCGTCGGTGATTTATACGAGCTGTGGTGACAGCATAGTGCACAACCTCATTACTCAGATACCTTAGGTTCTCAATATGCTATCATGGGCCAATAAACTTATTAATACAGATTCATGAATGTTACAGTCATACGCTTACAGGTATGGATATGATGATGTCTACATTGATTAAGTACATGTTTGCATCTCATCTCATATGATCATGACATTTTCATTACATGCCTTGTTATTATTACTGCCTCACTAAGTCGATGACTTAGCGTGTGTTTCACACGTAGGTCCGAGAAAATAGACGAGACAGGTGAAGCAGCTTGACAGCATTACTCCGCAACCACCAGATCAGAAGCAACTTAATCAGTAGGTCATTTGTTAGTAATGGCAGTTGGCATGTAATTAAAGGGTTAAGTTGTGTATGCTTGAACATTTTGATAAACTTATATTACATATGTATATTATTTTTTTCTTAATATAAGTTCAAATATTTTGCTATTATGGTTAAGAGTCGTGTTTTAAAAGTTAATGTAATATCTGACTCCTATCCGGGTCGGGTACGGGTTGGGGGTGGTACAGGTCTCGTTAAAAAAACTCCCTAGGTTTAAGCGGAGGGAAGAGTGCACCCTAACCAATGCATACAACTACAAGGAACATCTGAGAGAGAGTAACTAGAAACCCCCGAGATATAACCCCAGTAGGGGTGGAACGATGATATTTATAGGCCTGAGCCTGGCCTGTAGCCTGTCAAAGGCTTTTATTTGGACTCGGCCTGACTTGTTTAAAGTCTTGCATGTTAAAGCATGTTTTCACACATAACATTTAATATTTCCAGTTTAGTCACTAATTTTAGAGTAAAATCTCTATTAAGTCAGTCTAATTTAACGTATTTTACAAAGTAATCACTTTAAATAGGCCGGCCTATCATGCTTATAAGACTTTTTAATAAGCCTAAGTCTGGCCTATTTAATTTAATAGGCTTTTGAAAAGGCTCGAGCCTGACTTTTTTATTAAATAAGCCAGGTCAGTCTTTATATAAGTCAGGCCGTAGACCCTATAGGCCGGCCTATTCCCAACCTTAAACACCAGTGAACTATATAGCCATCAGCTAAAAGAAACACAGATTAAGGATAACCCGGCTTCAGAACTTCAGCCCTCGAAATTCAAAGAGCACACTTCGCCATTTCGCCATTTCGCCCCTACCCTCCAAAGTCATCCCACACCCTTACCTTCCCGAGGGGAAAACCGCGACGCCAAGCATTTAGACACCTTCTCCCCTCTTAGAATCATCGTTTCCTAATCGCCTTCTTTGCTAACCAATTAGTCAGAGAATTACATCTTCTAGGGGCGAACTTCAGAGCTACCTTAGCCTGAACCAAACTGGACGCTATAAGAAGAAGCAGGGAAGACCACTCCAAAGGGGCAGTGGAGACATTCAGTAACCAGTTAATCAGTACTTCATAGTATGAGGAAGACAATAACAACTCCCCCAATTGTTTGGGAGAGCACCTCCAATTCCCCGAGCACAACCATCCAACCTCATGGTCCCATCCACATTGAATTTAAGGGTGCCCGTAAGGGGTGGAGTCCAAGAGCAGAGCGGCAGTTCCGACTTCTTCCTAAGAAGTGCGTCAGTAACATGCGATAAGTCCGCAAATAAGTCCTCTTTTTTGAAAGTAGGGATGGCAAACGGGCGGGTCGGGTGCGGATACCCCCTCCCCCATCTCCATACCAACCTAATATTTTTCAATCCACCACCCGCCCACCACCCATGATGGGTACAAATTTTCAAATCCACACCCGCCCACGCGAGTACATTCTCAAATCCATCCTCACACCCACTACCCACTAACGACGTACCCGTCTAGACCCGCATGAAAGCAATCTTAAGTTATATATAAGCAACAAACATTAAAAAAACATTTCCATTAAGAAACATATCCATTAAGAAACATAATAAAATAATCCAAGGATTATCTGAGTTAAATCTTAATATATATCTTAAAGTACATAAAACACCATAATAAATGACATAATTAAAGTTTATAAACATAAATGACAAACACATAATGTTTTTATTCATTGGCACAATATTCTAAAATTTCAGGCAATATTTGTGACATCTGATACTCCAGTATTACAATCATCATTCTTTATTTCCTTCAATTGAGAGCGCTCCAATTTAAAATCACTACTACCTACATATATAATATAAAGTGGGCAGGCGGATGCGGGGCGGATGCGGGGCGGATGCGGGGTGGATAATGTCTCAAACCCATTACCCGCCCACTACCCGTGACGGGTATCACTTTCTAAATCCACACTCACCCACTACCCGCTAAAATTATACCCATTCCCGCCCCAATTAGAGCGGGTGCGGTGCGGAATCCATAAAACTGTACCCGTTTACCACCCCTATTTGAAAGGGGCATCCGAGAACTTCGTTTATAACCAGCATACCACCCTGAATTTGGCGGTGAACGCGGTCTCACATCTAGTTTCTTCTCATTAAACACCACCAAGTCATTTCTATGTAGCTATATGATCCATACAATTGCTAAGGGAATAATGCCCCAAATGGTTCTGCTATGAAGACTTACAGGAAGGAGCTCTCTCTTAGCTAGAAAGAAAAGTTTGGGGTTATTAGGCAAGTCAGATGAAACCTCCCAAATTTCAAGGAAAACAGTGCAAGAGAAAAATAATTGTGTTACTGATTCTTGGCAGTCCATACACAAACGGAAGCAGCTATCCGATGGCGCCACTACACGTTTCATAAGTTCTGATCTGATCGGAACTCGGCGGTGGAGAATCCGCTAAATGAATGCCTCTGCTTTATAAGGTGCAATCCCCTGCCAAATTAACGCCTTCCAATCGAACTCCAATATGCCCGAAGGATACTGCAAAGCCGCTACTGACTTCGCAGAGTATTGCCCATCATTATTCCTCACCATCTTAGTCGATCCATTATAAAAGCCGAGCTTTCAAAATCATACAACAGTCGAAAAAGTGTTTCGCATTGATCTCTCTCCCAGACAAAGACGTTCTTCCTAAACTGGATACTCCAAACCCAACCGGACTCAGATTTGGTTGTCTAAATCCGACACTCTCCTTTGTTTATTCAGAGCTAACGCAAACATTCTAGGGAAGGCAAATATAAGCGGGCTGTTACCGATCCAAATATCTTGCCAAAATTTCACTCTTTTCCTATGTCTGAATTGAATTTTGAAGTTGTCTATGAAATTCTGCTCTCCAATCTCCTTGTTGAAATTCTTCAGAATATCCCTCCATAGCCACGACATACCTCGATCCTTCGGACTAGGGGGACAAATATCACCCGGATCAAAATTGTACTTGGCTACTACATAAGCTTCCACGAGGAAAAGTCTTCCAAACCAAAACGTCAACACTTCTCAAGCAGGCCCCTATTTTGAGTTTCAAGTCGAGGATGCCAAGACCACCCCATTGGATCAGCTTGCAAACATCAATCCATCGTACCCAGTGGATCCCCTTCTTATCTTGAGAAACTCCCCAGAGGACAAAGAATGTTACTTCCACCCTGTGAGTCTCTTCTCCGCTCTTTTAATTGCTAGCTGCCAGAGTGTTCGGGCATTACGTTTCATCCCTAATGGAAGTCCCAAATAATCTGGTGGAAGCTTGTCATCCGTACAACTGATTCTAGATGCCCAGACGTGGACTTCTTAGGGGCATGTATTAACACCAAATAACGTGCATTTCTTCAAATTCAACTAGAGTTCTGATACAAATTCGAAGACTCGTAGAATCCTTTTTGCATTTAGAACTTGAGTTTTTGACACCCCACAAAACAGAATTAAATCATTGGCATACTGTAAATGGGATATCTCCAGAGTATTAGGACCATTACCCACCAAAAAACCCGTGAACAGACCCACCCTCGTCACCTTTCTAACATCAAATTGAGTGCTTTGCCTACTAAGTTAAACAGTAGTGGCGAAAGCAGACTTTGTCTTATGCCCTCGCCAAACGGAATCTGTTGGAAGGGAAGTCGTTTACTAGAACTGAACTAGAGGCCGACGGTATACAATTAAAGATCCAATTACACCACCGGGTCCCAAAATCCATTTCCTTCATGATCCGGATGAGGAAGTCTCAATCGACCAAGTTGCAAGCTTTCTTGAAATCTGTTTTGAAGATCACTTTCGGTCTTTCACTCCTCGCTACCGAAACAACCAATTCATTAGCAATCAACGAGCAGTCTAGGATTTGCCTTCCAGGAATGAAAGCAAAATAAGAACTACCAATCAACGAGCCCAAAAAAATTCTGAGACGATTGGCCAGCACCTTGCTTAGCAGCTTGTACATTCCTCCAACCAGACTGATTGACCTATAGTTATTCAGCGACAACAGGTTAAGCTTCTTTGGAATTAAGGAGATATGGGAGTGATTAATGCCATCAGCCAAAATCCCTGTGTTATAGAAATCATTGAAAAACAAAAGTACGTCGCTCTTCAAATCCGGCCAGATTTTTTTTAAAGAAGCTGAAGTTAAAGTCATCCGGCCTCAGGGCTCGGTTCCCATCCGAACTTCTTAAAGCCTGAAAAATTTTCTGTTATGAGAACTTAGCCTCCTCCGATAATAATTTATTGAACGACAACCGCAAGTGTTACACGGCCAGGATTGATTTTTCCTTAAATGCCTCTTGAAAGTGAGATTGAATAGCTTGTTTGAGGCTAGCAGGATCATCCAAAACAACATCGTTCACCTTTAAAGAGCTTATCAAGTTACAATTCCTTCTTGTTGACGTGAAAGTGTGGAAAAAACGGGTGTTTCGATCCCCCTCTGAGATCCATTTCATCCTGGACTTTTGAAGCTAGGATCTTTCCTCTCTCTTGTATTCTTCCCACAGGCCCACTCGAAGACTTTGAAGCTCCTTTACTAAATCCTCATCGTCACCAACACTGATTTTGTCCTTAAGAAAACTAATGTATTTCTGAAAATCGAATCTTTGAAGCTTGGACCACTATTTTGCCGCCGATCTCGCCTCTTTTAAACTGGTTCCAATCTTGCTATGGGTATTACCAGACTTGATTCGAAGATGGCAGCCTTGATTGCTGCTTCAAAGCTCATCCCATCCGGCCAGAAATTAAAACAACTATCTTTGTTTATATTAATATATCGCTTGTTATATTAATCTATCGATTAAGCATTAGTTTAATTGCCCTTGATAAAGTGATCATATCTGTAAAATTATGGATTGATTATGGAATTACGAGTAATTTAGACAATATATATATATCAAATAAAGAATAATAGAAAAGTAATATTAATTAACTACTAAATAAATGTGATAATTAGCATTGTTCACATATGACAAATTAAAAAATATTACTGCAAAAATTAAAATTGTTATGAAATAATGAAAGAACAGAGTTAATATATTGACAACTACGGCAATCATATTATAAAAATGTTCATTCACGTCTATTATACGAAATGAAATCATTCCAACAAAAAAGCTCAGTAAATCTATGGGTGGCATACTCGGGCAACCAGATGCAAACCACCGTTGCTCCACTGGATTCGGTGGTTCCATCGGGCAAGAACACGCAAACTTTTGAAGTTGGAGTCAGGTCAATCAGATCGGCCTGCCTCGTCCGAAATCAGCAGATTCATACAATGAAAATCTAGTCCATTGTGTTATAATCAGTTTCCCTCCAAATTCATGCCTTTTTAGGCCTATCAATTTCCATATAGTCAACAGTTGATCTTACTTATTCCTCTAGCAATTTCCATATAGTCAACAGTTGATCTTACTTATTCCTCCGATATACCGAGTCTGGCATGGCGAACCAATCGAGTGGTATCCGGGAGACTACCGTTGATAAGATCGTAAACCGTGCTCGTTCCACAGGCGACACAAACTACATTGCCGTAGAATCCTTGTTTTAATGGTGGATTTTTCAGTTTGGGACGAGCATTGACCGAGAATGTGAGCCTAAGTTCATAGTCTAGTGCTTTCATGTCAAGTGCTTTCACCCATGATCGCCAAATGTGAGCCGCCATTGCGTCGAAGGTCGAGCAGCCGAGCATGTCATTAGGTTGAGCCAGTGATTTTAGTTGAGCTTGGAACCGATTGCTAACCTTGTAACACTTTTGAACAGGCTTGGATTCCCAAAAACTCGTCATTAAGCTCGAACCTTCTTCGATGCTCATGAACTCGGGACGTCGGTATTTTATCGTTAGTGGATTTCGGGGCCGGAAAAATTCTCTGTCCCAACAGGGCTCCGGGTTTGTTACCAATGTACCTGTTTTTGAAGTAGTAGCCCATGCAGCAAGAAAATGCATAGCACCAACACCATCACATATGCAATGACAAAGTCTAAGACCAAGGCTAAAGCCATCACAAGAAAAAAGGGTCATCTGACCTATCACCAATGGCATGTCAAGGACTTTATACGGCTCTTCGTCGGGTAACATGTAGTTTAACGGCGCCCATGCCGGATTCTGCACGGTCAGGTCTCCTAATTCTGCTAAGGCCATATCGGAGTGTGCATCGACCATAAGTGCACCCTGTTCTCTTCCGAAAACACTTCGAGTTCCATCCAAGGCTTATCTGAGCCGATCGGATAAAGGATAATAAGGAACCAAAACTCTGGCTAATGCATCACAAAAGTTCTCATGACCGGTTTTCCGTTGGAACTCACATCTTTTGATCTATAAAAATACACGGTAAGAGTGAAAACTCGAGCTCTGATCATGTTATCGAGGTTCGACAAGTATAGCCTGCTCCCAAGGACAGCCGGAATGGGACCGGCCTGCAAGACCAAAATCATTCGGTCGACGATTGTAGGGATGTTCATGTGAGAGAAATGAAGCTCTTGAACACAAGAAGCCATGAATGGGAGAGGCAAGGCAATTGACTCGAAAAAATGCTTACATTATATTAGGAGATTTTCACACCAAGATTGTGGCATATTGGCTTTATATTTATTTGTTACATAAAGTCTGTTAGTTGGAGAAAACACACAATAAATTGTAGGAAAATAATGGGGTTAATTTTAGGGTAAACTACGTATTAATACCTAAATTATCAGTTTTTATCCGTTAGTATCTAAACTTTCAAAATTTTCAAAATCATACATAACGTTTAACCCAAAATTTTCTTTCCTATAGGAGTGACGTGAACCCTCTGATTATTGAGAAAAATATTAAATTAAAAATAGATTAACATAAATTTAACGTTCAATGGATGGTGACATATGTCATTGCACTTGGTACCAACGACACATGATACCATTTCATTTGAGGGTTAAATTTAATTTAATTTATTAAAATCAACTTCTCTATTGAAAATTAATGGCAAGAAACTTAATTGAATGCATTTAAATAGATGAGCGACTGATTGACAAACTTTTAAAAATGATGGTCAAAATAAAAAGAGTATTAATTAGATGTCCTGCTATAGTTTACCTTTATTTTAAATAATTTACATTTAAATTTTAAATAATTTATAATTATAAGTTTAGTACTTTAAATTTTTAAATTTTTATAAATTAAATTAATAATATTCTTCGGTAATCATCCAACGTGACATACTCATAGTAAATATAAATATAAAAATCAAATATCAAACAGCTTAAAATAAACAAATGTGAATACAACTATGAGCTCTCAACCATATGTTTACTTTTATAGAAAATAACTTCAGTGTCCAAAAATCCCAGATAATATACGATTTTGACCAACTTTTTTTAGATTTGCGAAAATGACCAACAAAATCGCAATGCGATCTCCACTATCGCAAATTCGCGTTGCATTTCGCGTTGCGATAGTTGAAAATCGCGTTGCGATTTTCCATTTCGCGTTGCTATAGTTGAAAATCGCGTTGCGATTTTCCATTTTGCGTTGCGATAGTTGAAAATCGCGTTGCGATTTTTCATTTCGCGTTGCGATAGTCTACAATGTCGTTGCGATTTTCCAAATTCGTTGCGATAGTTAAAAAAAAAGATTTTGTTTCTTAAGAATTTTCTCTAAAAAGATAGTATCGCGCGGACGTGTCGAAGACAGTATTACCACGACCACGACCCAGACGAGACGAGACGAGACGGACGGCGGCGGCGCGCGAGAGTCCCCCTTGTTCTCTATCAACAAGGAATGGGAAAGCCAAGCCTTAAATATCATTCCCAATAGTATTTCCAATACTATGTGAGATTGAGCATTACCAACCTTGTTCCCATACTATGTGGGATTGAGCCTTAAATAGTGATATTATTTTTGAATGTTTTGCTTAAAATTGCAATAATCGCGATTGATTGTAGATTGACTTTTAATTATGACATATTTAATCGTATAATACTAATGCAATTGGTTGCTGATTCAGTTGTTTTAAGGTGCATGATTGTTAATTGTTTCCTGAATAATCACATTGTATTGGAAACAAGTGTTGGTAATGCTCAATCCCACATAGTATTGGAAACACTATTGAGAATGATATTTAAGGCTTGGCTTTCCCACTTCCTTGTTGAGTGATAGAGAACAAGGGGACTCTCGCGCGCCGCTGCCGCCGTCCGTCTCGTGGTCGTGGTCGTGGTCGTGGTAATAAGTGTCTTCGACACGTCCGCGCGGATACTATCTTTTTAGAGAAAATTATTAAGAAACAAAATCTTTTTTTTAAACTATCACAACGAATTTTCGCAACGAATTTGGAAAATCGCAACGACAACTGTAGACTATCGCAACGCGAACTGGAAAATCGCAACGCGATTTTCAACTATCGCAACGCGAAATGGAAAATCGCAACGCTATTTTCGCAACGAATTTGGAAAATCGCAACGACAACTGTTGACTATCGCAACGAATTTGAAAAATCGCAACGACAACTGTAGACTATCGCAACGCGAACTGGAAAATCGCAACGCGAAATGGAAAATCGCAACGCGATTTTCAACTATCGCAACGCGATTTTCAACTATCGCAACGCGATTTTCAACTATCGCAACGCGATTTTCAATTATTGTAACGCGAATTTACGATAGTAGAGATCGCAATGCGAATTAGAGATCGCATTACGATTTTGTTGGTCATTTTCGTAAATCAAAAAAAATTAATCAAAATCATATAATATCTGAGATTTTTGGTCACTGAAGTTATTTTCTCTTACTTTTATTGTTCCTTCATCAATATTTTCATTGGAATAATAGACAAACTTCAAGAAGCATAAAAAAATAGATATTTACAGTTTTGCTCCTCTGGTTTCTGCCAAACCCCACGGTTAGTACTCGTTCCATAATCCTGTTTCTTTTTCTCCTCAAATTCCTCGTCCCATCTCGTGACCGGAAACTTGAAAACCTCGATTCATCTTCCGAGTTCCGATGGATATATCGACTATGTCTACGAATCAAACAGTAAGAATCTTGTTGTATCCCTTTCGGAGCTCTTTGCAGGACTTTAGCATGACTATTTAACCATAGATTACGACTTCCGACCAAATAAAACCGATCAACCGCCTATAGCCGTCGTAACCTATCTATTCCCGCCAAAGGGTCTCGGTCCGGAAAAGGAACGAGATCATTCATTCATGCCAACACAAAAGCATGGAGATACAACGTCCCAAGATGTAAACCGAGTTTTCTGCTGCTTTGCCATCAACAAACAACGCTTCCTGAAGCTGGGTTTGAGGATTGGATTGGAGCTTGAAGCAAAGGGGTTTTGTGGACATGGTGAAGAAAGGCCGACTGTGTGTGTGATGGGAATTTTCTGGCTTTTAAGCTTACCAAAATATATATTTTTATCTGGCTTTATACCTAAATGGTCACTGTACTGTAGTGAATTTTAGGCGAGCAACCGTCTCTACCCGCTCGGCCTAGATCCACTCCTAGTGACGTGGCCCCTTATGGACATGTTTTGCAAAGGTTGTCGTTTCTTATTTACTTTCGACGGCGGAAAGTGAAAACGCCTTGATTCGGTATAGAGAATATAATATACTCTATATGAGTGAATGAGATATTATAGAAAGAAAACAAGAGACAAATTTCTACACGACATTTGTGTTATGGCTTCTTGCTATTGAATTTCTAAATTCTAACCAACCAACTCTTGAGTTGTGTTTTAACTCCATAATGCACAAACTAATTAGTTATGATTTACGATTATCGGTAATTTTCAATAGATTCATATTTTTTTTGGTGGTTGATTTATAGATGCAATCAGTTTGTTCGAGCATTTTAGTTAGGTTTTTTAACATTTTTTTCTTTGGTTTATGCGATTTAGGTGGCTAATTTTGTGTCAACGATGATAGGAAAAATGTCTAGTTGTAATTTAGTTACGTTTACTACATGCTTGTAAACCTTCATTATAATTCGCATATTTTATATTTTAATAAAACTAACGGCTTTTATAAAAAAAAAAGAATAATGTTATTCTTAGAGGTTTTGGGTTCAAACGCTAGTGATTGCAACATTGATAATGAGTGATAATTGTTAAATGGTTAAGAATATTTAGAACAATATTATTTGTAATCACTTTAGCTTAATAAAAAAACTCGATAAATTTCAAGTTTATATTGATTCAGGATTCTTAATTCATCAAACAAATTGTAGGGGCTTTCATTTTCGATTTTAATTGAACTAACCAATCACACCGAATTAGTTCGGTTAATTCGATCGGCCACCGAATTAGCTCAGTCGGGGAACGATTAATATTTTTTTCAATATTCAGTTAACAGTTAATTCAGTTCGAAATCAGTTAATTAACCGAAATTATTAAATGTTATATATATTAAGTACATATTTTAAGCTTAAACACATTAAGAATTAAGATTCAATTATTTTTTAACCACATTGGACTCATTAAATTATTAATACCTAATTAAAATTTAACCTAAATAAAAAAATATTTGCTTCTATATATTCAGATTAATCTAATTAAATAAATTATAAAAAAAGCAATTAATTCAGATAACCGACCAAAATAATCAAATTTTATTTGGTTCGGTTACTATTTTTTGAAAATGTTCGTTTCGGTTAATGATTAAAGAAAAAATCAATTAATTCGATAACTGAAAATTCAATTTGATCGGTGACCGAATTTTTGAATACCCTTATATAATGATTCGATTGCTTATTACATATCGTAGAGTTCATATTTCCTCTTAATATGAATAATTCCTCAACCTTCTCACCTTTAAACTTATAACTTGGTAAGTAAACGTTGAACCTTAATTAAAATTAGGGTTTATACATGATATATTATCTTGACTATGATTTTATTGTCAGATTGATGAAATATATATGTGTATTTGAAGTTCTATAATATGAGGGTGAGACCTCCGAATTAAGGGAGAAAACAAAAATTATTGAATAATATGTTGATCCGAGAAATATCGTAACATGTAGGGGCGAATGCACTGAGTCTCATAGGAGTCAAGTGCATTCTTATTATTTTAAAAAATTGGTTAAATTTAATTTGACGTGATAAGGGGATTTTTTTTTTAAAAAAAATGAATACCCGTTATTTTTAACAAATAAATATTAAAATTTTGGACTACATTTTTTAATTTTTGAATCCGCAATTGACGATAGGTGAACTCATAATATTTTAACCATTTCTCTTAAACATGCCACATGTCAGACCTACAAAATAAATTGAAGTAGAGATCATGTAGGCAGAAAACTGACAACTATGATATCATATCAATCTCTTCCCAATGAAAAGATCAGACAGATCACCTCTGACTCACCTGTCAATGAGCCATGTCAGTATGCCATCCCACCAAGATGACATGTATTCACCATTTCTTCATGGTTACTGCAAGTAACATCATATATTCTACAAGCTAGAATAATAAATAAACAGAAAGCTACTTGGGGGGGGGGGGGGCTCAGTTGTGCAGGGAAGTATAAAGCAAACGCCCGTTATGACAACGAGAGCGAAGAAGTATTTGTTCAAGACCTTCATCCTTTCGCATCTTCATCCCTTGGATACTGATCATGTAATGACAAAGTCAAAGGGTAACCCGTTATGGCAAACAAAAAGACCATGTCCTCTATTTAAGATAAATTTAACAGGTTATAGAACCAAGAAACTAATATGGTTGCCAGTTATTCAAAAGGAATAGGCTCATCCAGCAAATACATCGTGCTATAGGGCCAGATCTAACTATATGAATTTCAAAATGTTGAAATGTGGCCACTTTGATTTTCAAAGGTCTAATCTCAACTCTATAGACTGGTCAGTCAGTGAAGCAGGTATGCATAATTCAAGTCTAGAAATGCAACTATCCAGTTCATATTGTCTGTATCTGAAAACTGGAATTCAAGGGAAATCTACCATGGCGATCACAGTGACATGCCACCCGCAACCACATCAAATATCAGCTTTCCCAGATCTTTGAAAGCTACAGATCAGAGTCCAATAATCAATGTTTAGAATCCATGTCAGATGCTATAAGACGCAGCTTGATGACAAAATAAACATTTTTTATATTTTTCTGCAGAGCAATTCATAAGAATCATAACTTACGAAAAGATCATAATGCTTAATTCCATTATTTCTAAGCTGAAAAGGACATACCCACTTCAAGTTCTGGCAAAGCAACCTGAGGCCAAATATAGGCTCCACAGTATGACGCATACCTACAAGGCAGCGGTAATCAATCCCGTACGGCATAGCCACGTAGTGCACATGCCATATGGTATAAGAATTAAGAGCCTACAGACAATATAAATATGGGACTGGTCTCATCAATGAGGAAGATGCAAAAATGGTACTCGTCAATGTTCCTTTCATGAGGAAAATATCAGAGCCTACACTTGTGGGTGGAGTGGGGGGGGGGGAGACTGCTCTCTGAACCAATCCATATAATGTTACATAAGGAAAGTACAAATATGATAATCGTCTCTATCGTATTTTCGCATCATTTAGACCTCAAATTTGTTTAATACATCATTCTATACTCTACACCTTAAAATCCTAAATTCTAAACCATGAACCTATACTATCCTCATACTTCTAAATTCTAAACCCTAAACCCTATATAGCTCATAACTTCTAAACCATAACCCTAAATCCTAACTTAAAACTCTAACAATAGTAATTAATATTTAAACATTGATGCAATTAAACAACTTCGAAGGCTAAATTAATACGAAAATACTATATGACGAAAATAATAAATTAAATTTACTACAAGGAACCATTACCCTTTCATCAAAATTTGTATTTCATATATTGAATTCTATAAATTTATACATTATTAATGAGTTACATGATGATTAGATATATTATCATAAAATTTTGAATTAAACTTATATTGATTATATATTATAATTTTATTTATTGACGACGCATAAAATTATACAAAATCAATATATCAAATCAATTCCTAAGTAATAAAAAACCAAACAAAAAAGGTTGAAATAATATCCCATACACACATGTTAAGCCATAAAATAAATAAATATATCCCAATGACCATAGAGTTTATTTATAATCTTGTACTATTTTTTAATCAAATTTCAAAGCCTAAAACTCACCAAGCACGGCAAGGAACTCGAGATGTGCAGTCAACTGAGGGAAATGGCCATTGGTATTGACAATCTCCACCGTTGATTTCCCTTTGATCTTCCTCTGCATGTAGGCGACCGAACCGGGCACGACAATGTCGTTCATGGTCTGAACGATGGTGCACGGTGGTAACCTTGTCGAGGATATCCCTCTCGTCGCAACTAAACACCGTTTCCGCCAAAGGGACGGGAACTCGTGCCTCATCCTCTTCAAACATCTCTGAATTTTTCGACCGATGTCGGGTCCGAATTGTCGACGACAAGTGTCGGAAAAATCAACGTCCAATTCTGTATCGCGGCTTCATCAAATCCACCTTCGTAATCATCTATGTAATGTACCTACAAATCCGCATTGATGAGCTATTATGGGAATGGTATTAATTAATATCAAACTAAATAATTAAAATTAAATAGTTGTATTTAATAAGTTATTATGGATATGTGGTTAACTATTTATAACGTTGATGTTAGATGCTTTGACATAATACCCTATAATTTTTTTTGATAGGAAAGTAGGTCTCATAAAACCTCCTTCTAAGTAGCCCTTACCATGAGGTCAGAACTACTAGGGAAGGAGGAATAGAGAACCTTAATATATTGATAATGTAAAAATTACATAAAACTAGAACCACTCCTTAAGATACATAAAACTTAAGCACACTCTTATAACGCCTTGATTAAAAACCTCCGAACTCAGTACTAAAAAAGTGACCACTACCCAATCCCCTCCTTGCAAGCAAATCTGCCCGCAATTACAGCTTCTCGGAATCCACCTCACAATGACCTCATACTCAGAAACCGCATCCGCAATATCCTTGACAAAATTTAAAAGAAAGGAGGAACTGACTCCTGATTTCAACCTCCACAGCTAGCTTGCAATCAGATTCAATAATAAGCCTTTTCAATACCATTCTGATGACACAAAGATGTCTATCCTCTTTGATAGCTTTTAACTCTGCTAAATAATAGGAGTAGCCCTATTTTTTCTGAAAACGACATCAATTTAATCCGATTCCAATCTAAGAATGCCCCAATTCCTGCTAACAACCCCTACTAACTGCTCCATCCACGTTAAACTTAAAAAATCGACTGGAGGAGGACTCCAGTAAACCACAGGCCTGTTCGAATCAAGAGAAGCTGACTGTGAAAAACAATGAGGATGTGTCCAGCTTGCCTCTTCAAAAACAATTTCGTTTCTCATCTTCAAATCGACCATAAAACAGCCCCCGGAATAAACTTCCACATTAGAAAATGGCCTAAAACAGACCATGAAATTAGAATTGATGAGGATCAGTAGGTAAGGCTAACTTGATACCCCAGTAGGCTATGATTCTGTTCCATAGTACCCAGGAAAACTGGCAGTAAATAAACAGATGCTGAACTGATCCTCTGCTTGATTGCAAAGGGGCATAGAGAGTCCTCCCCTAAGTGAACCCCCTTTCTTCAATTCCCCTCTAACCGTACTTTATTAAGTGATAGTTGCCAAAGGAAAACCTCTACTCTAGGAGGAACCACCTTGCCAAACACATTTGTTCACCTAAAGTTATCCTCATCCACTGAGTAGAAAGATTTCGTGCAAGCTTTAACGGAATACAACCCTCGCCCGCACCAACCCAAAGCATGCAATCCTCCAAAGATTCATTTTTGATAACATTGAGCTGTCCAATAGATCAACCAGCTGAGCCACTTCCCAATCGCATAGATTCCTAGTTTAATATTCCACTCCCAACCATTCAAATCAACACTACCAATTCAGCAACCTTACCCCTTGATTTGTTGACAGAGCAAAAATCCTAGGAAAAAGAACTTTCAATGGAAAATCCCCACCATGTATCTTTCCAAAAGAAATCGAATTGCCATTCCCAACTTGTAACCTCGCATGAGATCTAATGCATCTCCAAAGAAATCATCCTCATGTAGCTATTCACAATACCTCTCCAAATCCAAGAGTCCTTATGGGAGGAGACTTTATTGACATCCATAGAAAGACAACTAACACTATGTTTAGAACATAAGAACTTTTTCCACAAAGATTCTTTTTCGTTGGCAAACTTCCACACCCACTTTCCCAATAGTGCTCTATTAATAAGCTTCAATCAACAACTCCTAGACCACCTCCACACTTCGGTTTACAAATTTTATTCCAACTCACCCAATGCATTTCTTCTTTTTTCTCCTCCACCCATAAAAAATTCGCCATCAAAGAGTTAATTTTTGACAGATTTTAGCTGGAATCTTGAAAATAGCGAGATAAAAGATAGGTAAAGAGGATAAAACCGACTAATAAGCACCAATCTACGGCCATAGACAAAGAAGAAGCTTTCCATCCGCCAATTTCTTATCAAAGTTAGCTAGGACTGGCTCCCACAGTTTCTCATTTTTTAGCCCCTAGCGGAAGGCCTAATAGACTGTCGGAAATGAACCAATAGAGCAGCAATGTCCTAGCCCAAATTTCAGTGTGTCCTCCTCCACATAATACCATACAATTTACTCTTAACTAAATAAGATGAAGCCCCGTCATAAAACTAAAAATCATCAACACTCGTCTAACGTTTTAATTTGAGTGATGGAGGCTCGACAAAAAATAATTAGGTCATCCGCAAACTGAAGAGGGTCAAATTGAAACTGTTGCACATTTCCAAAGAAAACCTTGAAATAATCCTAATTCACAGCTTATTTAACATCATATGAAGGAGTTCACCAACCACATTAAACAAAAGAGGAGAAAGACTACATCCTTGTCGCAACCTTTAGCAATATGAAACTTTGTAGGAGACCCATTCAGTAGAATAGATATAGAAGCTGTAGAAACACTTATTTATCCAAGAACCACCTTTCTCCGAAGCCCATCTCCTTCAAGCCTTACAGAATCTGCCAATCCACGGTGTCATAAGCTCTGCTAAAATCCACTTTGAAAACAACCCCTGCAGCCCTTGTTTCCTCCAATAATCTATGCCTTCATTGCTAAACAGGCGCAATCCAACAATTGCCTCCCCGGAATAAACGCAAACTGTGTAGGGCTAACAATATCTTTAACACAAGAAGAAAGTCTTTTCGAAAGAACCTTAGAGAGAATCTTATACAAGCTGCCCACTAGACTAAGGTCTATAATCTTCAATACTTCAGGATTACCTTCTTTGGAATCAAGGTAATAAAGCATGATTCACTCCATGAACCCACCGCTTCCATTGTAGAAATCTGAAAAAAACTCCAATCTCACCTTCAACAAATTCCATACTTCTTGTAAAAACCCATTGTGAAACCATCCGGCCCTGGTGCTTTTGCACTATCCGAAGATGAAATGCTTGCACACTTCTTGCTGTAAACACCTCTTCTAGAGATCACTTTGAACTTGAGACAACTGTTTAAAATCAAATTCAAGCCCTCAACTTCCAGTGTTTTTTCATTATATGCATTCTTGAAAATACACACTGTCTTTTATCTTTTCTGGATCCGAAATAACTTGCCTTTAAAATTGATCGAATGAATAGTTAAATTATTCTTTCAATGCACTAAGATGAAAAACCTTGTATTCCTGTCTCCATCTTTAATCCATCTTTTCTAGATTTTTGAAACCAAATTCTCTCCTCCTCCTTAACAGTCTCCATAATTCTTTTTAGACTCAATCAATTGTCCTATAATTAAAGGACCATTTGTATACTTACCATAGAATTAATCTATGTTAGATCATTAATCAGACAAATTACCCCCACACAGTTCACAAACTTAAACAAAGCCCTGGATTGGAGCCAGATAGCAAAGCAAATTCCCATTTGGCAAGTGCCGAAGGATTCATTGGATATCTCTGCATTAAAGAGAGAGCACTTATTACGGAAAGGGACAAATATTTAAAGCCACAAGGGAAAGTAAATAAACAATTAAAAGTATGAACCGAACGATCGGTGGTAAATAATGTTGTTCTTCTTCGAAGTCTAGGTTCGAGCACTAAAATGTCAATGTATAAACGTTATGTCAAATGGTTAGAGTACTTTTGAACATATACTGCCTTATACTTACCCCAAATTAATAAAAAAATTCGAAAAGGGAGAAGAGCCTCCTGTTGATCCATATCACTACAACAAAAAAAAAGTAGTTTTGCTCATTAAAAAGACGGTTCCTAACGCTGCTTAATGCCTATGACATTCAACAGTCTTCTTAAATGCCATGATTGCAGCAGACTATTCAACTTGCTAAACTCTACCTAATGTACCTCTTATCTGCCTGGTAAAACTGATGGACCGACCCTTATCGAGTCCAGTTGTATAGTTTGATGTCAGAGTCGAGAGAGCTTTGTCCTCCTCCGGTTTAGAGGTTCGACCGGATCGACTCTAGATAGAATAAGAGTCCTTGTTGGTAAAAATACTACTGCAAAACAAATGCGTTATGAAGGGTAATAAATTAAAAGGAAATCAATGTCTTAGAAGTGATTTCGTCCCGAGGTAACACAATGCTTCTAGATTGTACACTCGAATCATGACGCTTTTGTACAATATAAAAGGGAGGAAATATCCAAAAATGGAGGCCAATCCGTTTATATCGGGCATCAATATGAGTAGGTAGGTAGGTACTTAGGTAGGTCACAAAACATGGACTTGAAGCTGTGGGCAACAGCTGAGCCCCCAATTTTTGTAGACTTGTGTGATGGTGGAAAATGATATTAGGCAACCATGAAAGTACAAACCTTTATTTTTTTTGGTGGTGCACATATTTTTCCGAAGATGACGAAACCAGTATTGTTATCGTCGTTATCAACCAGAACGATCTATGTACAATCAATGAGATACCACACATTGGGAAAGGTCATTCTGTCTTTACTCTTAACAGTATACCAAAGAAGCATTTATATCATCGAGAGCAACTGAAACGATTACCAGAAGAAAAGGGGACATTTGAGTACCTTGCTGGTGAATCTCGGCACCCTGTTGCCGTATACTCCAAGGTTCTACAATGGACCGTCAGTCACTTGAGACATGCTGTCACCACAACAAGAAAGCTGCCAAAATCAAAAAACAATCAACTAAACTTGACAAGGATCTCCAGACATTTAACACGTTTTAATGCTTAATAAAACACAAATACACATAGAAGTTGATTAAAAAAGGACAAATCGACGATTGATAATCTATTAAGCCTAAAAAGTTTTCACAGATGAGTCTTAAGAGTAGCTCGATAAGATCACTCCTAGACAAACAACAAAAGACTCAGTGTAAGAGTGGAATCTTCCTGGACCCAAGCAGATTAAGGGTGCAATGCCAGATAAAACCTGGACCAGTTTATGTGATACGGATATCGAACTTTCCAGATTTTGAGCTGGAGAAGCAGCTAGTAGTTCATGAAGATAGTTCGCAAGTGAAAGAAAATAGAAGGTACAACCTTTCTTTTCCCCGTGTTAGCCGCAAAAAGGAAGTACAAGAAGTTAGTGAATGGCGGCGGTTGAGCTTTGTGTATGTTTCAGTTGTCTGCAGAACAAAATAAAGTTAATGGTTCAAAATCTAATCTTTCTAAACCAGAAACGACACCCTTTTAAAGATGTTCGTCCATGCACCGTAACATTAAACAACTGCCGAAAGTCCAGAAGAAAATTTCCTACTGTTGCCCTGTTTCTCTTTCCGTCTTTTTCCATGGTACATGTTAATTCAAAGGCTTTATAGGCCAGGCCTTGAGCTGCATACCATCAGATGGTCAATGGCAGTCTACCAGAATTATCGTTGCCAAACATAGAGAAACTGTATTATCTCATACAGTTCTTCAGCGAAACACCAAATCGGAAAACAGTAAGGTGCAGAATTCCAAGGTCATGCAAAAATTTAACAAATACATAACCAAAGTGTGCAATTAATTCATATAACCTTCTTCGAATTACAGAAGGCAAAAATGAAGCATCCATACATAAATGCTTTCTCCCACGATTAAATGTCTACTGCTTCAAACGTAACTAAGATGTTTTAGGAAATGAAAAATGCTTCTAAAAGGACGAAACCTCAGGTACGTCCAAGGTCCGCTTTAACTAAAGTGGGAGTCCTGCCAGCATCTGCGAGCCAAATCTTTCAGCTGCACAATCTAGTCCGTGATACAAAGAATCCATACAAAGTTGGTGGAACGATCAGGGGTAAGATTATCGCTAGAAAAAAGAATAACGATCTTCGGAATCCTACAGTTTAGAATGCACAGTAGTAATTAGTGCCACAGCTTACTGCAGAATCCATTACGTGGCCTCTTGCAGATATGATATCTGAAAACGAGTCAACCAACTGCCTGCCTTAATATGTCCCTCACATTCTAGCCATCTGATTCTTACACAGGACTCGAAGGTCTCCTCCAAGGAAGTAGAATAATTGGAGATTGAAACGGTGACCCATTTATTAGAGCACTATCACAGTCACGTGCCTCTTCATTTGAGTTTGCTGCTCTTTTCCTGCACAACATCATGGGAATCAACAGCAGGCACTTCCCTGTTGGTCCGTTAGTACAGGTCTGGGAATCACCACTACCATGTGATCTTGCCAACCCATTCTTCTCTATTCCATGTGAAGCAGCATCGTCATATGCCTCCATGGCCTGTCCTAAAGTGCAACCATATCTTCATCCCTGGAGGATTCAAATGGAGTAAGTTCTTCATTAAGATCAGGGACAGAGACAACATTTAAGTCAAGCCCACGCAAAACAGATGGCCATGATCATCTTCTTGAGTTTCAGGCTTAACAATTTTGCTTGCTTCACGGCATTTGTTTATATCAGTGCTGCAAAACCCATCAAAGCGCCTTGCTCTTGAGTGCAAGCAAGACGCAGGATCTTTCCAAGGTCTCGAACCTAAATACAGATGAATCTTCTTCTGTGAGCTCCTTTGAACCTGAAGAACTTCCTTCAGTAAGGGCATTATCCTTGTGATTCATGACAACAGTTGAATTAGGATTCCTGTGAATTATCTCTACACTCTTGGTAAAGCAATTAGCTTCAGAATGACCCAAGTCACCAGCTTCAGTGTAAGAAACAATACGAAAGGTGTACTCAGTACAGGGCTGCAGATTAGCTATCGAAATCCTTCTCTGAGTTCTTGGAAAGACACAGACAGGTTCTTTTGTCCGTGTCTTGTCTCTACTCTTGAAATAGCAGAGCTTATATCCCACTCATCATATGATGCAGAAGACAGTTCAATTAGAATAATTACAACAGATGACGACGTTACTTCTTCAAATAGAAACCTGCAAGCAGCAGGACGTGAATCTGCCCATATATGGAAAAAAAAACTGTTACTCGTATAACTAACTTCAAAATAACCAATAAGACACAGAAGCCACTGCAGGTTCTAACCTGGCACTTTGGGTTAGTGTTAAGGTTTCAGCCATTCTCTTTTCAATTGCAAGAGAGCATAGTTTATGTATATCACCAGCAACAGAAGCCTGCTGACAATTCCCCGTTTCATTTTGGCTGAAACCCCATTCACAGGGCCGACTTCTCTTTCAAGTTGGCCTTTGCATCTTTCACAACTCGTGCAGTTCTTTAAAGCAAGAAGTCTTATCTAGGAGTGTAACTTAAGTATATTCTATAACAAAGTACATCCAGGCGGCGCGCATCCTTAGCTATACTTAGCTGCTTCTTCCAACATCTGCCAGGAGCAAGCAAACCACATGAACCTCATAATCTAAGCTGAAAAACCAATAACATCATGAAAGAAATAACGATTGCTTCTCTAAAATCTGATTCATTAGGTTGAATAAGTTTCCAACATCAAATCTCTAGCAATAAATTGACACAGTGATAGCCATGGAAAGTACATAAATTCTCCAAACAAATTAAGATGCCAACAACTTGAAACGTTAAAGCAGATTGTGAGGCTAGAGAGAGAACAAACCCATCAAATTGAATGAGGCATGAGCTTCAAGCCAATTACTTACCCAAGTATACTGAAACTTTACCACAAGAAGCACAACAATAGCTACCATCCAGCTGCATTAATTGACCAAGATCAACAATCCCCACCTTCTCACTTGAAGCGCACACTCAATATGACATGACAACCCACAAAAATCCCCCTCACCGGATTCAGAGGTGCATACCAACCAAAGACTGGGATCCTTGTTGTCATCAAATAAATGACAGATGCAACACGAGCATCTCTTGCAAAATGTCGTTTATGGACAGAACAGCTCTGCAAGCAGAATTTTTACATGTCCATGGGTTAGAAATTCCTGATCTGAAGGCTGCTCGGAAGCTGGAAGCACTCTAATAGGGTTCTCCCCTTTTCTGGTTGTTTCCTAGAGGAATTTTGACTGTTGGCAGTGGATGAGGCCTTTCTTAACTCTGACTTTTGATTGGCTTGTTACACAACTTTACACTTCAGTCATTTTGCTCTTTGAAGAAGCTGAATTTTCTCGTCTTTATCACAACAGTTTGAAGAAGCTTCTTTCTTGAACCAGATTTCAGGAACTCTTGGAGGAGTTTGGACTTATCGAAGCGTCATCTGAATGCCATTTTCTCTGGGGTGCTTTGCACACTTGAAGAGAGACTTTGTAAGCCAGAAACTGCATGGAGAAAGAAGCATGAGAAAGTTATTAGCGAGGTTGAAAAGACTTAGTAGGAACAAAACCAAGGTATAAGATAAAAAAAAGATACCACGCCTTGGAACTTTCAGAGAGTTTAAAAAAGAAAAAGTATTAATATTGTGGATAAGTAATGTAGTGAAAGGAGATGAGCTTTGGTGTTCCATGTCAATAGGCATGAAACATAACTCCTCTTCTTCCCAGCGAACCCATTTTATGAGTTCCTTATTCAATATTAAAGCCTGAGATTTGTGGCAACCATTTGATTATATACTTTTTGGTTCTATTCTCAACCCTTTAACATCTGTAACTTCACAACTGGGCTCTTTTAAAGACTTTCGCATTATTGGTAAAAGTATAAAAATTGGAGTCTTTTAACTCATTATCTAAATTGCTATGAAGCTGCCAAATAGCTATCAAAAGACAAAATCTATACGGAAAGCAAAATTTAACCGAAAGATTTCAGCAAGTCAACTGCAAAAAATGAATAAGAAAAAAGGAGATAAAAGATCATATAGCATCCATATAAGCAGAAAGACAAACTATGCAATAAAATTTGATCTAAATTCTAAAAGATGCTGGCAGTACCAATAATTTGAAGACTAAATAACTAGAAACAGAAGGAACAATAACGAAAATGTAATCACCAGATTAGGCTTTTAATGCTCTAGTTTTATTTACTCCTACAATTTCACTGAGATTACACATAAATATATCCATCCATGACGAGATGCAATTCAACCTATTTCTACTAAAAAATTAAACGAGAAGGAAAGTGGTGGATCAAAAATTAAGTTCCATTCTTTACAGAAGATGAGAAGCATAATCCAAATTCAAATATTTAAGACCCATCTATCTGCGAATCACTGAAGAATCAGATGTGAAGGTAAGGTCATCCTGCAATGTAACTAAAAATAGGAATATGAATAGCATCCAAGTGAAGCAGATGATCCAAGAATTTACTACGGTTTGTGCATAAAATAAATATATGAAACAAAAAGCAGCTTAAGTTTTTGTTTAAAAAAATAAAACAGATGAAGAAATAATCCCATTATTTAAAAATACAGCAAAAGGCATTTGTTTTTAACAAAAACTTACCAAAAGAAAAAAAATGCATAAAAGCTAATTGTACTGGTGAACTAAAGAAAAAGAGAGACAAATCATTCACTCCAATATAATTATAAATGGCCAAGATATACCTGATAGACAAGATCCTTCTCTACAACGGAAAAAGAAACAATTGTAGGAATTTCACTGAAATGAATTCATGGAGCAGACTGCAGCAGAGGTTTGCAAAGCAGCCCGAGTCAAGTTATCAATACAGTGAGGATTCAAGAGAGTCACTTATATTATATATGCTCCGTAAGGGAAATAAAATGCAGTGAGCTTCTCAATCTGCATTTATATGCATATAGGACTGGATCAGATCATCTAAAGATATAAATGCAGTCAACGGTTCAAACAATTTTGAATTATCAAAAGAGCTATATTTGTAACTTGATCAGTGATCATAGAGAAAGCTGTAAGCACATACTGTAAACACCATGATAATAAATTCCGTGTACATATGTAAACCATCAAGCCTTAAATCAAAAAAAAGAGAACTTTCGAGGAATTATTGGAAGTAGCATAATCAAATGACTGAACATATACCATCCATCAATTATAAAGTATCTTTACAGAACCTTATTACTCGTCTTCAAACAAACCATTTCATCAACCTCCATCAATTATAATCGATTAAAATCTTTATAGAACCTTCTAATACTAGATGAATAAAGTATATTTCTCAAGTTCTAAACTCATTTATCGGTACTTGAAACAACAATAAAAGCATTACAAAATGAGTCTGGACTGATACAACTATTGTATTACTCATCTTCGACAAACAATCTCTTCTACGAACACGGATTACATAGGAACGGTTAAAGAAATAAACATGATGTTATAAAATAACAGAGAGCAAATATGATTATATATACCTTCAAGATACTTGTCTTCTAAATCCATAATTGAAATGTTGAAACCCGCAAAGCATGCTCTCCCTTGTCAAAATTAATAAATCTTAATATTCAGCTTACCAATTCTTCGCAATGCAACACAAAATCAAACCAAATTAGATTACTAGAAATCGCAGATAAGCAAAAACTTCACTCCAAAGACAAAATAACGTTTTCTAGTTAAAACATAATCATGAGCTAAAACCCATTTTTCCAGCTTTCCAAGCCCAACAAAAGAGATTTAAGCTTTTCCACCATATTTACAAGCTCCATTGAGAAAGTAAAAACAAATATGATTGCTTTACATCACGAAACACTCGCTAGAAAGAGACTAAACAAAACAGAAATAAAATCCAGAATGAAAAGCTCGTTTGACTAACAAAATATCAACAATGCTTGTGAATTATAAAAAAATCAAATAAAAACGGAATAATAATTCAAAAATTAAAAAAATAAAATGTAGGATAAAGAAAAGATCGTAAATTTAAAGCTGTTATGCGTACATGCAGATGAACTAAGCTCAACAGAACCGAAAGGAAGCAAAGAAGCGCCAAAAATTAAAACGATAACGGATCTGAGAAAATTAAAAAATACAAAAAAAAACAATTGAAAGAGAAAAACAAATCTAAGAGTTAAATTACCTTCGTATAACTATGAGGGGGAAATTTAGGGTTTTAACGAAACCAATACCTTTGAATCCAAAGGAAGGGGAAAAATGAGAAAAATAAAAGAGAGGCGTCTCTGTCTCCTCGTGTTAGTTGGATTTTGAAGGGAGAAGCTTGTACGAGTTGCTAACGTTTTAACGCTAAAAAGCTGGAAAATTACAATTGAGATCATTTTACTATGTTCAAATAATTATTTTACTCACTGAAATTTCATAAAATAATTAGTGCAAAAAGCGACGAATCCAAAAATTAAAAAATGAATATCCAAAATTTTTATATTATTTTATTAAAAATAATGGGTATACAAAAAAAATTATTTTTTTCCATTGTTTATTAACATATTAAAATAAATTTTATTTTTTTCTTAAATAATAGGAATACACATTGCTCCTTAGAGGGCTTAGTGCATTTGCCCCTTACTGCAATGTTATACTCCATGAGGATAAAAGTTGGATAGGTTTAATGATAATTTTATATTACTTTAATAAAATTTAATGAAAACTTTATAACAGTTCAATAGAATTAATGAAAATTGTGTAGACATAAAGGCATTAGAGCTCCCTACACCTAATAAAATTAATGTGATCATCGTATTATTTTTCTCTCAATATGACCCTCTAACTCAGAAAAATAAGTCCAGTGTTACCCTTTGACCGACGTTTTTCGTTATTGACCGTTACGGTGTGCAGTTCACTGTGTTAATGTGTCAGTCCACGGTGGTTGATAACGTGACAGATAACATGACAAATGGACTAAATTGGTAACTCCCATGTTAGTATCGTGCACTGCCATGTTAGCATCGTGAACTGCCACGTTAGGACTGTAATGATCAAACAATGAAAAATGTTAATCAAAGAGTCATATTGGATTTATTTTCTGAGTTAGAGGGCCACATTGAAAGAAAAGTAATATGATAGACACATTGATTTTTTTCAAAAGTACAAAGATTCTATGCATTTTTGCCAACTTTGTAATATTTGAAAGTTTAGTAACTAAAACGACTATTTAATAATAGTTTAGTGACATCTTGTGCACTTTATCCAAAAGGCTTTTCGGGGGAGACTCACGGTCGAGCGAGAGCGCGTTTGATCCGTTAGTTCAATTGAAGAGGCAAGATTGGGTGCTTGACTTCTGGATGCGCAGAAAACAAAAAGTACGTGCAAGAGAATTTCATTTGTTACTATTTGATGAGTGCGATTGAACCTCCGACGTGGCATCGACTGATTGGTTATTTATTTCTATCGATTTTATTATTATTAGGTGTTTTACCGGTTTTGTTATTATTTGGTATTTTACCGAAAATATTAAAAAATATTAATATTTTAGAAAAAAAATATTTTAATTAAATTTTTACTAATTTTATTATTTAAATAATAATAAAATCAATAACATTTTTTAACGGTATATTAATAGCATCGCACTTCAAAATGATTGAATGAAAACCTTTGGACGTTTACCGCCATTGGATCATGCCTTTTTTAAAAAAAAAAAGGATCATGTCTTTTTCTTTGGGAAAGGACTAATATGTGTTTATTACTATTTAGTATTTAACGTATCAGTTTTGATCTATTTTAATATTTAATCTTTTAATTTTTTCAAAATCATACATAACATTTAGTTTTTATTTTATTTTAGTAACCGTTAAAAATTTAACGAAACTTTTGCACGTGACATTTTTTATAGGTAAATTACATCATTCATCTCTTAACCATATTCTCACACCTATTTTGGTCATCAAAATTTTAAAAAAAATCAATTTAAGTACTCAACTTTCAGATTACTCATGTTTTAATCATTCTAATTTATTTTATTAATATATTTTGTGAAATAATATTTTTATTATTTTATTAATATATAATTAAAATAAAAAAAATTAAAGTTAAGTAATTAAATAAAAAATTAAAATTCAATTACTAAAATAAGAGTAAAAAGATAATTGAATGATAATGATATAATTTACCCATAAAAAGTATCAAGTTATAACAGTTACGCTAAGTTTTTAACCACGGGTAAATGAAACAAATATTAAAAGTTTTTTTATTTTATCCACTCAATGGTAACCATGGATGGGTTGAACGATGGAACAGGATGCAGTACATATTATATTAACCAGAGCATGCACATTTAGTTAATTAAAACAAATTTAATGTTTTTTTATACAAAAAGGTTTAGGTCAATGGCAGGTCTCTGGTTCAGGGTCAGGGCATACCTAAGATTCAATTAAGATTTACATACGAATTTACAGATTGTTCATTAAAAGTGACAATGATAAGATTCGAACTTGACCTTACAAACTTAAATTTTTGAATCACAACCACTTATGCTAAAACTCGTAATTTAAAACAAGTTTAATGTAGTACAAGGACTCGATTATGGATTAAATAATTGATTTAATACATGATTTAATATTTGAATTATATATATTTTTTATTTTATACAGTGAAACGTATATTGAATTATTGTTGTGCATCTTCGACTATGCTTGAAACGATTAAAAAATTTGATAACTCTCTAATCTATTCGTGAAATTTAAAAAAAAACATTAATATGAAATAATGATTGAATATTTATTTATATTTTAATATATTAATGTCTTTTTCATGTTTTATTAGACATTTAGACCTAAGATTTTAGAAATAATTATGAGTTCATTTAGGTTGATTTTTTTATTAATTCCAGCAGATAAAAAAATATATCTTTCATCTAAAATTTGATCTGAAACTCGATTTGACATAAGTTTAAGAATATTTTCATTCACATTAAATTTTGATTATAATTCTAAGTGGAAATTTACATTTGACTTGACTTGATTTGAGACAAATATATAAAAAAATCCAACTTTAAAATCAGTAAAATAGAAATGTAATTGGAAAAAACGATTAAAATATACAAATAATCATCGATTATAGTATAATTGTTTTGTTAAATCTTTCGTTTATTAAAAGTTATAAAATTATCATCAGGTTATATAAATTTATTTTGTAGACTTGTCTGACTATTAAAAGTTACAAAATGATTCATTGACTTTTCATATGTTTAAAACTCATTTTTTTATTAAAAAATGGCGTTCATTTGAGCTAAACGTTAACCCATCGATAAAATATGATAAAAATATATTTAAATGGTATTTACGGGTATCGTCGTTGCTTTCAAGTATCGGTTCAACGTTAGAATGTTTTAAGTACTAGCTCGATGACATAATGTAAACAGAGTGTGATCCACAAAATACTACTCAAACAGTTTTGAAATCAAATTTTATCATAGCTCAATCAATAAGTTAACTTCCAGCGCAGGTGACCACCATTTTTTAACAAAAAAAAGAATGAATTTGAAATATATAAATGATCGAGTGACCATTTTATAACTTTTAACAGTTATGGAACTTAAGAAAGTAGTACCCTATAATCAAATGATAATATTGTATCTTTTAATAATTGAGAGACTCAATAAAATAACACTTTATAGTCGATAGATCATTTATATACTTTGTCCTTAAAAAAATAATAGAAAAAAATATCATAGCAACTACTTTAAATTTATAAATACGTTAAATTTATAGATAAAAATTATATTACCATCTTAAATAAAAAATGTAGGAAAAAAGACATTAGAGGTCCTTGTACTTTTTAAAAGAACAATATGGTCCTTGTATTATATTTTCTCTCGATGTGACACTTAAACTCATAAAATAAATTAAATATGACTCTTTCAATTTTTTCATCATTTGACAGTTACGGTGTTGATATGACAGTTCACACTTCATTTGTCATATTTGAGTTATTAATTTTGCCCATCTGTCATATTATCTCCTATATTATCAACCATTGTAAACTGTCACATTAACACCATAAACTATCATGTCAGCAATATAATAGTTAGCGACAAAAAAATTAGTCAAATGGTTACATTGGGCTTATGAGTTGGGGTCACGTTGAGAAAAAAAATATGAATGTCACATTAAGTTTTTTTTTAAATACAATAACCTCTTATACATTTTTGTCCAAATTTTAATTTTAATGTTAATATCAAATTTAAATTTAATTTTTAAAAAATCAAATCAAATTAAATTAAAATCCTTCAAATATAAATTAAATTACCATCTCTAATCGCAATAACACACCGAAAAATGATTTAAAACTTGAATCAAAATATTAAAACAAAAGACTAGAGAATATATATATATATATATATATATATATATATTCAAATAAGTTTAAATATAAGGACATTTATAGAGATTTATAAATTTTTTCAATCTATAATATTCAAAATCGTTTATTTATTTTTAAAAATTATTATCTTAATAAATTTTGAATATTTCATTATCCAACTGCTGACATTTTTTCTTATGGGAATTTTTTTTAGAATAAATAAATAATTCAATTAATTTATAAAAAATATATTTAATTTGATAATATTAATTATTCTTGATCGTTGCCTGCAAGTGGACGCCGACAAAAAATTTCTAGTAGTCTATTGTAAAATTTGAAGAAACAACAGAATTTCTCCCTCCCTCTCTCCTTAAATTCTCACTTTAGATATATATATACAGCAGTAAAGCAGCCTTTTATTTTATTATTTTTGGCTAGTTCTTAGCTGTAGCAATTAGCGAAGCTGGCCTTCTTCTTTCAGATATCTATAATATATTTATATATGAGAATCCAGTTTTATTGATCTGTTGTTTTGCATAAACATAATACTGTAGGCGTTGGATCGGAATTCATTGATTAAAAGGCATCTACGCGCAAAAAGTTCGAAACAATTCGTTTTTCTCTTTGATTCCCGGTGAGTCTTTTCCTTTCCTTTTCTTTTCGCGGTATACTTTTTCTATATTTCCAAACATACTCCTTTTAAATCTATTTGTACTGTTTTCTGGTGTTATAGTGCTTTGATTGTTCAGATCTGATGGCCTGTTTAGTTGGGTTCTTATTTATTTTTTGTGTAGTAGTGGTTTAGCAGCTAAATATTGGCTTCGTAAGAGAAGAAAATGATGATTTGTAGTTTAGATTGCTTCATTTTGCTCTGCAGTGTAGTGAAGCTATTTTTTACTCGATTTTTATTGAAATGATAACAGTGTCGAAAAAGCAAATTTGGAGTTAATTGGATTGGGATTTTTTTTGTGTCTGCTTGTGATTAATGATGATTTGGAGAAAATTCATATCTACTTTCTGTTTTTCTTTCTTGTTGATTTCTGGTTTTGCCTTTTGCTTATTTTCATATAGGAAGCGGTGATGGCGACTCGAGTGAAGGAAGATGAGAAAAATGAGCGAATAATTCGGGGTCTTCTCAAACAACCGGAGAACCGTAGATGTATTAACTGCAACAGTTTGGTATGGTTTTCTTGTTTATGTTTTGATCTCATGATTGTGGACTTGATAAGTGTGCTGTTGTATCCTGGTATAGATTGATGGAATATAACTCTGGGAATTGTTCATCAAATAATGGTTCAGTTTTAGTTATAGACGTGCTTGCTGATATACATAGACTTTGAATTGATTGCTCATTTGCGGCAGTGATGTTGGGGAAATCAATAATGCTTTTGGTCCATTTTTTATGGTATATTATTGATACTCCTATATTTATATCCCTGCATTAATGGAAGAATAACCTTTAATTTTTTTTAAAAAAAATGGAAAATAAGCTGGGCTGCTAAGGTTATGTCTAGTGAGATAGGATGTATGTGTTTGACTACTTTATCAGTTTTTCACAAACAGAAAACCTGATTAAAGTTTTCATATTTTTGGAATCTTTACTAGTAAACCTTTTGAGAAGTTCTATTTGTTCCATAAATATTTGTTTGATATCCTCCTGAAATTTTGCTTCTGGTGATTTTTCTGTTGAAATATGTTTTTGCAGCATTTTCCTTATGCTAAACTGAATGTGATTTTTATTTGTATGCGTAGATTTTGGAGTGCTTATACTTTCTGTCATATTGTTGCTATTTGCTAATTGTCAACTGAACAGGGGCCTCAATATGTTTGCACAAGTTTCTGGACATTTGTTTGCACCACCTGCAGTGGAATACAGTAAGTGTTAAATTTGGTTGGCACGTTGAGTTTTCTTGACATATCGGCTGCTGATTAGCATATCTAAGAGACTGCATTTGATGATAGTCAGACGTCAATAGATTTTCTAAACTGGCTACTGTTTTTAATTGTTTCCAGTCGGGAGTTCACACACAGAGTTAAATCAGTATCTATGGCTAAATTCACTTCTCAAGAGGTTGCCGCTCTTCAAGAAGGGGGAAATCAGGTAAAGATTAACCTTCTCTCTCCCTCTCTTGATAAAGAGTAAAAAGGGAAGATTTCTTTCATGTATATTGTTTTCTTTTCATTCTAATGTTCAACTTTGTCATTGGCTTGCTCTTTCTTTTATTTGCAGCGTGCAAAAGATATCTATTTTAAAGAATGGGATCCACAAAGTCATTCTGCTCCTGACAGCAGGTTTTCACTAAAAAATACAGTCTTTTGGTTCTGTTGTCATTAGTTACCATGTTTCTGAGTTAAAATTTCTGTTGTCAGCAATGTTGAAAGGCTTCGTGACTTCATTAAGCATGTCTATGAAGATGGAAGATTTAGTGGTGGGAGAAACTATGACAAGCCTCCAAGAGGAAAGATGGTAAGATACACCCTCTTCCTATTTTTCATTGAATGTCAAAAAGTTGCGTAGTTTGAGAATTGAGATATCATATGATATGAAATTATATGTTAGGGTTCCTGCATCTGTAGGAGGGAATTTTTATACAATCGAATCTTCAACAGAAGAGTGTTTTTGTTTTGTCTCCATTCTACAGAATAGTGTTGTGTTACGATTTTTTTACTTTTTACTTTGCAGGGTGATAAGGAAGACATATATGAGAATAGGGCAGATGGATATAGGGGAGGGTCCAGAAGTCCACCATATGAAGGCCGTTTCAGTGAAAGGTCCAGTCCAGGAGGAAGAAATGATGACAGATATTCGAGATACGGCAATGATGAAAGACGAAGTCCTGGATATGATCAAGAAAGTCGAAAATATAGTGATTACCAGAAAAGTCCTGCTCGTCATGAAGTTGTCAATGACTGGCGCCGAGAAGATAGATTTGGTAATGGGAGGAAACCTGAAGATCATAGAGTATCTTTGGAGATCTGAAGTTGGAAGGTAGGTCACCTGAACGATCAAGAGATTTAGTGTCATCCAGTCCCCCAGTGGCTCGTCCTGTTAGAGAAATTTTGGGTGAAAATGTAATGCCTCTTCGTATAAATGAGCCTCCAAAAGCAAATGGCAGTAGAGCTATTGATGGCCCTCAGACAAAGGTAGCTTCTGCTTAGTACTTGTACAAATGGTTTAATGTTATAGATGGTTTGATTTTGGTTTAATTGCAATGCTCACAAACCTTCAATTTGTTCTTTGTGCTGTTCAGGCCCTTCAAAAAGATAAGCTTTTCATTCCCCTCCCACTTAAAAATAATTTATGTCTAAGAGTTATGTACTTCTAATTCCATTTCGAAAGCCTTTAGTTCTTGTGGTGCCATTAACCACAACTAACCACTGGGCACAGTTTCTATTCGTTTTTTATTTACTTTTTCTCCTTTCTGCAAGTTTACTTGTAGTATTTCTCTCATTATCTTCGTTGGATTTGGTAGCTCTTATCCTGTTGGACTGCCATCTGGTCTGTCTGATTTTCGTTACTTTGACCTTTTCATCGAGACCCCAATGTGACACGTGTAGGAGTGGCTCCATTATAGCCCTAGTCACTGATATTCATGCCTCTAATAACGATAATTTTGAATATTCTGAGTTATGGTCAATTTGATCAAAACACCATGGTTCTTTGTTGCACGATCAACATGTTAATCATGACAAGATATACCCAGAAACTAAATAAAATTGTTTGTGGCTTGATTCTTTGAAATCCTCTCTCCTCATTTATCATGTGAATTTTAATTTGAATATTGGTATAACTTGGTTGTCAATTATACCAAAATAAATGAAATTTTATTGCTGTCCATTTCCCTCCCCAAAAAAAACATCAATTGTTTTTTCCTCTTTATATTTGCTCAACTTTTTTTATGATAAAGAGAACACGGACTTACTTTAGTATTACTTTTGCAGAGAACTGCATCTTCTAGCAGCTTGGGGTCTACCAGTGGGAATCCAGCAGAATTTAAGTTGGAGATGACTGGTAGCTTAATTGATTTTGATGCTGATCCTGAACCTGCAGTAGCTTCTGCAGCTACACAGACACAACAAACAACTGTGACTCAAACTGTTCTACAGCCAACAAGCTCTACCAATGACCAGAACTGGGCCTCTTTTGATTTTGCTTCTCAAACAAATGTGTCTCAGGCTTCTTCAAATGTGAACACCCTGGACTCTGTTCTTTCTCAATTGTCCATCCCAGCATCTACACCTGTGACCAATGTGAATGGAGCACCTCTTGGTGGTAACTCCAATATTGCATTCACAGGGCAGATCCAAACGTTACCCTTTGACACTGCTGCTCCTGCAGCTGCACCAGTTAGCAACTTTTCAACGCTGCTTCCTACTGGTGCTTCAACAGCTGCCCCTAGATTAACACCCACAATGCCTGTCGGCAGTGGCAGTTCCCAGATTGGTGTATATAATGCTGGACAATGGCCTAATATGCAGCAGCAACAGACATCATTTTTCTCTGCAGCTAGTGGTCAGTCTATCGCCCAACAATTTATTCAACCTGTCGATGGAACTTCAGCCAATCAGGTGGGACGTATTTTCTAGCTTCTTATATTGTGGCATATCATAGATAATCAACTCTTTGTTCACCTAACTTCATTCTTATATTGCGCCTTTTTGCAGCCGCAGAATTTTGCTCCTTCCCATAATATGCTGGGGCCTTTGAGTGCATTGGTTGCACAAATGCCTCAAGCTGTTTCAAAACCCACCCATGATGCCACCTCTACTGTTGCATCACAGCTTCCTCCTACAGAAAAAAAAGAAAGTGGAAGAAAGGAACTTCCAGCGGTAATATCTTTTTCAAAGGGGACTTTAGTTTTCTCTTGCGAGGATTTCTTATTGTGTTAGCTTCTTGACTTTTGCAGGATCTGTTTACTTTAACCCATCCTTCCTATCCTGCTGCTGGACCAGGGTGGCAAACTGGCCCATCATATGGGATGGGGTTCCCAATGCAATATGATACTGGAGTGGTACTGCTATGCCTTGTGCAATTTGGTTCACGAATTCATTTTTCTGAAGTGCATGCTTAGTTACTTGATGTGTCATTTACATGCATTTTGTTTTTGTTGCAGCCAATGTCTTCTTTTCCACAGTCATCAAGATCAATGAACCCATTTGATCTTGGCAGCGAAGCACCTCCAGTTCAAACTCAAACAGTCTGTTATTCACATCTTTTGAGCTATTTCATCACTTCTGCATTTGTGTAGAATTCAAATCTCATTGCTTCTTTATATATATATAAATTATAGAGAGAGAGAGAGAGAGAGAGAACAAGGTTGTGTTTATTTCTTTATGCTAAGGTTGACTGTTTTGGCTGAGCCTGTGCGGAAATTTGGATGTTTATTTGATTTTGTACATCATAAATGCCTTAATTGAATCTTGTATTTGGCAATCTTGATGATGAAAATACCTATTGAGTGCAATTTTGGTCGTTAATTTCTGATGCATGATGATTTTATCCGATAGCCGCTTCCCAACCTTCTCTCTTTTTGAAATCCAAGTGCAAAACCATTTCGTCTTGAACTCATCCAGGACTTGTGCTGTATTGTGTTTTACAATCTTCATGCATTTTTGCTTCTGGTGCAGTTCCCTTCAATGGCTTCCTTGCAAAGTGCTTTACCAAATGTGCCACCTCCTTCTAGCCCAATGCCTACTTCTGGCGTCGGTACTCCATCATCAGCGTGGACGTCAACTCAATCTTTACCTTATGCATCAGGGATGCCATTGCCTTCACTCGCTTATGCATCATCTGTGCCACAACGTAAGGCTTTTTAGTTCCCCCTTCATTTTTGTTTATCTTTGTGTTGTCCTTTTGATATACTGAATTTTTCGGAAACTTACAGGGCCTCACCTCGGAGCACAATTACCTAATAACTTGCCACCTTCCAGGTAATTCATTCGTTATCGTTCTAGAGATTAACTTTTAACCATTAAGGGGATTGAGGGAGAAATGCTACAGTACATGGAATTTCATGGATGCTCATACCGTCTTTCGTTGTCGCCTTCTCTCTTCCTTTGCACACGTTTCTGGATGCACGTCCCACGTTGGTTTAGCTGTTTCCTGATTTCACTGTTCAAGGCGATGCAATGTCCATTTCTTCTGTTTTATGTTGTGGCTTCGATCTGGTTTACTGGCTGTGCCTCAAGTTGCTGAGCGCCATCTGGTAAAAGCTCGTCATAATCCTAATCCATGAATTATTCCGTGCTTTGCAGCCATCAAATTGGCGGCATCGGCAGTCTAGCATCTTTTGGTTTTGTAAATACCGATCAACAGGTGACCGGCAGATTTCCAGCAGCAGCTACCCCACAGCCTTTCCCTGCTGTTGGGGGCAACCCATTCGAGTGAACATAAAAGAACAAGAAAAGCATCCCGGACCCCGGACGTCGGGTTAAGCATCCTCTCGCTGCCTGTTAAAATCGATGGGTGAAAAGTTTTGGTTTCCGTTCAAAACATCCAAAGCCGTTACAAAATTCTTTTAAAATTGTTCGTTCCCGGGTTCGAGGATGCGATGTCGATATTTGTCCATAGACAACTAGTTTGATGCTCATAACAGACAAGAGAGCAAGAGAAACCGAGGAAACCCCATTGTTGTATGATGTGTTTTATTTTAATTTCGGTCGAGTGTTCTGTGTGCCCTACAGAGTTTTATCAGCTTCCTTTTCCCCCCATTGTTGTATGATTTTGCAGTCTCGATTTTTAACTTTTCAAGGTAATATATATATTATTGAATATTGAGATTATTCTATTCAAAAAAATATTGAAGGCAGGGAAAAGGAAACCCAATATTCTCTTTCCTTTTTATGGGTTCTATGATGGTGTAATTTTGTTATGAGTCCTCATATTATTCATAAGTTTCGGATTTAGTCACTGTACTTTTTAAAATTCTGAAATTTTAGTTATACTCTTGTTCCGTCTGGGTTTGAAGATGATTTGATCCAAAATTTCGAACAATTCTGTAGGGAGAAGGGATCCCCGTGTCCCCATTTTCTTTTTCTTTTGATGGTTTTTATGATGGTTAAATTTTGTTATTAGTCCTTGTGCTAGGCACAAGTTACGGATTTAGCCATTTTACTCTTTAAAATTTTGGAATTGAAGGTAGAAAGAAGAAAATAGCAGCTTTGGGCTGAATTGGAGCTTCAACAGAAAAAAATACCATCTTGTTTAGTGAACCTATAGGCTCGAATAGGTATTATCTCCTCATAAGCTATTTTCTTAATCGTTAATCGATAACTAGTTCATCGGATATCGATCAGAGATTGTAGGTTCAAATGGACTTAAAACGTATCATATGCGTAGATTCGGAAGACTTCGTTTTCGTTAGTGTAGTACCATTAATGGCTGAACCATTAGAACGTCATCATCAACGGATTGAGATGTCTGTAGTAATGAAGATGATGACTAACACATACTGGTCATTTGACTCTATGGTTTATATCAGTAAGTTGGTGACCCCAAATTCCATTTCCATGGCCATTGGGTCCATTTTCGAAATCTTCTTTTATTAAGATAATGTGATTACAAAGTAGTATATGTTCTAAATACTCTTCACCATTTAACAATGAACGTTCAATCACTATGCTACAATCGTTGGTGCTCGAACCCGTGACCTCTGAACATGTAAATTGGTTCGTGCATTTTCAAAATCTCATGAAGTGCCATGAATGTTTGTGACCTAAATTACAACCTGGCTAAGGCATCCCACTCCTAATTAAATGTGGTTAGTTATGTCCCATTTTTTAGGTGAAGAAAATAAAAACTAAATTCATTGTTGGTATTAAAGTTTTCTTCACATTATGGATTCTGATTTGCAAAGGTCTGATATACCTTTCCTGAAGGGGCCCCTCTTTCTTTTGGTGGGGATATACTTGGAACCAATTCATCCAAATGCAAATTTGAAATGTTCATTTATTTATTATAAGATAAAGTACAATAAAAATGATTGAATTATATTAAATAATAGTTTTAATCATTAACTTTTAAAAATTAGATTTTAATTATATTATTATGGGTAAAGTATACAAATAGTTCCTCGACTATAAGATATTATTTTATTAAATCTCCCGATTATTAAAAATTACATAATGATCCCCTAATTATAGGAAGTTACTTTATTGAGTCCTCCCAACTATTAAAAGTTTTAAAATGGGCACCTAACTATTCATTATGTTCCAAACTAGTTATTTTTCTTCAAAAAATTAACAATAGTCTAAATTGGATGTTAATATGATAACTGAGATATGATAATTTGATCTTATAATCTCAAACGACTATTATATCTCGATTAACAAATTAACATTCAACTCAAAATACCATCAATTTTTTTAATAAAAAAAGACTAGTTAGAACAAAATGAATAGCCGAATGACAATTTTGTAATTTTTAATAATCAAAAGACTCAATAAACAACTTCTTATAATTTAGGGGACCATTTTGTAATTTATAATGATCACCGGGACTTGATAGTGAAGTCTTGTTTGAATTCATTAATTTCAAAAACCCATCATCACTAGAGTGTTGCACGTGGGACTAAATCCCAACAAACATTAATCAAATGATAAATATATATATATATATATATAATCTACCATCAATTAAGGTAAGGAAAGTAGAATGGGAATTGTCCCATTTCAAATTTCAGGTCCCACTAAGATCTCAAATGCTAATATGAAAGCACTCGGGAGCCTACAAAGGTGAATCTTAAAAGGGTAAACTACTTAAATAGTCACTTATGTTTTGTAAGTATTCATTTTCGTTATTACAAAGGAGATTTAAAAAATTTACCCATCTTAAAAAACCAAGTCTAGAAAAGTTTATTCTGATGTGTTTGCCAAAATGTTTCCTCTAGAATTCTGGAAAATCATCAAAATACAAATAAAATAAAATAAAAAGTGAAGAACAAAATTATGATAGTAGGCACTAAGAAGAACACCACAAAAACAAGTAGAATTCATGGTGTCCTTGTCAAATTCATCTCTATACATACACCTTTCTCTGCAATTCTTTATTTCACAGATGCTAGAGATCCCATACCAATTCTCAATTGAATATAGGAGAGAATTTCTCCTTTGAATCCTCTTCTTCTTCAATGGCATTCAATGGAAAGTTTGATCCCATAGTTGATATAAAGTGCTAGGCTTTTTCTTTTTTGTGAATACCTTCCAAGGAGGAAAATTCTCAAAACAATCAATAGAAAGGTGGTGGCGGAGGTGAAGCGTATGGCACTCCGATTACTGGTGGCAATGGCCCCTCATATACTGGAGCTGGTGGTGGTAATAATGGTGGGGGCGGGCTTTCGTAAATAAAGGGCGGTGGAGGAGAGTGGTGATGAACTGGTGGTGGAGGAGGTGAAGGTGATGGGGGTGGCTTGTAATAAACTGGGGGAGGTGGTGATGGTGGTGGTGGTTCTATACATGGAGGAGGTGAGGGTGGTGGTGGAGAGTGAACTGGAGGAGGTGGAATATAAACGGGAGGTGGTGGTGGCGGTGGAGATAAGTATGGATAAATTGGTGGTGGAGGTGAATGTGGTGGCGGGGGTGGAGAATGTGGTGGAGGTGGTAGTGAATGATGTGGCAGCGGTGGGGAAAACAATGGAGGTGGTGAATTGGGCGGCGGAGGTGGTGTGGACCTCACACAATAAGTTGCCGTAGGTGGAGGAGGTGATGGATAAATTGGTGGAGGAGGTGGTTGAGGTGAGGGCGGTGGGGGGGAAGGTAAATAAATCGGTGGCGGTGGTGGTGGGGGAGAGTATACAGGTGGTGGGGGCGGAGGTGAGTAAACCGATGGAGAAGGCGGAGGCGGAGGTGAGTAAAATGGTGGTGAAGGAGATGGTGGGGGCGGTGGAGGAGGTGATTGTGGAGTGTATACGAGTGGAGGAGGTATCGAGAATGGTGGGGTGTAAATTGGGGTAGGTGGCGGCGGTGATGTTACAACAACAGGAGGAGGTGGCGGTGAAGTTACCACCGGCGGGGAAGGCGGAGAAGGAACAAAAGGAGCACATCTAAACGAACTACAATCCACTGACCTAGACAAGAAAGACTTACATTGCGCCGCACTTCTCTGCAAAGGTCTTGCCGGCAAGCAATTCCTCCGATCATCAAATCCCCGTAACGTCAAGCAAACCGGCGGCTCTCCAGTGAAGAAATTATACGAGAACGTAAAGTTCTCCAGCTTCGGCAACCGACAAATCCTCGCCGGAATCTTACCGGACAACATATTATGCCCCACATTGAGCTGCTCCAGGCTTACCATTCCCCCAATTTCCTCCGGCAAAGGCCCCATCAACTCATTAAAACTGGCATCAAACACAGTCATATTTTTAAGCCTACCAACTTCTCTGGGCAAACAAGATCTCAACCCATTGTTCATCAAAATAATTTCTTCAAGACCACTCATGTTGCCGATGCTCGCCGGCAGGCAGCCGTGGAACTTGTTGTTGGCCAACACAATGACGGAAACCGGCGAGTTCCCGAAGTTGTCCGGTAAGCTAAATCTGAACCGGTTGTGGTTTATAAAAATGGCATCCAAATCTTTGTCAAAAACCTCTCTGGGCACAGTTCCTTCAAAATCATTGAACCGCAGATCCAAGAACTTGAGCGCTGGCAACCGGAGAACCACCGCTGGGAACTTCCCGGCGAACCGGTTGTTGCTAAGATCCAACTCGATCAATATCCTCAATTTACTGAAACTCCGAGGAATAGTACCACAGAACCGGTTCGAGTTAATATGAAACAACGCAAGATCAGTAAGCAACCCAAGCTCTTCCAGCAAGTACCCAGCGATATCCCCATGGTTCAAGTCAATGCCAGCGACGGTTTTGATGGTGCCATTATCCGGCGCCAGAGCACAGAAAACGCCGGTGTAGTTGCATACATGGGATCCGACCCAATTACCGGTGAGATTAGAAGGGTCGGAAATTATAGCCTGCTTCCAAGCTTGTAAAGCAATGTAAGCATTTCTAAGCCTGGGGTTTTCGAAAACGAGCGTTGGGTCGACGGTGACGGCTTCTTCCAACTCGTCCCTGTAGTAGAGAAGCTGACGTTGCTTGATGAAGCCAACTTCTTGTTCCGTGAGGCTGCCATGGCTGGTAACGGGAAGCTCCTCACATGAAGAGAAGCTGATGAGGAGTGAGAAGAAACAGCAGAAGAGTGAAAGAGGTGAAGAATGGAGCTTGTTTTGAGCTTTCTTCTTCATCTCAAATTAGATACATCTGAAATGGGGATTTTCCCAGAAAATTTTCAGCTTTTGTTATGGTTCTTTTTCTCTGTTTGAGATCTGAAAAAATGAAGAAGATATTTTTGGGGTTTGATGGAGGAGAGAGAGAATTAGCTGTGGTGAAGAAGGGTTTTTTCCGCTCAAGTAGAGAGTTCGGAGCCGTCCATGTGAGAGAGAAAAGGGGATACTAATAATTAGGGTAAATTATGAGAATAGTCACTTTTGTTTAGGAATTTAGCTAACTTTGATCACTAATTTAAAAAATCAGAGTAAACAGTCCTTAACATTATATGTTCGTCCGGTTTAAATCCCTTTGTCATTAACTCTTAATGAATATGTTACATAGCCGTGGGAATAAATCTAAAAATGAACGAGAGTTCATGGATAAGAGACTAAAATAGAATGGATTGATAATATTAGAGATTAAAATTGAAAGAATCGATAATGTTAGGGACCATATACTCTTAATTTTTAAATTGGTAACCAAATTTGATCAGAAAAAAAAAGAGACTATTCGCATAATTTACGATATAATTAAATAATTATTTTGTTCTAGCGTTTTAATGTTTAATATTTTATTTTAAGTAAAAAAGATTAACATTTAACTAAATAATTATTCTCTCTTTTTATTTTTTTCTAGAATATTTTAACCTATAATTTTTATATTAAGATAAAAAAACTTATTTTAAAAATAAAAATTATTTAATAACTAAATTTTTTTATTTATTAAAGAACTTTCTTCTCCAAAATAAAAAATATGGGAAGCAAAGTGAAAATTTAATAAAATATTAAGGGTTTCTTTTTTATATTATGCCATAATACTAATAAAAATTCATAAAAAAAAGACACCTAAAAAATACAAGTATTCATATCCATTGCTTTAGCGGTTTAAATATAAAATCATATATATAATAGGGTAAATTTTACATTTAGTACCTAAACTATCAGTTTTTATCTGTTTTAGTACATAATTTTTTTATTTCTTTAAAATTATACCTAAAGTTTAGTTTTTTTATTTCGTTTTAGAATTTCTTTTAAAATTTAACATTAAGTTTTGAAGAAATTTGAAAGTTTAGATACTTAAACGGACCAAAATTAATAGTTTAAATATTAAATATGTTAAGTTTTTAACAGTGGATTACTAAAAAGTAAAATGAAACAAAAACTCGTTATGTATGATTTTGAAAAAAATTGATACTTTAGGTATTAAAAAAAATCAAAATTAATAGTTTAGGTAATAAAAACCTTCATCTCCGGCGGCTTTCTAGCTTTTCTCCGGTGGTTGATGGTGCTGCCTTTTGTCGTTCTATTAGTTGTTGCTCGTGGTCGTGGCATTCTATACATTTAATGGCATTGCTCACTTCGATATATATTCAGTGTCCATGGTTTCTCTTCATTATCCTTTTATTAAAATGTAGGTTTAATAATGGATAAACGTTTTAAATATTTGATTAAATAATTATTTTAATTTTATATTTTTTTAATATTTTAACATCTCAAACGTTTTATTTCAAGGTAAAAGGTATATATGTGGATGGTAATCGTTAATCAATAAACTCTAAAATATGATTTTTCCCCTTAAAATTAAATGTGAGGGGAAAATGCTAAAAAATGATTAAAGTGGTTATTCAGTCAAATATTAAGGTATTTTATGTCTTAAAATAAAATGTTTGACCCCAAAATGCCCCAAAAAAAAAGAGAATATAAGTTAGAATGATAACTTAATCAAATTAGGGATGACAATATGATCCGAACCCGATGGGAAAACTTGAAATCCGGTCAAGTTTGAGTTGGGTCGGGTTGAATGATATCAGGTAGGGTTCGAAGATTTTTTCGGGTCGGGTTCGGGGCAAGGTATCACCGCCCCGCCCCGATTATATATATATATATATAATATTTTATATTAATTATATATATATATATATAATAAATATTTTATATATTTTATATTAATTATATATAAAATATTTTCAGGTTCGGGTTCGGGTTTGAGTATAATATTTCGGGTCGAGTTCGGTGACGGGGCAAAAAAAATCCCCGACGGGGCACCCCGATAAAAAACCCGTCGGAGATCGGGTCGGGGTCAGGGACGGAAATTTATTTTGGGTTCGAGGACGGAATGAGCAAAACCCGCCCCAAACCCTACCCGTTGCCATTCCTAAATCAAATGTTAGAAGTCTTTTTTAGCATTATGCCAACGAATGATACGTTTAAACTTTTTTTAGCATTCGAATATAAATTTATATTAGTACTCATTAAATTTTTAATATAAAATTTATGTATAATATTATTCGAATTTGAATCTTCTAAAAGATAATGAATGACACATTCAAACTTTTTAACCATCTATTATAATTTTATATAGGCTTAATGTATGAATCCATCCCTAAAGTATACTATTTCTTCAGTTTGATCCTTAAAGATTGTTTTGGTTCAGATTGCTCCTTAAATTATATTTTCTTTTCCAATTCAACCGTTTTCTGTAATCGCGTTAAAAGTCCAATTGGACATGTTGCCCTATTAATATGTGCCATGTAATGTAATACCTCCATTCAAAAGTAAAAGGTATTATAATGAGAAAAGGATCATAGTTTAGGGACTAAATAACGTATTAAGTCTTGAAGTATTTTAGTTTTTGTTTGGTTGGATGAAAAAAATAGAAGGAATGAATAAGGGAGTCAGAAAATTGAATAAATTAAATTTTAAGTATATTTGGTCATAAAACGAGAGGATGGCCATTTTTTCATTTTCATGTATAAAAGTAAATCATTTCGTACGAACTAAGTGGACTTCGCGATAAAAAGATTGTTAATATTCTTGAGGATTCGGGTTCGAGCACCATAGATATCAGGGATATGAGCGTTTATTGTCAAAAGGTTAAGAGTTATATTTGAATATATAATATATTGTACTTACCCAAAATTAATCAAATAAATAAATAAATCGTTTCAATTTGAAATGGAAAATGTTGGTCTTCTAGTTCCAAATTTAATATTATTTGAATAAATATTATAATTTTAAAATTTTAAAAATATACTATCTAAATCTACAATTTATATATGATACAAAAATTAATAACCCAATATAACTAGGGTAAAGGACACAAATTGTCCCCAACTATAGGATATTGTTTTATTAATTCCTTCTATTATTAAAAGTTACAAAATGTCCTCCGACTATAGTAAGTTTCTTTGTTGAGTCACTTGACTATTAAAAGTTACAAAATGGTCACCCAACTATTCATTATGTTTCCAACTTGTTATATTTCATTAAAAATTTGACGGGAGTTTGAGTTATACGTTAACTTGTTGATTAAGATATGATAAAAATATAATCTTATAATCTCAAATGACTATAATATCTCAGTCAATATGTGAGCGTCCAACTTAGACGACCGTTAATCTTTTAACAGAAAATGATGAGTTTGGAACATAATAAATAGTCGAATAACCATTTTGTAATTTTTCATAATCGAAATACTCAATAAAACAACTTATTATAACTGAGGGACCAACTTATAAGTTTTATCAACTTTTAACAATCAAATAACTCAATAAAGTAATATCTTATAGCCGAATGATCATTTGTATATTTCACCTATATAACTAATACTCCATTTGAGATTAATATTCCCCTCCTTTTAGGTAAACTATATTTCATAAAAAAAATAAAAATCCAAAAATATTTTCTATTTAAAATTGGAGTCTAACCAACAACCAGTTGGTCTAGTAGAATGAGGCATTAGGTCCCTTAAGCAATATCAGAGGTTCGAATCCTGACGTTTGCGAATGAAATAAATTAGATCGGAAGGGTCGCCATCGCCTATGTAGTACCAGAACTAGATATATATTAAAAGAAACATTAAAACGAATTTTAAATATTTTTATTAAATTTAGAACTTTATCATATAATATTAAACTATTCGATTTTGATATGTTAAAGAAAATTAAAATGAATCATCAAGTGTCGGTATAATAGTAATACCAACCGCACTTCGAGGGACGAAACTGGAAACTTATTTTTAGAGGGACAATATGTGATTTAACTATTGTACTAATTTATACTTCTGAAAATTTCGAATGGACTAAACATAAATTTTCTTATTTTAGTGGTACCAAAATTACTGCTTTTCCTCTTGATATCGTCCCTGGTTGAGAGACACGATCAAAAATCATGAAAGATTTATTTTATACCTTATAACTGTGGGATAACATCTTCTATACCTTATAATAGCTATCAAATCTACAACACAAACCAAATTACATTAATAAAATAAAATTATATTATATTACAAAATTTGACCTTATATCATACTATATTATAATCCCCATTTTACGCATTATATTATTATTTTTATTAATTCCCATTTTACTCGTTAAATTATTTTTTATAAATTTAGGATGAATATATATTTATTTAGAATAAATAACATTAATCTTTACTGTCTCTCATATTATACTCATTGTACTTTATATTCGTTCAGATTTTTCATTGAAATTAATACATTTGTTTTTTTTGTTAGTTTGTCGCTTTCTCACTAACAACATTAAAAATTAGTTGTTATATAGATACAAAACAATACCGTTTTAATAAAAAATTTATTTTTTAAAATAACATCGTTTTAACGTCGTTAATTATTTAACGATAGAATGACAAAAAAATCAATAATGATCGTCGTAAATTATCCAATTATTTATTTTTCATAAAATTTATATGTAAGGAAAGCTGTCGGCATGTGAGAACAAAAAGCTCGTATAGTTCAACCTGACTGACTCTTTCGTTTAACTACAACAACAGCAAAAGTAAAAGAGACTTTCTTTTTGGGTCGCAAATGGTGAGTAACAGACAGAATATTAACTAATTAGTAATGATTGAGACACTCTTTTTCTCTTTTATTTCCACAGATTATTGGTGAATTCTTTTGTTTATTGCAACACGACATACGGACATGTTGTTGGGAAAAAGACAGCAGGTGAATTTAGTATCACCCATATAAATAAAAGCATCACAGGAGCAACTAGCTAGCCGCTCACTTCGCCGCCGGTTTTGGACATGGGGAAGGGAAGGGAAATTTGCTTTGAATTTTAAAATGGGACAGTGGGGGTTAACTAGGGTTCTACTTTTGAGAAGGTGACATCATCAATCCAAGTGACAATAGCAAAAAATCAATCTCATCCATTAATAAGCCTTCATCCAAGAGTCTTTATTATATGGATCCTTGTCAAACAAACATAATCCATGTGAACCCTTGATCATAAGATAGATCCAAGGGACTCGGTTGCGCCACATCACCCATCCAAGAGAAGAAACACAAATACATCTCAACCGTTGGTTCTAGATTTGATCCAATCACCAAGATCAAGTCTCTCCACCATCTTCATTGGTGCGACCCATCAGCACCGGAGAGCTCGTCGGCACGTCACCAGCGCATGAAACACACGTAGACCCTTATCTTTGTAATGAACAAGTAATAATAAAAGAGAAACCTTATTTTAAAGATCGGTTCAAATAATAAGTAGTTTGATATCGTTTAAATACAATATCGAATTCGAGTTTTTATTTGTAAAAAATTATTATCGAGAGTCTCACCCATCAAAATCAAATTTGTGAGCGGTAAGAAGTTTGATATTAATATTAATTGAGGTAAAATCTTAAAACAGGAATCGCAATAAAAAAAAATTAAAAGAGAAAGCTTTTAACTTTATTTGTTCCTCATGCATGGAAAATATGACAGTCCTGTGGCTCGTGACAGTGGACACACACAGGTTAACTTCTATGGTGGAAATGGAAAGCTACAAGGTTTTATCAGCTGACAGTGGACACACAGGTCCCACCACCAGGCTCTGTGGCTCGTGACATTAAACAGTTGTGTAGCAACGGAACCCTCATTTACCATTTGGTAATGCCTTGCAAATTGCGGGGAGGCACAAGGAACGATAATTTAATATAAGGTTAAAAACATGTGATCTTATGGTGTAATTTAAAATGTGAAATTATAATATTTTTGGTTAAATAAAAAAAAATTTCGATTGATAATAAAAAAATGTTAGAAAGATTTTAAAATTTTAAAATTATATGTAATATAAAATGCTATAACTATTATGACGTTTTTTTGTTGGGCCTAATATCACTGAATTTTAATTTTATATTAGGATGTGGCACAGCTGCTGGTCAGGTTTTGTTTAATTGTTTTCATGGGCATTCACAAGATATAAGCAGTGTTTAAATTGCTGCCATCACAAGCTCAACCGTATCTTACCAACTGAAATATAAACAGGTGAACATGGCATGGGCATGGGCATCACTCCTTGCCCCTAACCACGGTTGTTCACAAGATATCTGTTGCATATTGAGCCTGTCCAGATTATCTGGCTTAGGGAAAAGTGTAAGGAACAATATTTTAATTTAAGGTTATTGACAGATTTCAGATGCACTAAATCTTTAGGAGGTCAAATGCATATGTATCCCTAATATTTAATGGAAAAAAAGTAAAATTTAGTTTAATATGTTAAGAAAAAATAAAAAAATAAGAGTTTTTGCATACCCGTTACTTAAAAAAATATTATATTGTAGACCCAACTTTTAAAATTGTTTGATCCGCCACTATTTAAGGTTAAGGAACAACGAGAAATGGACGAAACTGAAAAATATGATAAAAATAATAACATTTTCGATTGGCGTAACAAAAAATATTAACATTATGATATTTATCACATTTTCGGTTGCGCTCATTTTCCCATCATTCCTTAACCTTAAGTTAGGCGGTCGTATAATATAATTTTCCCTGGTTTAGATAGGGATGCAGCCTGAATTCTAAATCAAGGGGACAAGATATAACTAACAATAGAAAATGAGATAGTCAAAATCAAAATAAATAAAAATTCGAAGGTCTAAATACTTGTTTATCCCTATATTTTTTAATAATCAAAGATTAAGGGGACAATGGCCCAACATTACACATAGTTCCGTCCTTGGTAAGGTCGATAACATATCATCGAGGGGATAAGAGGGACGATTTTTTAGTTGAAAATTTCAAAATTTTATATTGATAAACTGTTTTTATCGTCTAAAATTATACGCACATGTTTAACATAAAATCCCACGTTGATTCTAAATCACATACCTCATTATCCGTTAAAATGAGATTATTGAACTATAATGCTTGTTAGAAAATTGATGAGTATTCGACCAACGTACTTAAACTGTTTATATTTTGGATTATGTAAACGGAATGAAAACATAGCCTAAAATATTTAGACTGAAATAAGTGATTTTAAGTGAACAAATGAACTTCATTCGTGTGTAGCTCGTAATTAGTGCAACACAACTAGAAATATGCTGTCATAGAAATTTTTATTATAAAATAAAATTCATCAATTTAATTAAGTTTAATTATAAAATAAATGTTCAAACTACACCCGTTTTTCTCAAATAGGTGTTTAAACTTTTTTTTTAAATCATCAAATGTCAAATGTTACAAACGTTATCACTTTAGATACTCGAATTGTAATTACCGTTAAATTTTGCCATGAAATTACGCATGTTATGTTATGGTAATTTTAAAAATTAAAGTTATATATAAAAACACAAAATTTTGAAATACTTTTAGAAATTCCCAAAACTTTGAAAACCTCATTTCAACACTTAAACCCACATCGTCTATTGTCTATTGCCGTCGACGAAGTTACACCCGACCTCACCTCCACCCGACGATCAATAATCCTATGAAATCGTATCAATCGATGCTTGTACCCGATAAACCCTATGCTAAAAATCACGACCTATGCGATCCCGACGGCTAATCGATAGTAAGTATGACATTGTATGATTAAGAAGATGTCAAGGACTACGTCGGCGGAAGTAGCCATGAGCAGAAAGGACGACATCGATGGGTTAAATTTAGGGATTTAAGATTTTTAAAAACTTGTTTTTTTTAAGAGAAAGTAACTTTTTATTTAAATATAATATTTTTTAAAAATATATAAATTTTTTAAAATTATAATAACGACACGTGTGACGAGATAAATTTCCTAACAAACAAAAAAAAATATGTCTAATCTGACACATAAAATTACCTAAGACAAACAACAAAACTGTTTTATGTAAGAAAAAAAGGGGAGTTGTCAGCTAAAACATATTGCTCGACAGCAGTAGGGTTGGATCGTTGTCTGCTAAAGCTTCATCCTGAAGCATTACCGTATTAACAACCTTCAATGAACAAGGAATCGAAATTAGTACAGCTGAGGAGATTAAGACAACTCATGTAGTGGTCTATTTGATTCATTCCAATTCACAATATACAATATAGTGGAAACGTGGGAGCTTTTCTTTTTCCATAAACCTCATCAAATGGTACAAATTCCAGCTTTTCAGAATGTTCTCCCAAATTTTCAGAAATAATTCTGCTGTACGCCAGTATTAATTAACGATTAAGAAAATATCCTATCGTAAATATTAATATTTTTTAATATTTCTGATAAAATATTATTTAAAATATTATTTTTTAATCAAAAATGTTAATTTAGTTACTTAATTTTCGGTAGGAAAAATAACATTTTAGGTAGCATCTAATATTAACATTTATAGCAGAAACAATAATGTTTTAGATAACACTTTACTGAAAATATTAAAAAAATATTAACATTTTCGGTAACTTATTTTTTAGCCGTATATTAAAACTGACGTATCTTAAACATCCCTTGCCATGTTCTTAAGAATGGTAGTGGAGTGAGTTTTCGCCGGACTCGAATCCGACATAATTTTATAACAATAAAATTTGATCTAGATCCAACTCAATTTGATATTAAAAACATATATATTCATCTAATCATTATCTCAAATGTTAAAAGCTAATTCTGATTTCGATCCTATCTGATTTAACATAATTTTTAATTTCTTCTCATTATTTTTTGTATAAAATAGAAGGAAAAAAACATTATCCAATATGTTACATCCATTTTCTATTGGCATATTATCAAAATTAGTCTCCAAACATTTATTAAATTAGTTATTTTAGTTTTTATTATTTTCTGGAGTATTTTAGTCCCAACATTTTATTTTAGGTAAAAATACCAGTGATATTTGATTGAATAGTTAAATTGGCCATTATTTTTTTAGAACATTTTAGTCCTCTATATTTCATTTTAGGGAATTACCTATACCTTGTGGTCGTGAGGTCGAATCTCATGGTAGGCAATTCATAATTCGAAGGTCTCTCACGGAAGTTGCTCTCAACCTTGTGTTTGGGGCAACCTACTATCCTACCTCCCCTTACCCCATTATATATGGGAATAAGGGTTAGCTATTTTTTATATATTTCATTTTAGGGTATGAAGGCTCATATTTGAAGCGTTAACTATTCGTTAACTAATGAATTTCATCAACATAAAGATATTTTTGTCCTAAAATAAAAATTTTAGATTCAAAATATTTTAAAAAATCATAATTAAATAATTATTTAATCAACATCATCGTACTTTTTTGACGTTATACCTTTAACATTATGCATATTAAGCTAATGGATCAAAAGCCTAAGACAAGCCCAACCGGATAGGTACAGGCTCATGTCCTGAAAGGTGCAAAATTAACCCAATACTCTAGGCGGGTTAATTATTTAGTCTAACATAATACTAAATAAATTATTTAGGGGTCTACAACAAATAATACAGTGTAGGGGAAACTCGTTACGTCGATGTGATGATTTTTAATAAAAAAGTATTTTTATTCAAAAATTTTATTTCCGATTTGATAAAATTTAATAAAAAATTATATTTTATTAAAACTCGTCACATCGAGTTGACGAGTTTCCCTTACACCGTAACATTTAGTGTAGATCTCAAAATAATTTCGAAGATAATCTAATGGGTTAAATTTTTTAGCCCATTAGCCTATTGGATCAATTTCACCCTTGAAAGGGAACCTGTCCCATTGCCAAAGAAGGATGGTTTGCTTTTAATCGTATAAGTGGGCTGTGGGAGCAATGGTTAGGTTAGTGATTATGGTCGGATTTTTTATCCACTCGAATTCGATTTGAGTATAATATTCTTTCGTTTGTTATTTATCTTGATCCAAGTTTAAATAAAGTTCATTTAATCAAAAATTTAATGTAAATTTTAAAATAAAATTCATACTCGATCCTTTATATATATATATATTATATAAGCAAAATATTTTTTTTTCTGATTAAGCTATAATCACTAAATAGTATTTATTCGGAATATTCTCAATAATTTGACAATGAATCCTCAATCATCTATATTACAGTCTTACTTAAATATGAGGCTTCAAAATATAATAATAATTATTTTAATCATTAAAGTAATTTCGTTCGTACCTTATATTTATGTGTAACAATAAAGTATAGATGATGATAATTATTTATAGTGATATGATATATTGTATTCATAATAATTAAATACAATTTTGAATAATAGAGATCATAAAATAGATAAAATATTGAATAAGAAATGCTAACCGTAAAAAAACTATTGTCTACGCAACAGTGATTAAAGGCATTCTTATTTGGTTTTAACTTATGTTTTTTTCTCATCAACATGGGCTTTCTGGCTCACGCCTCCAATTCCTCCTCCACCACCGCCGCCAAAACCTCCTCCTCCACCAAAACCACCTCCTATCCCGCCACCAATGCCTCCACCAGCAGCAACACCACCTCCATTGTGGTGCCAGTTATTATGCCTTCCAAAGGCACCCATTCCACCACCGCCACCGCCACCAGGACGTCCGAAACCAAAGCGGAAGCCCAGCCCCTTGCCGAAGCTAAACGAATGCCCAAAACCCCACCTGTTTCCGCCACTAAAACCACCGCTGGGGTTGCCATCAAAAAACCATTCTGGCTTCTTCTCCACTATCTTCCTACTCTCAACGCACTGATATGCCACCGCCGAACAAATCCACAAAGCAACCCACGGCCACCACGTTAGCTTATTGCCAGCCATTAGTTGTTCCCTTCAATGATGGAGTACTCCTGTTTCACCATTTATAAAGCAAAATATGGAATTAGTTGAGAAGAAGAGTAATTGATTCACCGCCATTGTTCCTGGTTCGTGTTTGCATTCAAAGCTCCCCCTTCCTCTCATTTTCTCCAGAATCACGTTCCATCATTTACTGAAGTTTTGTATACAATTTTTTTGAGATTAGGTTAAATTACCTTCTTCACCATTGAATTTTATTCTTTTTTTATTATGGTCTCTAAAATTTAAGATTTTTTGTTTAATTACTTAATTTTAACATTACTCTTATATCACTCCACAATTAAATAAAAAAAAGTTGATTCCATATGACAAATGATATGATGACATATCAAAGTAATGTCATTTTAAATCTCTAAAAAAACCACCTAAACAAAGTTATTTTAGATTTGGCTTGATACTAAAATAAGTGACAAAACTATACATTTTTTTTTCTGAATAAGTATCTAACCTATTTTTTGACTCATCCCGGTACCTAACATTATAATTGTTATCATTTTAGGTGCTCGGGTCGTCAACGGCGTTAATTTTACTTAACACGTTTCATAATCTGGTGATTTTGAAATTTATTTTTTAAATATAAAAATATCTTTATATTTATAAAAAAAAACCCTAATTTATCTTAAATTATAAAGAAGCTCCAAAATCCTTAAAATCCTCAAATCCTAACTTTAACCCGTTGTCCCTGCTCTTTCCGGCCATGACCACTACCACCGATGTCGTCTCTGTCATCCTCCTAGTTATACAACACCGTAGTTGTTGCCGATTAGCTGTCAGAACTGTGATTTTCATCATAGGGTTCATGGGTATAAAATGTCGATTCGTCATTGATCGATCGTAATTTCATAAGGATTTTGGTCATTGGGGGAGGTGAGGTCGTGTGGAGCTTCGTCGACGGTAAAGGACGGCGACCGTCATAGGTTTAGGAGTTGAAATGAAGGTTTTTAAACTTTTGGTGTTGTTTCAAATTTGCTGTTTTTTTCTTTTTAAAAAATATGTAATTTTAATTTTTTAATATTAAATAAAATTTGTAAAATTACCATATTATGACATGTGTCATTTAATGAGGGAAATTAACACCGTTGACGGCCCGAACACCTAAAATGATAACGTTTGTAACGTTAGACATCGGGATGAGTCAGAAAATAGTTTAGGCACTTATTCAGGAAAAGAGATATAGTTTGGACACTTATTTTAGTATTAAGCCTTTATATTTTTATAAAATATAAAAAATATTTTTTTCCTTCGTTTTTCTTCTTTTCTTCTTCTCTTTTGTCCCTCGTCTTGTTTGAATCCACTCAAATTTCAAATATTGTTCGTCTTAACTAACCATTATTTGTCATGGTGTCATTGATCGATGAATCCTATGTTTTTTTTATTAACTTTGTTTTATCCTTTGAATATGAATTTGATGTTCATTCAATCATAAAACAACTTAAAATTCATGAATCTAATATTGAATTTTAGGGTTTTCTATATTTGGGGTCTTCAAATGGGAGCCCTATATTTTTCTTCATTTTCATTCTTAGTCACAATTTGGGTCGAAACCCTAAAATTTTAATTTCACAAAATTCTCATTTGCTTACTTTGTTTATTGTGAGTAGGGATGAATCTAGCTGGGGAGGACATCCCTTAAAATTTTTAAATTTTTATATATTTTAGATATTTTTTTATATTTTCTATTGAAAATATATTTTCACCCTTAACATTTTATAAGCTTATCTCCCCTTAAATTATATAAGTTTGCCTCTTCTAGTGTAAAATCTTGTGTCCATCTCTGAATGTGAAGTTCTCATCGAACTATGCTAAGGTTTAAGTTTGGGTGCAACCATTGGGCATAGGGTTTTTAAAAAGACTTTTTTTTAGTAGTATACGTTATTATAAGATAGTATACGTTTAGAACTTTTTTTAAGTATTGATAACGTATATATATCTTACAAACACAACTGTTCGAACCAAAAACTTATAAAAAACGATCTTTCTTTTTTTTATCATTAATGTCACTCGATGAATTCGCGGAGGACCATATACCTAATTTTTATTAAAACAATCGATTTTTTTTTACCTTTCAAGATTTGCATGCATAGTATAACACAACATTCATGACAGTTTCAAGAACAAGAAGAGAAGAATAAATTGATATCAACAGAGGGATTTCCCACACACAGATTCCCCTACGAATCCTCAACTCAAACAAACACTCGACCACCCTCAATCCCACATTGCTCAGCAAAGCCATCACCAACCCTGTTTGTCTTCTCCCTCCCATGAGTTGCTTGGCTTTCCACAGCGAGTCGAGTCCATAACATTCACTCTCCAGCACCGATATCACATCAGCCATGTTCCCCACCACCATTACATGTGCAAAAGCCAAGCAAAAGGGTATCCCTAGGAGCCCAAGGACACCCCGGAATCCGATCTCGACCGAGCAGATTCCGAGCGTGTGAAGCATCTTCGGTGTCGCTGTTAAACCGATCGACATCGATCCGAATAGGCCTAGTATGATGAAGAGTTCCCATGATCTTGTGTGGAGAAGCTTAATCCAATTCGAACCGCTCCTCGTTAGTAGCCTTCTTCCGTCGAGATTTACGCCTTTGTAAGTGTCCGAAACCGCTTGGATGGCGGCCGCTCGTCCGAGGAGGGCGAACGTGATCGAAGAAGGGACGCAAACGACAATGTGGACTATCGTTTCCGACGGGAAATTCGGCGGGCGGTGTCCGAAGAAATGATCTACGAGCGTCGTGGCCGAGGGAGGTACTTCGGGGAAACGACGGACGAGAAAATGCGAGAAGATAAGGGAAGCCGGGATCGGCGAGAAGAGGAAGACGGAGATCGAATGGAAATGAGTAGGGTGAAGAAGGATTAGCCTGATGGATTCTCTAAAAATCTCAACCGTGTTCATCAGATAGATGGACTCAAGAACTTGAGGTGTTCTTCTTCTAGCCATACTGTGTGTAAATGTTACAATAGCTCAGCGATGTGGGACTTTGTATAAACTGTTAATCGGTGACAAAGTGAAAATATAATAAGTTCACTGCTGCTATTTTGCTTGTGTGCAAATTCATCATGATTGAATAACTTCTTTTGCTCTCTTGGTCATTGTTTTAAGGGTAAAATACATCCCCATGCCATTCATTTATTAGTTTGGTTATAAAGGGATCCTTTTTTCTTCTAAAAGCATCATCACTCGATTAAATATAGTTACAAACATATCACTGGTCATTAAATATTATACGCAATGATGACATGTCTTGATACAATAAAAACTTTAGTCTCCAAAATTTATACATTCTATTAATATAGTCCTAATTTAAAATAATTCGATGAATTTAACCATTCATATTTTTTTTAAAAACCCATCACTTTAGTTTTTGTTCTTCTAAATTGTTTGTTATTGTCTATGTTACTTTCATGGTTTAATAAGAGTCTAAGAATGACTTGTCCTTGCTTAATATTAGAATGTGATTATCCAACTGCAGCTTTGATTTGATGGACTCATTTAGTTTGACACTATCGCAAAAGGGCCTAACTGATAAAAATTTTAAATATGGAGGCTTAAATTTATAAAATTATTGAGTTAATATCAAACGGATAGAACATATAAGTTTCGAAATAAAATTGTTATTATACTATATCACATTAGACGTATGATTCAATTTGTAAAGATGGAGTGCTCCGTTTGTAACTATTTTAATTGAGTGACTAAATTATAATATTTTGAAAGGAAACGAGTTGTTTGTAATTGAACTAATAATTGAATGACCTGGAGTGTATTTTACCCTTTTTTAAGTTCTTTTAATCATAAGAAAGCGAGAAATGGGTAGGAATCTTGATATTTTCTCAGCAAATATAAAATATGAATATGCTTTTGGAGGAATTAATGGCTTTCGTTTTGGAGCTATATGCTGCTGGTGGCAGTTGTCTAGTGGATTACTGGTTTGGTACTATTAAGTAGAGATGTTCATTAGAGAGCAAGAAATTAGAAGATAATTGTGGGGGCCAAAAAGAGTGTTGTTTTGGGTTTGTTCAAGTGATAAGTAGTTTAATATCGTTTAAGTAAGATATCGAGTTTGAGTCTTTGTGTATGCAGAAAATCCTTGCAGGGAGATTTACTCACTAAAATCAGGTGTGCGACACGGATCAATCCAGATTAGTCACGTCAAAGCTTTAGAACCGGGATGGTAAAAAAAAGAGAGTTGTTTTATGGTGATAATTTTGCCTTGTTGTAATGAACTTGTGTAATGATTGTAGCAAAAAAGGGGGAGGGAATTTTAATATCAACTTGGGGTTTACCTTCAAGGCAAAGGCAAAGGCAAATGTAGACATGTGAGAGTGTGGGGTGGGGGGCAATGGAGGACCAAAAGCTAAACTTCATTATATGTCAAATTGTCAAATGAATTTATGGATAATTTCCCATTTTTAGTTTGTGATCATGCATGCCTTTGTTCTTTTCATGCATACATTTGTAGCACCTAACCGGAATTTTTCAAAACCCTGAATTCTAAGGACAAATCTGTCGAAATTTCATGCATACATTAGGATAAATTACTCATTTAATACCTACACTATCAATTTCATAATGATTTAATACCTAAACTTTCAATTTTTTTAAAAATCATACCTAAAATTTAATTTTTATTTCATTTTAATATTCTATCGTTAAAAACTTTAGATTTTATTTCATTTTAGCATCTAATTCAAAATTTGACGTTAAGTTTTAAAAAAAATTAGAAGTGCTAAAACATATCAAAACCGATAATTTAAATACTAAATGCATTAAGTTTTTAGTAGTAAGGAGCTAAAATAAAATGAAAACCAAACACATTAGTATGATTTTTAAAATAAATTAAAGTTTAAGTATTAAGACGGACAAAAACTGATATAATTTAGGTATTACATGCATAATTTACCCCAAATATTAGGTGCACCGACAAAGCACGTTGCACTCCCAGTGTGAGGATGCAAGTTCGAGTCTTTAAGAATGATAATTACGAATCCCGAACATGGACCGTAAAATAGGACTGAAGAAAACAAAAATAAAAATGTTATTACGGGCAAAAGACCCCCTAAAACAGCAGAATCATATAACAGATAATGAACATGTACATGTTTAGGGGGGAAAAGGGACCCTGCAATGCAATCTGGAAATCAAAAGCTTCTTTTGTACTTAGTTTCCGACTCCATATGAATTTTTTTAGCTCATGCCACAAGCAGAACATCGTGTCATAAGCATCGCCATCGTCGAAGTCACGATTTCGAACCTCTGAAAGATTTACAAGGGTCTTCAACCACTCTTCGTGGAGAGATGAGAACTCTGATCTTTGTTCACTTGACCTAAAACTCTCCCCAACAGTTCTTTTCATTACTTGTGCAGCCTTATAGGCAGCTTCAACTACATTTTTCGGGATCCCGGCCATCATTGCAACTTGCATACCATAACTCTCCGGGCATGCTCCGTTAGTGAGCTGATATAGGAAAACAAGCTCTTGCTCGCCTTTAGATGTCGACTGAAAAGAGCAAGCCATGTGTTGCAGTGTAACATGTGGGTGAGATGCGAATTCCTTTGTCAGCGGATGGTAATGTGTTGCAAATAACAGCCGGCAATGAACCTTTTCGACAAGATGGCGGAACACCTAGATGAACATCAAAGTCATTTGAATGGGGTATGAGAGTTCAAGCTTCAGGATCAAGAACCGTAAAACAGTATATTAACACATTCTCAAAACAAAATGTTAAAACGTTCATTGCAAAGGAAACCCAGATCATTCTCGGTTCTGTTTCGCTAAGATTAAGTCTCTCAAGCTATCGAATGACATCATAAATGACATAGTGAAACTGTAAGTGCCTGCCTCTCACAAACATGATTCATATATCTAACTATATAGCAGATCTTGGAAGAAAAACAAAAGAAAGAAGTATACGGGCTAAAATCATGGCCGTGTCTACTGTCTAGGCATACATTAAGATGAGTTGAGGAAATGTCATTCTAAGAGTTGCATGATGGCATATTAATTTCTGTAATTTAGGTGGAAAGGTGAATGAGATAGATTATTAGAGTTCGAAATCTTACTGCATATGCAATCGCATATCCATCAAAAGTACTTGTTCCTCTACCCAGCTCATCAAGAAGAACAAGGGAATCTTGTGTAGCATTTTGAAGAACTGATGCTGTTTCCGAGCACTCCACAAGAAAGGTACCTACAAAACAAGGATGCACAATCAGACCGTATGTATAAAAATTAGACAAGTACACAGGCTATGCAACTCCGACTTCAATTTGGGAATTTGCAACACGCAGTACATTTAGATGGACTAAGAATATTCATTTGGAACAAGACACTGTTGGATCACAAGAAAGCCTATGAAGCTAGCAAACTGATGGTTTGTAAAACTTACTCTCGCCAGTCATTATTCGATCAGAAGAACCAAGCCTTGTAAAGATTGTATCCACAAGTGAGATAATGCATGTCTCAGAGGGAACAAAACTACCCAGCTGCGTGTAAAAAGATTAACGTGCATCATATATGAAACATTGAAGCAATTAACAAAGATAATGATCATCAGAAACCTGAGGAAGCAAGTGTCTAGTTACTGACAGCTCTTAGGGTCCAAGAGAAACAAACCTGGGCCAGTATAACAGCCAGACAAGTGGCACGTAAAAGAGTTGACTTTCCACCCATATTCGGTCCAGTCAATAGCAAAGCACGGGGATGACAGTCATTTACACCCTCACCAAGGAAAATGTTGTTTGGAACAGGTGGTACCTCACTCTTCCCAAGGGCAAATGGGTGCCAAAGTCCTGTAATTTTAAGCACTGGTCCTGTTTCTTGGTTTGAAGTCATGGTATTTGACGGGGGCAATACAACAGGCCTTGCCATGGTCCCAGATGATAAACTTGCAGTTACTGCAAAAGATCTTAGGACATCGATGCAGTTTAGGGCATGAATAACTTGAGACCATTGAGAAGCTTTTTCAATAAATAACTCGATCAGTATAGAAAGTGTTTCACCATCCGCATCTGTTATATCATGATTCTGGTAGAGAACATGTCAGTTATGTACCCAAAGAGAAAAAACAACTATCTTAAAGTCGTTGCTAAAATAAAATCTGATACTAGAAAGCAATCGGTTCCAACAAAATTAACATTCATACCAAATTTCAGCAAGCACTGTCTAAATTACACGCAAAAGAATGTCTTTTCCATCATTATGAACCCTATTATAACTAAGATCTAATTTGAATTTAGAACATAAAATGCAGATTTCTAGGACAAAATATCAATATATAACACAATAGGTACATGACCTAAGGCTTAGAGGGAAAATCCAGGAAATAGTTAAATCTAAATAGATATTTACAAAAGCTTACTACAAATAATTCTTCCTCATATTGATACAGAAAAAGAAAGCAGACCTGGTAATTTGGGAAGTCACTATCTATAGCTGCTTCAAATTGAGTAAGGAATTCATCAAGCCCGTTAGTACCACTTAGAATTGGAAGTTCAAAAACTTTTGATAATGGAGATTCCATATTTGTATCCTTCTGAAATAGCCTTAACAAGTCCATTCCAATCCCGAGACCTTTGACAAGTGTACCAAAAGCTTTTACCTGTCCCATAATAGGAACCATGAGTCATGATGTTTAGAAAGGAAGTGTCCCTGACTAAAAGAGCCCAATATCTTCCCTTATTTTTGCATGGAACCCATCAGTGAAACAAAACAAAAGAGCATAGATTGTTGTTGCAGAAAATATTGAGGAATGGCTATTTTAAGTCAACAATGCAATTGTAAAAATATTAACAGCAAAGGAGATCCTTTTCAAACTATGCAAGCATATGAGTGATATATATAGCATTTACTTTCCAATCTATTTTGACCTGACAGAGCTAAAGAAGTATAAAAAAGAAACATATACAGATGGAGGAGACTTGCCCGTTGTTTCAATACTTTTTTGCCTATCATGGGAAGAAGAAGAGAAGCCGATGATTGGACGCTAGCCTTAACACGTCCGAGTAACCTTTCCAAGTCGGGAAGTTTGCGAAGATACTGAGGAATGATTAACATAATTTCTATATGTGACTTAAGTTTTTCAACCACGTCTAGCCTGTTATTAATGCTACCAACATCTTTTAGTGGATGGCAAATCCAGCTCCTTAAAAGGCGTTTTCCAGATGAGGTCACACAGTTATCAAGATATTTATACAATGTACCTGAAAATAAAATAATTTTAAGGACTTAAAACTAAAAACTGTCAGCACAAATATTTCCAACCTAACAAGATTCACCACTTGCCTGAAGAACCACCATCAGCATTATTACTGAAAATCTCAAGATTTACTAGTGTCTGGCCATCAATTCTGAGGCAACCTTGGTAAACTTGGTAGGGTAAAACATCTCCACTCTGTAAAATGCTCTCCAGCTATATAAAATAGAATAAATTAGATATCTAATTTGTATACTTACATGCTCATATAAATGCTAGTCTGCAGGCTTACCATCAATCGTGACATATGACTGACCAATCCACCAAGAGCACACACTGCAATGTCATGGTGCACTATACCGTCAAAAGCTTTAATATATGAATTAGGTGACCCCTTTAAGTAACCATGCGACTGAATCATATTTCTAACTTCAGAAGCATCCAGAAAATCAGTAGGGTTTCCAGGACTCAGTTGAACTGCAGTAGATCCTGCAAGATAAACAAAAAATCAATATGCAGTTTGACTGACAGTGATTAACGTAGCTTCTTAGCATTTTAAGCTACCTAAATCTTCAAAAATAATCTAAATAAAAATGCAAAAAGAAAAGGCTGATTTTTGACAATTTTCAATTACACAGGTGCATATTGTCCAGAGAGTAGGAGACCTTTTAACTGTTATACTGCACATGGACATAAATTCATCTTCATCATTTTGAATTACTTTTTTCTTAAGTCGACCAAAGACATATAATAAAGTATCCAATAAGAAAGGGTAAATTACACCACACGTCTCTCAATTATTAGTAAGATTACAAATGGTCACTGAATTTCAAAAAGTTACAGGCAGGTCCTATTAATGATCGAAACAAAGAGGTCCCTTTGACGTGGACATGAACCTTTTAGTCACAATTGAGTGACTTGGTTGTTATAATCAAGAAATAGAGTGACCTGATTGTTACAATCGATAAATGGAGTAACCTGTTTGTCACTGAAATTTAGTGACAATTACACATTTAACGACAGAGTGACCTGGTTGTTACAATCGATGATTAAAATAACCTGTTTGTAACTTCTTGGAATTCAGTGTCTCATTTTTAATCTTAGTAATAATTGACATATGCTGTAATTTACCCAATAAGAAAACAGAAGATGTAACTGTTGTCACTTGTCATATACAAGAATATCATTTCTGCCTTATGCAAACTCTTGTAGTGATAGAAAGTACTCAAATAAAGCTAGACATACACATACACATATAGAGAGGTCATGTTCATTCTGCAGATGGAGAAGTTCATAAAATGCTTACCGCTAAATGAGTATTTCTTGAGTGCTTTATGAGCTTCTCTGGACAGCCCTGAAATACTTGAACATACACTTCTAATTAAGTGGCAAGACTTTTATAAAACTAGCATTCAAAAGAAGAAAAATTGAAAGAAAATGACAAAGTTTACCTCTTCTTTCATATATGACTTCCTTAGGGGACACCTAAATCAGACTCCAACCAGTACATTAGAGCTTAAATTTCAAACAAACAAAAAAAAACATCACAAGAAAATACAAGAACTTACCTGCATCAAGAGAGCTCCCAGAGCAGAACAGGTAGCATCATCACTGATGGAGCCAACCCAAAATTTTAGAGCAGCACAATCAACAAAGGCAAACCCATATGCAGTTGAACCATTCTCAACCCCATAGTTTTCCTAAGTAAAAGAAAAAAGTATGCAATCATTATATATTCCAATAAATATTCAAATTACAAATAGAAAAGTTATGAACTTTAAAATGGAAAATAAACTGCAATAACTTGTACCTGAGAGCTTTGAAGAGGCAAAAAAAATGCACACTATGAAAACAACTACCAGATTAACTCACACTGAAAAGGAAGAAGCATGCGTGCTTACATAAATATTTAGACATTATGCATATACTTGAGTTTGACACCCTGACCATTCCCCCTACCTAACTCATTAAGGAAGAAAGGAACAGGCAAAAAGAGAAAGAAAATATAACTTCAAGGTTAAAAAAAGGAGAACAAAATAATATTGAAGCTTCAAGAAAACAGCACAAAATTTGACAACAAAATTATAGCATGGACTAGCCATATGTTCATCCAACAGATTCCATACTCCCAATTCATGTCTAAAATAAAAGGAAAAAAGTAAATAAAAAGAGATAAAGGATTTTAGAGATGAACTAGATACATTCAATCAGCAGATACTGAAAACCCAGTTATTTAAATGCATAAATATGTGCATAACCAACCTCCTTAATAGCAAGTAGATGAACAGAATCGGGTCCAATGTTACCATCAACTGTTGTTGATGGGGTGATCACTTCAACTAATTTTCTCCGAATGACCTGAAATAATTCAGTGCTATTAGTCAAACTATTAAGACAAACTATTGAGCACAGCCATGGTCTCACATTAAATACACAAGCATTTTCTGAAGTGCAATATCAAGGCACATAAAGGATAGCATACCAAAGAGTAGAAAAATAATAACAATAATGCTATAAAAAATAGATTTAAAGTTGCATCTCCAAACATGCAACATGAAAAACTTACAGAATTTGCACCCCTAGCTTTTGCTTGCTCAGATGTCTCTAACTGCTCCACACGTCCCACTTTGTATCTTCAAAAAGAACAGAAAATGTGAATCACAATATGCTAAATAAAGGAAAGAGGCGCCATCAAGAATTCAAAATTCCACTGTCTAAAAGATGACCAAGGGCATGGATCATTATTCCTCTTTTGCGCTTTCTACCATCAAATATTTTATTATAAAGGATTCTAAGACATAGTATACACAGACGAGGATGAAGACAACCACAAATCTCCTCAGCATTCTTACCCACGAGCAACCAGCTTATGAACAGCATCATCGATTCCACTTTCTGATATACCAACCTGAATATAGAGAAAGATATTATGACTATAGCATCTACACCACCACTGTGTTGAAAGGCCATATATAGAGATAATGTTCTGAATCCAGATAGATCATTACAAGAATGAAAACTAGATAACAAGTCACCTGGCGGCATTTGCCCACTCCGCTTATTGTCATCTTCCAATCAAGCTCATTGTGGCCAATTTCAGCATCTATCTCATAGAGCTCATAGAATTTCCCCTTTTATAGAAAATTATATTGTTGGATTAGGTAACCATGACAACAGAAAATAAACACAAAATTCATATCATGCTTAACTTAAACCAATTTATAGATGCAGAAAGGAAGGTATCCATAAGAGACCAAGAATGTGGTGCAACAATAATTTACCACTTTAAAGAAGATAACAACATCCATATATTGACATTTGACACTCCAATATTGTTTTTGAGATGCTGACATTGTCTTGAGAACATCAGGAGGTATATAAAGAGTCTTCTTGTCATAAAGGGGATCACAAGGCCTTCTTCCATTTGCATCCTTGATGCAAGAAGAATCAAGCCATCCAAATTTGCTAGCAACATCAGTACCATTCTGATTATTACTGTTCCGAACAATAGATTCCTGGAGAAGCTTTACTCTTTTACTGGAGTCTAATAAAGAACTATCCTTTTTATCCGCACTATTAGCATCCTTGATGCAAGAAGGATCAAGCCATCCAAATTTCCTAGCAGCATCAGTATCATTCCTATGATTATTGTTCCCGACAATAGATTCCTGGATAAGCTTTACTCTTTTACCGGAATCTAATACAGAACTATCCTTCTTATCCCCAAACTTAGGGAAATAATCTTGAATCCGCTTCAAACGAGAAACACCAGGTTTTGTAGCAGGTGTTTCTGGCCTGAGATCATCACCATCCTCAACATTTATAACATTGGTCTTTTCTGTTGGTTGAGAGGTTAACCCCACTTTAGGCAATTCTTCTACATTCGAACAATCGACACCTGCATGGTTCCTGCAAATTAAACCCGAATTATTGACAGGTTTTACTTCTTTCATAGTTAGAAATTCGAATTTAATTTTATGAAGTTGATAAAACTATATGGGAATTCCAGTTTATGTTATCCTTCCACATTTCTCAGAAATATAAAAGATTTGTGTATTTTTTTTTCTAAAATCAAACAGAAGTTCCATATGCGGCTGATTATCAAACCCTAGCGGTACGTCCAAATAGTTATTGTTTTGAAAAAAAAATTAATGATTTAATTTATACGTCCAAAATTACCTCCGACTTCCTTTTCCTTGGTCTTCAACCTTCACAAACTTGTGCATGATACTAGAAAACAGGGAAGAAGAGCCACTACCACCAACATTCGTTGCGAAGTTCTCCGGAAACACCTTGCGAGTCTCCTTCTCCGGCGGAGTATCAGTTCCAGTGACTTCTACAGACGAGCCACAAACGTCGCCATTCTGGTTCTGAGTTGAAGGAAACTGAGAAGCTCCTCGGCATTTTAGCTCTCCGACGGCGACGTTTTGGCCCGCCGACGAAGGCTTTTGCGAGGACGAGAATATCGGTTTTTGGCGCTGCATTTTCAGATCGATAGGCAGAGAGCGAGAAGGCACGGTGATAGCGGTGAAAAAAGCAGGTTAAGAAGCAATTTTTTTTGGCGCCAAGTTTCGCCCCTCGGGAACTCCAAAATGACAATTTATACTGGTTGTGGAAGAAGATATATGGAACGTCAGATTTTCTCGAAAATGATCTGAGGCGTCCGATCCATATTCGTTTTTCACCCTAGCGACAGCACTATACTTTGACCCACGTTTAACAAATGAAAGGCTGCCACGTCTCCTTGCCGAACAGGTATTTCTCCTTTGGTCACATTTTATACAAATATGCGTATTTATTGGATTTAACTTTTATACTCTAATCTAATCACTTCCGATTTTATTTGGGTTAATTTTTAGGAAGTCCTCAAGCTATGATACCTAACCTAAAATACTCCCTAAATTTTAATACATACTGTAACAATTTTCAAACTATGACCTCATTTATTTTACATTCGTTACAAAATTATTAATATCATCCCATAATAATAACATTATATTTTTTACATATAGAAATTTATAATTTGATTTTGGTTCAGAAAAAATTAAAATTTATAGAAATCACCTTGCTAAAGCATATTACTATCTCCAGGTTAGATCATTTTGCTCATTCATGTTAGTTTACCGTTGAGGACTAAGGACGCATGCCTGACAGCCCTAGCAACTCTCCACACTTCATGCTGCACCAAATCCCATGACTCGGAAGTGTTTAGATTCTTTGCAGTTTCAATTGCATCATCTATGCCTGGGAAGGTCGTAGACCCATAATCATCGTGCCTTGACGGTGCATAAATCTGCATGTTCGTGAGTAATATTTGTTTAAAATTCTTTATATCTATTGACAACGATTAGATATCTAAAACATACAACTACTCAAATTCGAGATTTCTTTAAAGAAATATTTTCTTTTAATACACAAATGGTTCACCAACTATATAATATCGCTTTATTGAATCATTTGATTATTTAAAGTTACAAAATGATCACTAGTCTATTTATCGTGTTCCGTACTCATCATTTTTCGTTAAAAAAATTAATGGTAGTTTGAGTTAGACGTTAACTTGTTGATTGAGATATGATAGTCGTTTGAGATTCTAGGTTCATATTATATCATATCTCAATCAGCAGGTTAATACGCGACTCGAATTGCCATCAATTTTAAAAGAAAAGTACGAGTTTAGAACACAATGAATAGTTGAATGATCATTTTATAACTTTTAATAGTCGGAAACTTAAAAAAACAACATCCTATAGTCAGAGAATTATTTTGTAACTTTTAATAGTAGGACTAAATAATAATATCATATAGTCAAAGGATAATTTATGTATTTTACCCTTTTTTATTACTGAAACTACTTGATAAATTTTAATAGATGTGATATCAAATACAATAAAAGGACATGATATTTAACATGACTATGTAATGAGTTGAACACAAAACCTTATTAAAGTAAAAGGATCTTGTTTTATTTATATGCATGAACCTAGTAGGGAACAATTAGGGTGACCGACTCCTTATAAATTTAAAATTACTATAAATTTTAAAAAAATTAAATTTTATTTATGTATTTTTAGTTGAAAATTTATTTTTTATCCCTAAAATTTTATAAGTTTAAATTCACATTTTCTAAAATCTAAAATTTTATAAATTTAAATTCACATCTTTAACATAAAATTTCTACGTTGATCCTGATCACATGATATCATGTAAGTTGCTCAAGTGAAAGAAATTAAGAAAATAAGTTACCAAGTGTTTGTGCCATGGCACTCTAAGAAGTCCATCACGGTCTGTAAATGCACGTTCTGCCATCATTAGTCTGTCATTTAGTTCTCGTACTTTGTTACGGTCATTTCTCCACATTGATGTCCAACCTTTAGCTTCTTTTATTTCCTAGACAATAGTATTATCCTTAATTTATGTTAAAATAAATTATATATTTAATACATAAACTATTAATTTTAATATATTTTAATAACTAAACTTTTAATTTTTTAAAATTTTACATAAAATTTAATCTTTATTTCATTTTAGTACTCCATTCAAAGTTTAATATTAAATTTTGAAAAAATTGAAAGTTTAAGTACTAAAACAGACCAAAACTGATAATTTACGTACTAAACGCGCTATGTTTTTGAAGGCGGAGTACTAAAATAAACAAAAAACTAAATGTTTGACATGATTTTAAAAATTTGAAAGTTTAAATATTAAAATGGACTAAAACTGATAGTTTATGTACTAAATATATAGTTTACCTACTTTATTTATGCATTTTCAGAATTGATTATGGAAACTAGTGTTACCTTTTTCTGGTCATTTATCGTGCTGGCTGCTTTTGCTATCTCCTCAATAGACTCGAACAATGGAGAAAAGGTTATGCCTTTATCTGAAACCTCTTTTTCCAGGTCTTCTGCAAGCTTCTGTTTTCATGGATTTCGTTGCATTACATTAAGCCTTTTTGGTTAGACACGACAGACAAATGTCCCTAACGTTAAATTAAGCCTTTATATAGATGAAAACCATTAATCAACCAGCGTTCAAAGTTCTAAAATAAGGACTTTTGCCCTAAAATGAATATTAATGACAAAAATACTCAAAAATAAGGGTTTTATAAATAAACGTTGAAAGTCAAAATACTCCGAAAAAATATTAGAGATCATTGGTTGTGTCTAAAATGAAATTTTATTTGTGTCCATCCGATACGAAAATTTTATTTTATTAATGCATGTGTTTCCATTCTAGAAAAGGTTTTGTGAATCCACGGCTGACGGTGAGCGCTAAATATATGTCTGCCATGCTATATTGGAGTGTGCACATAGTCATTTATTTCCTAAAGGTTACCTTACCTGGATTTCAAATGCATAGGAATGATAATTAAAAGGCAAGAATTCCTCATCTGCCAGCCGAAGAGCTACTAAACCCCAAACACTTGCCACTGTTTTTGTAAAGAAAAAAAAGGACTCATCTGTAAACTGAATTTCTCATATGAATTGTTTGACTGAAGCTAAAGTAATTTTACACACTATCTATCGTATATTCATATTTATCAAGGTGCGTATTGGTATGTTGATTTTTAATGAGCCATGATGAGGGGAAAAAACCTTAGATGCTACCATTTGTTCAAGGATGTCTAATTATGAGACGCTGTTATGTACCTGCAACGTTTCTACGAAACAAGGGGTCACCAAATTTTTCCATCCATGTGTAGTCATCGTACATTGAATGATATACAGGGTATCCTGTATGAACAAAACTACTCTTCATTAGTCGAAAACTGGAAAAACTCTATACTATCATGTGTTTACTCATTACCTGTTCCGAAGCGTATGTCCGCAGCTGGAACACCTATATGTTGAAGAAAAGCTGCATAATCGGAACCTGTTCCTCCTAATCGCCCGATCTTCGCAGTTTATGTGCAGGATAATAAATATGTTATCTTGATGTAGACATTGAACCATACAAAAATACAAGTTCTTTTGTATCATTTAGTTTTATAATGCTCACCAAAGGAGAGGAACTTGACCGAACCCATTGTTCGTAGATTGTTTGTGATGAGTTATCTGGGTCTTGAACCTTGGAAAATCAAATAGAAGAACGGTTTTGTCAAGGGAGACTTGGCTACTATTTGATGCTGCCTTGTTGGTTTGATTTAGGACTTTACACATACCTGTTGAGCAGCTTGTTTGAGCAGATCATCGAGCTGTGGAGTAGCAGAAGCATGGAATCCTGCTCCTGTTACTGCACAGTCGACGTTTATGTAGGCGACTGCCCTCGAAGCGAGCAATTCTCTGTTTTCTTCTGCCCATTCTGTTGATCCTATCAAGCCATACTCCTCGGCATCCCAGTTGCACAAAATGATTGTCCGTCTTGGTTTCCAGCCTTTTCTTTGCAGCTTCCAGAGTCTTTGTGCAACCTACATTGGGGAAATTCAGCTGAAATGAATCTGCTTTTAGCTTTGAAAGGTGCAAGTGCAGGATGAAATTGTGTTAATATTATGAAGACCTCTAGAAGTGCCGCAGTACCACTGTTGGGATCAACAGCTCCAAATGTCCATGCATCACGGTGATTTCCCAGGATGACGAACCTGAGAATAGTTACAATAAGAACAGGGGAAATCATTACTAAACAAGTAAGTTCTCTTAATTGTTCTCAACTGTTTCCCAGTTATGTTATTTGTTCATAAATTATCAAAACTCCCTTAATAAAGATCTCAAAAGACTATTCCCTATGATTAGAGCCTCTAGAAGTTTTCTAGAGACATCATATCATCTTCAGAATCATCCTTCATGGGGATTGATCTACAGAGTTCACACCCTTTTAATGTGACCTTTAACGGAGTTAAAATTGATAGTTAACAATCGATCTATTAACAGGCATAATGACTTTAGACATGATATCAACCATCCTATAATCGATCACTATCGATTACGATTCTTCATTTAAATTAGATAAATTGGAACGAATGAACCGCCAACGTAAAACAGTTGTCCCATCAACACTAACCGTAATGTTTGCTTAGTTGCTTAGTTGATTGCTATTTCCATTGATTATGAGGTTGATGTCTAATTCTTCCTGTGATTTCCATTGATGTTCCTGAACTACTTACCTATCAGGCTCTTCCTCTCCTTCAATAACACCAATGACATTCTCAATCGTTGCAATGATTTGCTTTCCCTGAAAATCTCATTCATATATACCAAACCATTATTTCGGCAGGTTGAAAGTTATCTTAATGTTCCGGTGACCATCGGAATCGAAGTTCAGAGATGCTAGATTCGACACTTACTTTGTAATCGAGATCGACAACTCCCGGTCCTGGTCCAACTCTGTAAGTCGGTGAATCTTTGCTTCCCTGCCAATCATCTTTTGCAATTTGTCCACCAATTGACCTCAAGATCGTTTCACCATCGGCGCCGGATATCGGCAACGAAGGTATTAAAGGAACATCCCCACTGCTCTCCACCGCCTCAACTGACATCCTCTCGCACCCTTCGGTGCTAGCCCATCCAGGCGTAGTAGGATCACCGGAGCCGTTATAGACTGACCCCACCTGAACCCCACTCGGCGGCATCCATTTGTCGTCCGGAAACCACTTCGCACCGGCGCCGCCGTAATCTTTCCTATCCGTATACACAAGTGCCCCAACAGCACCAGCATCAAAAGCGTTCATCACAATGTCTCCTCTATAAATCTCTCCATATCTAGCCAAAACAACAGTACCCGTAACGTTCACTCCCATTTCTTTCAACGTCTCGTAGTCCTCCACCCGCCCATAGTTCGCATAAACCAACCGTCCGGTCACCGAACCGGACTTGGCGTACGCGTGGAAAGTAGGCAGCACTTCACGAGCCACATCCGCATAGGGATCACCCTCGTATATTTCCTGCTTCAGATCAAAAATTACAGGCAGCTCCGAAGGAGTAGGTGTGAGGGTCAACGAGCGTGAATCCGGGTAGGAAAGTAAAACTTCATAGGAGACTACGTGTGCCTCCATGTTGCAGGCTGACAGCGTGGAAAGAACATAGGATGCAGCCTCGGCGTTGGCTTCGGAGCCGGCAACATGCGGGCGGCGCGTGAGGGTATAGAGATGGCGGGATATGGAGATATTATCACACAGTGAGTTTGATATAAACAGCGAGTGATAATATGATTTTGGAGGAGGAGAGAAGAGGAGAACAAAGAAAGAAGCAGCAGCAATGGCTAAGAACGTGGCGGCGGTTGTCGTCAACATGGAAAAGATTAATCAGTCTTTGTTTTTGACTTGTGGGGTTGTGTATTTTGTTTTGCTGTAATGGGGTTTGGGGAATAAAACAGAGGACCGTAGTCGGTGGATGTGTAGATAATGATCGGGTGAACAAATTTTACATATTTTATGCTTTGTTAACCGAGGATGATGATTCTTAACCTTGTTTTGTTTGTTTATTAAAAGGGTAAACTATATATTTAGTACCTAAACTATAAGTTTTGGTCTGTATTAGTGTCTAAACTTTTAATTTTCTCAAAATCACACTTAATGCTTAGTTTTTGTTTCATTTTAGTACCTAATTGTTAAAATTTAATGCGTTTAATACCTAAACTCTTAGTTTTGATTCGTTTCAGTACCTAAACTTTTAATTTTTTAAAATTTAACGTTAAAGAGAGTACTAAAATAAAACAAAAACTAAACTTTAAGTATAATTTTGAAATAATTGAAAGTTTATATACTAAAACGTATTAAAATTGATAGTTTAAATACTAAATACGTAGTTTACCCTAAAGTATATTGATGATATGAGCCCAACAAATACTGACAATGTTCCCCCATACCCAAAACGTTTGGGCCTCATATCCATAATTCGACCACCATCTCTGCCTATATATTTGGAAAATTTTGAAGGCGGCAACGCGAGAATGGAAGGACCTGACCCAAAGAAGAGGAAAATCCATAGGCCACCGCCTCGCAGGTAATGTTCTTTATTCACCTTTCTGCTATGGCTTCTTTGTTTTCATTTTACATTTCTTTGGCTTACGAAAGATTGTACTCATCTTAGTTGCTTGTTGCTTAGCTCGCTTGTAGTTTTTTTGTTGGAAAGTATTCTGCAATTGTGTTTTTCTGAATTGCAAGTTGTCTTCTTGCGGATTGAACTTTGGGTTATTTTGGTGAAGGATGGGGATAGGGTCCGGATTGAGCTTTCAACAATTGTTTTATGTTTGGGAATTGATTCGTTGTGCATAAGATAAGATGATAATGGATGGAAATTTTGGATATTGGGATTGCAAAACTAGGGTTTTGGATGAAATTGTTGATGCTATATTGGGAACTTAAAATTTGGAAATCCGATTACGACCCCTTTTTCAGTACATTTTCTGTTATCGATTGAACTCCCTGAAATGTATGTTTATGATTTTGTGTTCACATTCCTTTCAAGACATAGTTATAAAGATTTGGCTCCTATCATGTAATGAATTCAGAAGTGGTACAGAACATATCCAAGCCTATGCTCTAACATCGTGTCGAGCATCTGACTAATCGGTAATATGTGGAAATGTCTATCTCGAATGTAAAACCACAAACAGTCCGAAATGTAACCGGTTTATCAAAAACTTAAATTCTTTCCCAGTTTGTTGTTGCATATGTTGTTTCCTTCTATTTTGTTGTTATCTTCGTGAGCTGCAATTCGAGGAAACTGAACAAATAATCAGACCTTGTTTGTCTCTTCTTTTAATAGGACCGCCCCTTCCCCTGCTTCAACGGCGTCCAGGGATGCAAATTCGACTAGTAGTTTGAGGGTAAAATATTTTTTTCTTTCTTCTATTCTCGTGGCATTTCGATATTCTACATTGTAAAACCTTATTTAGCTGTTTAAGTTATAGTGTAACTGTCTGCTTAGGTTCCAGGGGTGCAAACAACTGATATCGCTAGTTTCAGAGTCCAGCAAGACAAGAACTTCGCAGTAGCTCAAGCACAACAAGACGGCAGCACCGGAAATTATAAGAAATTTGATTCATGGTATGGGAATTTTCTGGTGCCGGTTGTTCCTTCACGGACAGAACTTAACGGATAAGTACTTCTTGGATAAGATCTTTCTCCAGCTGCTGGTCCTAGCTTATAATCATGGATTGAGGTATGGCTAGCCTTATCATATGGATTGTGTGTTGATGTCGACTACGAATGTATCTGTTAAGTTTAGGGTCTTGTATATAATAAGTGAGTAACAAACCTTAACGTTATCGAAGGAGTCGGTCCCTAATTGATACGAATAACCATAATGTTGTTGGATGCACTCATAGCTAATGCTTGAACGAGATAATTTTTATTCCTTTTAATGAGTGAAGAATCGCTCTTAGAAGCTAGCTTAGCAGGTTGAGGTTCAAGCCCAACAGTTGGGGCAAAGCCATTGAATGAAGCACTAGGCCCGCTAGAAAATCTACAAAGGTGCTTTTTACATATTCAGCAGAGCACAATAGAACTCATTAAACGATTTTAGTGATAAAAAGAAACTTAATTCTTGTTAGAGATCTAGAACTCGAACAGTTGAGTATACATGATATGTACATTATTAACGAGTAAGGTTATTAAGGTACCACTTTGATTGTTAATGATATGGTTAAGAAATTAATAAATTAATAATCAAATTAAAATCACCTTTTAACAATCACCATCGTCCAGCATGGATCGGTCCCCTTGTAAATTGACCCCTTTTATATTCCCAAAATTCATTATCATTAGCTACCTCAGATTGGTCCCTCTTGTTCCCAAAACTCATTATGAAATAATTTGAACTCATTACCCCCGTCTCTTCATTTCATTACGAGAATACCATGCATGTATTGATAATTTAGACTGATCAGCGCTGTATTGGTCCCTCTGGTTTTCGAGATGAGTCTTTTGGTGGAAATTTTTTACGTACAGAAGGTTTCAAATTCGAACCTATTCAATCGTTATTAAACTGTTTACCACTTAGAAACCTATTCAATTGTTATTAAACTGTTTACCACTTAGATTAATCCTATTGATGAAATAAGAAATATTAAACTAAAAGTAAAATGAGTAAATAAAGTTAATTTTGATTGAAAGAGAAAAGGGTCGGGGCGCACATGGGAGTGAGGGGACAGAGGCAGAGAAGACAAAGGCATGTTATGTTCTTGCAAGCAGCTGGTGCCGGGCAGCGTCCATGTGGGAATGAAAACAACGTCGACATCTCAAAACCAAAATCCATATTATTTTGCTTGGCCAGCTTAACCTTTCTTGCAATAAACGGTTTAAATCAGGGATAGATCGAAAAAACGACTCGGAGAGAATGAAATCGATCTAGAAAGTAGAGTTCTATCTTCATGTCATATTACTGTTAAAATTATCGTTCTTTAGCATCTTCTTCGACCACTTCAAATACTGACGAAATCGTCTCATTATTTTCTTAGCCTATTAATTTGGATTTTCTGAAGATCTCTTAAACTTACAAAATTTATCCAAAACTTAAAAAAAATGATTGTTGACATGTAAATATTATATTAATTAAGAGCTTTTAATCATTTATTCTGAAAATTGTGTACATATAATTTTTGAATTTTATTTAACAAAATTATGTTATACGCCTATATATTTAGGTTTTTAGGATATTGTCAGCTAATTTGATTGGATAATCATATTAATAGTTTGTCGAATGTAATAATAATCTAAAAATATTTTAATTACTAATGTATTTATATGGTATAGTAATTAATTTCGATTGGCGTTATATAACTAATAATTATAATTCTAATTAAATTTGATTTTATCTATAATTAATTAAAAGTTAACGTCAGCGAAACTGCTATACTAATGCTCTTATATTAAATCTCAATTAATTTAATGATTTTGAAAATCTTCATTTACCCAATAAGATTATCTTAAAATATAATTAATTGTTAATTTAATGATTTCAAAACCCGAAAATACCAGAAAAATAAAATACCATGTCGTTTAGCGACGACGAAAGGGGAAGATTCGGACAATTGGATCCTAAACGCAGCATCTTCCTCATCCTTTTCGTTATTTTTCAAATTTAATAATAATAATAATAATAAAAGAAACGAATGGGGGCAGGTGCCAGCTAACACGAGGGGTCCTAACCTGTAACCAGCTACTATCAGATTTTATTTTAGGATAAACTACTTGAGATATCATTAAGTTTGTGTATTTATATCGATTTTGTCATTTAATTTTAAATTGTTACGATTTTAACATTGAATTTTGATCTTAACCTCAATTATGATATTACATTATTAATATATTAACGATGATATGATAATTTGATGCTGACGTGACACTGATTTGAAAAAAAATAGTTTTTTGCTTCATTAATGTTAAGGTTTTCCGTTCATTTTTAGTCACCGTTAAAAATTGTCAATCTCCATCATATTTTGTGATCATTTTAGGCACTAATGATATCGCCTTATCGTCCTCTAATATTTTATTGATTTTAATTTTTATTAAATCTCCTTAAAACTCATGAAATTAAATAAAAAATTATTTTTTTAAGTTTTAAGGTTTTTTCCGACATGAGGAATTTGTTAAAATTTCAAAAGTGAAAAATATTATTTTGAGAAGACAAGCAACATATCTCAAAATTAACATCGTCATATCATTATTAAAGAAAATTAGAGTGTTAACACAACGAACATTTAGATATTTTTATCGATTTTGTGTGAGTTTCGTAAAAAATTAATATAAGAAAAAAAAATGAAATGAAAATATTTTGGTACCAATCTTGTTACGAATGTTTTGAAATATTTTTAACGTTTAATGATAAAATTAAAATACAAATTAAAAGGTATATATCCTCTAGGATAAAGCCGTTTTGAATAACATTAAAGATACACGAAAAACATCGTTTTGACCACGTCATCATATTGACGAGGTTATCGTTCACGATATCGTGCCATTTTCAAATTAAAAATCTAATGATATAATCAAAGATAAAACTAAAATTCAATGATAAAATCGATGAACACTAAAATTCAAGGGTATATGGAGTAGTTTACCCTTATTTTTTCCTCTTATTTTCGTTTAATTTGTCAATAACGAAACCCATCTAACGGTCTCTCCCTCTCCCTCTTCATTTTTTTAATCTTTTATACAATAATGCCTATTTTATTTAAAAATATATATATAAAAATCGTTATTTTTCTTTTTGATTCTTAAAACACAAAAGAGGGAATGCATGAATGTGGGTCAATCATCTTTGATTGCTCAAATCCGTAGTTACAAAAGTTACGCACTCGCTTACTCTCACCGTCGTCCTTCTCCGTTTCTCTCTCAATCTTTCCCTTTCTGCCGCGTTCCGCCGACGCACGGCGGAGAGAGAGAGACGAAGAAAGAGTTAACAACCTCGAAGGAGCTTAATTCTAGGGATTTATAATATTTTAAAAATATATTTTGTGGTTGATTTTCTGTTTGGCTAGTTAGATAGACGAGGATTGAGAGAGAGAAGAGGGAAAGAAAAGAAAAGAAAGGAAGGGGAAATATACGATATAAATGTCGACGACATTGGACCCTGTCGATTGGCTTTTCTTCTCTCTCAGCAGATCTTTCTGTAGTCCTCTCGCTGTTTTTATTCAGATCCAGGTTTGCTATTTTTTTCCTCGTTACACAAAGTCTGGTATTTCTATATTTATCGGCTTTCAGCTGTTTGGATAGCTTTAGGGTGTTGATTTCCTTTTTGTTTTTTAATGGTAATGGATGTTTGGTTAGAGTCTCTTAGTTTTGTATAATGTCTACACTTAGCGTTAATATTTTAATTTAATCCATAAGATTCAGAGTCTACACCTTAAAATAAAATTATGACTTCATTTTACGGCGAAGGCTTTGTTTTTTTACAATACTATTGGATCTCGAATTCTCGATAGCTATGTTTAGAACTAAAAGCTAAATCTCTTTGCTTTTGTTTTTTCCCTATGATTTGCATAAGCAGAAAGAAAGAAAAAAGACTACTATTTTTGACATAATTGAAATGAAATGTTTAGAATTTGGTCAGAGTGGTGTCTGTTAGTAAGAGGGACAGCAATGTATCTTGTCATTTAAATTCCTTGATTATCACCGATTATGTATTTTGTTGATTTTGGGACAGTAGAGGGTTTTATTAAGCTTTGAGATGAGCTTTTTTGTTATAGGCTTATAGCATTTGAATAAAATGCAGAAAGCTAATTGGATGGTAGGCACAGTGAGCTCTAACCAATAGTTTATCAAAAAGAGAAGCTATTGAAACATCCATGCTTTTATTAATTACCATTTACAACTTTTGTGGGAACTAAAATGTTTGACTAATTTGTGTTATTTGTTCTTCTAGTTGATATATTCTTTTTCTTTTGACTAATGCCTTCCTTTATCATTTTTCAATCATTCCAATTATCTACTTTATGAATACAGTATTTTCACTTAGATTGTTTTAAATCCGTTACCTGTCTTTCTATTTTTATCTACCTGTTTAAACTTCAAAAAGGGTACCGATCTAAATGCTTTGCATATGATGTAGGGATGTATAATATGCTTGACTCTTGCTATTGGGTGGGCTTTTGCTGCTTATGTCAGGTACATGGTTCTAAGATGATTTAAAAGGCAGCCTACTTGCTGCCATGACCGTTCTATGTTGTACTATGACCTAGAAACTTGCCTATTTCATTTATATATACCTATCTATTTTGCCCTTATCAGGAACAGAGAGATCAATAGGATGAATGACGCCATGATAGGCGGTAATAGCTTTGGTTTTTTGTGTCATGATATTTGTGAACTCGAGCACTCGAATCAGGTCAATCTACCAAGAGTTACAGTTGTGATGCCTTTAAAAGGTTTTGGAGAACATAATCTACACAATTGGAAGAGTCAGGTGAGCATTTTACTGTCTAGCTAGTTGTCTTCTCCATGCATGCTAAAGAAGTGTGCATGTACCTATTCTTCGTTCACCAGTAAGCGGAACACTGTACTAACTTTCCCTCTTTTATGCATATAATTTTTCATATTGCTCTGCCAAATTTGGTTATTTTAAAATTTTCATCTTTTGCAACGAGCAATTTCTACATATTTGCTTAATGTCAATGGAGGCAGATCACATCTCTCTATGGTGGTCCTCTAGAGTTCTTTTTTGTGGTTGAAAGTACTGAAGATCCTGCTTACCATGCTGTATCTCGGTTATTAAGAGATTTTAAGGTATACCATAAATTTGTTTATTATGCATTTTTTGATAATATTAACAAAAATGTTGAACGGGATTGTTCTCTATGTATAATTTTTATTCCCCCTTCACTAAAAACCTTCAAAACTCAATGCTTTCCCTTTGTTCATGCAAGAGTTAGAGGGCATCATTTGAGTGTCGTCACTGTGGCTTTAGTACTTGCCTTAATGATTTCATTGCTTGTGTTTTTTTCAGGATGATGTTGATGCTAAAGTCATTGTGGCTGGTTTATCAACAACTTGTAGTCAGAAAATACATAATCAGCTGGTATGTAAAGACTTTACCATATAGTTTAACAAATTTTGCAATTGATCTCACCTTTTGCTTTTGTATTTGTATTATGTACCATGCATCAATCTCACATGTACTCAGGGAAGACTTAAGTTAAAGCCTTAGCCCTTGGCCGAAAATTTCCTCTTTTGCTAATCCCTTTTTTTTAAAGTTGGTCCTTTTATGTTATCATATCACTTGGCTAGAAGTGTATTCAAGATATCATATCATTTGGTGTTTCTTTTGAAGGCTGGGGTGGAAAAAATGCATAAAGATACCAAGTATGTATTATTTTTGGATGATGATGTTAGGCTCCACCCTGGATCAATTGGAGCCCTCACTGCTGAGATGGAAAAGAGGCCTGAGGTATGGTTGTGAACAGCAATATACATTTGATTAAAATAATTAGTTTTTTCTGAACTGTTAATTTCTTTTTGTGGCACTCGTGTTATTGGCAATGATATGCAGATATTTATTCAAACTGGATACCCTCTTGATTTACCATCCGGAAGTTTAGGGAGTTACTGCATCTATGAATACCATATGGTATGATGCCATTCGTGACTTCTTTTTTCTTCCCAAGATAAGATACTGCATATATCTGATGACCACATTATTATAGTGTTTTTGGATAACTTTGTATTTATACAAGTGAGCAGTGAAAACCTGCCATCAAAACAATAATACAACCAGAAACAAAGCCATTAGTCATCACTACCTAAGTCAATTGTCCAGTTATTTCATAAACTATGAATTTAATGGGGGAGTCAGACATTCTTATAACTCATTTGTATAGGGCTTATTGTTCCATTTATTCTTACTGCACAATCTACCAGCAAACCTGTAGATAAGCTGCACTTTCTATTGGTACAGATGCATATGCTAGCTCAACAACTCTGCTTCCCTCCATAAAGATTATATACATAAAGATAAGCACATCTTATTGAAATAAGGCAGCAACATGGTAGGAAATAACCATTTCTCATGTGTCACCTTATACCATAGCCCAAAGTTTAAACAACAATAGAGCACTATAGATTGTCAATTTGGAGCATAAGGGAGATTGCCAAATCTTTTTCTATTATTTGAATTTGGCCAAGAGGTGAAAGCTTTTGCTTATTTAACTGTCCTCAAGCGGTTGATATTACTTCTTTTACTTTAATCTCTCTCCCATAGCTTAATTGTTGTCTCCTTTAATTCATGTACTCCTTTCTTTTTTACAGCCTTGCTCAATGGGATTTGCCACAGGTGGGAAAACATTTTTTCTTTGGGGAGGGTGTATGATGGTAAGTAGCTCACCCTATTGCTCTAGGTGCGTCCTATACAAAATTGAAGGATTATTTCTTATTCTTCTAGATTGTTTTTCAGATGCATGCTGATGATTTTAGACAGGACAATTACGGCGTGGTCTCAGGACTTCGAGATGGTGGATACTCTGATGATATGACACTAGCTGCTATAGCTGGTAATCTACTCTCCATTAAATGTTTTAGCATACTAATATTTCTGTTGATATTTAGAATTACAGTTTTGTATACTCAAAAGACTTGCAGCATTTTTACTGATTGTCTCTTCTCAGGAGCCAACAAGAGGCTTATTACCTCTCCTCCTGTAGCTGTTTTTCCTCATCCTCTTGCAAGTGACCTTAGTTTCTCTAGGTTTGTGATTTTAACCAGTAAGCTTTTCTATTATCTTTATCTCCCTTTTGACTTTGACTTCTTATCCAGGTACTGGAATTACTTGAGGAAGCAAACATTTGTTTTGGAATCATACATAAGCAGGGTTAATTGGCTAATGAACAGAGGACTATTTTCATTCCATAGCTATATGTCATGGGGATTTGTAGCGCCATACTTGATGGCTGCAATTCATGTTGCAGCAGCATTAGAAATCCATATCAAGGGTTATTCATACGGGGAAACAACTTGTACTATTACAGGTGAACACACTATTTTTCCATTCCAGCTAGGTTAGGCACTCCGATGTCTGGTGTTGTTGTATGCCAGTCTATTCGATGCATTTTGAGTAACAGGAGTTTGTTTTGTCTTTGGCCGAGACTGTGCAAAGTTATACCGATAATCTTCAAGTTCCTCTTGGCCCTCAGCATATTGGATTTCTAGTAATTTAGACTTGTATTCAGGGATGCTGACAGTCGTCCTTGTCACATTTCAGAAACACCTTTTGGTTCAGTTTCATCACTAAAGTATTCAATCTAATAAAATGGAGGCTAGAGACGTATACTATGATATTAAAGTTTGTAATAGCCACTGCAACTAAACAAACTGATTTTCGACAGGATTGTTACTGACAAGTTGCCTAGCTATATGTACCTTTACGGAGCTACTTTCCATGTGGAACTTAACAAGGATTGAAGTTCAACTATGCAACATGTTATCTCCTGAGGCACCTAAGCTCTCGCTTGATTATTACAACTGGAGCATGGTAAGTATCCACACATTTTCCTCTTTCCCATTTTATACCTCCAAGTTTAGAGCGATGTCGAAAATGTCTGGTCTTTTTGTCTGTTTCAATGCCGCATCTGAAAATTTAAAATCCTGAAATATTCTCCACCTGATTTGTAGTTAAGTGGTGTGTGCTCAAGGCTTCAGTTAAAAGAAAATTTAGGTTTTATGTGTTTTCTGATTGAGCAGATCTTTGTTTCAATGCTGGTTGATAACTTTCTATACCCTATCTCCGCATTCCGATCCCATTTCTCTCAATCTATCAATTGGTCGGGCATTTGGTATCACTTGAAGGATGGAAAAATATGCAAGGTAAGTCGGTTGAACACGGCACCTAAGATAAGCTTCATATTCGGGCCGAGCTCAGCAGTATTTTGCTAATGTGCAGATTGAAAGGAAAAAAGATAGGGGTCCAAAGTTCACAGACTTGGGAGGCAAGCATTTATATGGTAGAAAGGGAGCTCCTCCAAAAGCTTCATTCTTAAGCTCGCTGGCCAGAAGCTTATGTCAGTGGCATCAACCGAAGAAATACGAGGTCTAGATTCGACCGAGGGGATGAATGTTATTTATCGTGACCATTTCGGTTCCTCATTTTGAGATCCGATGGTGGAAGCAGCATGGATTCGGTAAGACGATTGTTGTTGGTGATATTTTCGTATTCGATTGGTTTTAGTGGTTTAGGGTTTTGTTCCTCATTTTTTTTAGTTGCCATTCAATCAAATTTATTCTTGATTCTATCAACCCTCTTCGTAGGAGGTTGGTTTTGAAATTTGTATCAATTTCATCCTGTAATCTTATTAATTTTTTCTGCCAGTGTTCACATTTGAGATGGTAGTTTGTGGTTTTACAGTTTTCGAATCCAAATCTCTGTATCGAATGTTGATTTTGTGTTACATGCATGCAACTTCATTCTTACATATACAATTGTTCGAATTTAGATCTTCTATAAAGAAAATATTTCTTTTTACCTTTGACGTCACTCGAATCTCATCCTTTCAATATTTAACTTGGTTTAAATTAAAATATAATATTAAATTAGATCAGCTTACATTATATATATATAAGTGGTCCGTAGAGATGTGAAGTTGACGAGACAATGAACATCGATGCATGTATATGGAACGTAACAGTAGCAGTTATTAAGTACCTGTTTGGACCCCAAATGAATTGCAAAGAATATTATATTATAATGGTTAAAATTAAAGGGTAAAACACACAAATGATCCTTTGACTATAGCGTATTGTCTTACTTAGTCTCTGACTATTAAAAGTTATAAAATGATCATTTGACTATAGAATATTATTTTTGTTAAGTCTATCGACTATTAAAAGTTACAAAATGACCACTTGATCATTTATTATGTTTTAAACTAGTCATTTTCCATTAAAAAGTCAACAGTTGTCTAAGTTGTACGTTAACATGATGATAGAGATATAATAGTTATTTGAGATTTTGGGATAAGATTTTATAATATCACAACCAAGTTGATGTTCAACTCGGAATACAATCAATTTTTTAATAGAAAAGGACGATTTTAAAACATAATAAATAGTTAGATGATCATTTTGTAACTTTTAATAATTGAGAGACTCAACAAAGTAATACTCTACCATTAAAGGATTATTTTATAATTTTTAATAGTTGAATGACTTAATAAAAATAATATCATATAGTCAAAAGACTATTTATGTGATTTACCCAAAATTAAAATGGGATTGAAATTTAACTAATTCAAAATGTCATTTTGGAGTCCGCCGAAAGCAACACCCAAAACGATCGGGAAATAGAATAAAGTCGAAAACGAAGAATCAATCACAGCAAAACTTCATCCGTTACCCATTCCCCTTTTCGGTAAATATACCATGTCGGTCCCTCCATTGTATAGTGAATTACATTCCAGTAACTTTAGTTGAAACATAAGCAAAAGAGATCATGAAAGGACCGTTTTAATCAATTTTCAAAATGAAGGACTAAACTGTATGGAACTTTTATCCTTTTTTCTTTCCATCTTGCCCTTGTTCTCTTGAAGAAAAGAAATAGAAAAAGAATGGGGTGTTTCAGGTCCAAAACTTCCCATCCCATGCAGCCCCATTCAACCGAACATCCTCCTCCTCCAAACCCTGAAAACAAAAACCTCAAACAAGAGCTTCTCATACACATCCCGGGATGCACGGATCACCTAATGGAAGAAGGCGAAGCCATGGAACTCACCAACGGCGAGTTAAAACTCGTTCGTCCACTAAACGACGACGTTCCACTCGCCGCCATCGTCAAAGCCGGTGAGGATCTTCAACGACCTTTGACGAGAGACGAGCCCGTCGTCAAGCTCGGTTCGTTTCACTATCTGCTTAATGTTATTTAAAATAAAAACCTTGAATCCGATCCTAGTAATAATAATCTTCTACTTGTCATCTAATATGACCAAGATTTAGAAAAGTTTATCCCAATTCAAAATTCAACACAATTTTTAGGACTCGCATCTATTCTCACCCAACCTCTCGCACATAGGTATCGGCATGGGTCAGGTAGGATTTTCGGTCCACCCAACCCGATCATAAAATTTTAAATCCTCCATCCAACTTAGATTCTATCCAAACAAAATATATTCTTTCCACTCGAACTGAACTCAATCCGATTTTTTGAGATAAAATCCGAATCTGACCCGAAATAATATATTTATTAAAAATATTATTTTTAATACAAATAGAGATTTAATTTAAAGAAAATAATATATAGAGAGGTACTGGTACAAATATTCCTAAATATATAACTTAAAATTATAAATTTTTGGGTCAGGCCGGATCGGGTATTTTTCACCCTAAACTCGACCCGACTCAAGTTTTTTTAAAAAATCTGACTCAATCGTGTCAGGTAGAATCGGAACCCGTCGGGTTCAGGTCTCATTCCCATCCCTACTCACACATATATATTCTCATTTTTATTAGATAAAATGAGCATAATTGAAAATATAAAGAGAATTATTGTTAAATATATACAGGTTAGAGCTGTTCATGGACGGTTAATCGTACCATTTAGCCTAAACGGTCGGTTAACCGTTATAACAGTTATGAGATTTGTCTAACCATAATCTAACCGTTAAGAAACGGTTAATTGCTAACGATTAACCATTATTAACGATCCAGCAGATTAACCATAGCTTAAACTATTTCAATTATTTTTTAATTTTTTTATAATTTATAATAAAAATTAGCACTTAACACATATTTACACCGATGTAAGTGAATGAAATAAAAATGTGTAACATTTAACACATACTTACACCGATGTAAGCGAATGAAATAAAAAAGTGTAACACTTAACACATACTTATACCGATGTAAGTATATATATCTCCCAATATCTTAGCCTAACAATGAACTCCTAATTATATTGGTGTAAGTATGTTTCTATATTTTCAAAGAAATTAAAAAGTAAAAAAATTAAAAAAAATATATTAAGTTATTTATATATAAATTTTATTAAAAATATATTGATTATAAATAATAGAAAATTATATTAAGTTATCTTTATAAAAAATAATAAATTAGAAATATAATTATAAATATAATTTATTAGGTTAACCATTTATCAAAATTTATAACCATAACCATAACCTTAATCTTAACTGTTAACCATCATTTTTAGCGTTTCGGTTAACTGAAACCGTTTAATATTAACGGTTCGGTTAATTAACATATTAAATGTAACGGTTATATAGGTTAACGATTACAGTTAACAGTTTCATATTTTTTTGAACACCTCTAATAAAGGTTATATTACTATTACTTTTAAATAAGATATTTTTCACCATAAATTCAAAGTTAACCTAACCTGATCTTATTCTCCACAAAATCGGATTCGACATGATTTAAACCCAAATTTAAAAAAATACTCTTTATTCTAATGAAATGCCAGTGTTTCCTACTTAGATACGAGGATATGGCTTCAAGGTATCTTAAAAGCAGGTTAAGAGAGGAGGAGAAACCATATTAATGCAAGCTCCAGCGGCAAGCAACAATGGCTGCAAAGGGAAGACTAGTGGAGCCAGCAAAAGCCTCAAACGGTATGCAAAAAACAAGATTTTGAGTCCATATTTTCCAAGTTGATCATGTGAACTCCAGTAAAGTTGTTCATCCAAGTCAAAAGTTATTCACTGCGAGGCACATGTTGTGTGTGTAGTGTGAGAAAGCTGTCCAAAATGACTGAAAAAATGAGCAAAGCAATGGTTAGTGGGGCTAGTGGAACAGTGATGGCTCCTTTAGTCAATCCAACGATCTAACAATATGTGTAAGTAGATCCTAATCCATATATATTTCAGTGTCATGTGAGTTTCTCTAAAACTTTGTCATAATACAAATTCTGTGTTTGGTAGACAAGGTTATTGAAGCAGCTGAGAAGCAAGCTTTTTCTGCAACATCTTCTGCAGCAACCAGAATGACGACTGATAGGTAATGTTATATATGCGACCCCAAGAGGCTACATGCACTAGAGATTTTGTGTTGCTTTAGGATTGACCCGACTCGACTCGACCTATAGGTTCGGCGAAAGGGCGGGGGAGGCTACTGAAGATGAGCTAGCAAGTGCAGGGCATTGTGCAAGTGCTGCTTGGAATATTTTCAAGATAAGGAAGGCCATCACTCCTACAAAAGCTGCTACTTCTGGTAGGAAACCTTAGTGCGCTCTTTGTATCCAAGTGATTCTCATTGTCTACAAAAGATGGTTTAAAATGCTTTCTTTAATTATTAATGTATTCATCAAACTGAATTATCATGAGTTAAACATTAAAGGATTCGTTTAATTAATGTTAATGCATCACCAGTATAGCTAAGCTGCATGGATGGATGATATTGAGACTCCATGCATTGCTCACCGACCCCGCGGCATGAAGAATAGCAAGGCGCGCACCTTCTCATCTAGTTAATCTGAATATATATTTATTATTATTTTAATGAATATTTTTTTTTTGAAGTTTAATCAAAAATAAATTTAAGGGTAAAGTACACAATTGTCTCCCCACTATAGGGTACTATTTTATTAAGACCCTCAACGATTAAAAGTTACAAAATGGTCACCCTACTATTCATTATGTTCCAAACTCGTCATTTTCCATTAAAAAATTGGCGGTTGTCTGAACTGGACATTAACGTGATGACTGGAATATGATAGGCTTTTGAGATTCTAGGATCAAATTTTATCATATCACAATCAGCAAGTTAACGTTCAGTTCATAATATCATCAATTTCTTAATGAAAAAGGATGAGTTTGGAACATAATGAATAGTCGAGTGACTATTTTGTAACTTTTAATAGTCGAATGACTCAACAAAACAACACTCTATAATCAAAAGATCATTCTATAACTTTTAATAATTAAAGAACTTAACCCTATAGTCGAGAAATTATATGTATACTTTACCCTAAATTTAAATATACAATCAAACATTCCAACACACATAATGCCTAAAAATTTAAACAAAACAAGATATGATTGAAAATGGGTAAAGTTTATCAAAGGTATTTAACTATGATCAAATGATCATTTAGTCATTGAACTTTTAAAAATTATGAAATGTCATTAATTTCATTTAAGTATTACAAAATGATCACTGTGATGTTATAATTAGGGATGATCATTTCAATCAAATTCGACGGGTTCTGATCCTACTCGATTTGACTTAGTCGGGTTGGTTTTTTTTTGATAATTTGAGTTCCAATTGGATTAGGTCGAATTTAGGGTGAAAAATGACATAACAAAACATTATAATTATCTTTTATATATTTAGGGATTCTAATTCTAATTCTAATTCTCTTTCTATTTTATTTTATCTAATAAAAATAATTATATATATAGGTCATGCCAGATTGGGTACAAGTATAAATTTTTCAATGAAAGAATTTAATTTTGAGGTCAGATCCGAGTGAGCCAAAAATCATCTCAATTCATGATCATCCTTAATTATAATAATAAGATTTGACGACTTTAATTATAATTTTATAACAATTCAATAAAATTTAATTACAATTTTTAAAAGTCAAGTGAATAAAAATAATTATTTGGTGGTAGTTTAGGGACTTATAGTGTATTTTACTCTTAGAAATATACATTTTCGATTGTCAAACTTGCTTGCGGGAAGTTCTACAGTACGATATTCTTAATATACAATTAAAAAAAAACGTTATTGGTTTTGTTATTATTTAAATAACAAAATCAATAATAACAAAACCGGTAAAAATTACCTAAAACATTATTATTTCTACTTAAAACATCAATGTTTTTTAATATTTTTAGTAAAATACCCAATAATAACAAAACCTGTAAAAAAAATAATAAAATCGATAGCGTTTTACGGATTTTGTTAATAAAACGCCAAATAATAATAAAATCAATAGAAATAATAATGTTTCTGATATTTTTTTATAGATTTTATTATTTAAAGAATAATAAAAATGGTAACATTTTTTTATACATATATTAAGGTGGTGTTTGTTTTCACTGTGCAAGCTCTTCAAACCACTTATATCTGCGTTGCGCAGACCACATGCAGACATTAGGTTTCGCAGACTGTTTGTTTTTTTAGAAGACAGAAGCTCTTCAAACGTATACGCGAGCTCTTCTTGGTGCAGACTTGGTTTTATGTCTTCAAAGGTCTTCAAACCTCTTCAAGAACAATTATAAAATATAATTATTTATTAAAATAATTTTAAATAATTTAATAAGGCTATTTATTTTAAAATAATTTATTTTAAAATAATTTATTATAAAATAATTTATTTTAAAATAATTTATTATAAAATAATTTATTTTAAAATAATTTATTATAAAATAATTTATTTTAAAATAAATTATTATAAAATATAGATTGATTTATTTTAAAATAATTTATTTTAAATAATTTATTAGTATGGATTGATTTATTTTAAAATATGGATTGATTTATTTTAAATAATTTATTAGTATCGATTGATTTATTTTAAAATATGGATTGATTTATTTTAAATAATTTATTAGTATGAATTGATTTATTTTAAAATATAGATTGATTTATTTTAAATAATTTATTTGTATGGATTGATTTATTTGAAAATATGGATTGATTTATTATTGTAGTTTTATGGATTGATTTATTTTAAATAATTTATTTGTATTGATTGATTTATTTTAAAATATGGATTGATTTATTATTGTAGTTGTATTGATTGATTTATTTTAAATAATTTATTAGTATCGATTGATTTATTTTAAAATATGGATTGATTTATTATTGTAGTTGTATGGATTAATTTATTTTAAATAATTTATTTGTATGAATTGATTTATTTTAAAATATGGATTGATTTATTTTAAATAATTTATTAGTATTGATTGATTTATTTTAAAATATGAATTGATTTATTTTAAATAATTTATTAGTATAGATTGATTTATTTTAAATAATTTATTTGTATGGATTGATTTATTTTAAAATATGGATTGATTTATTATTGTAGTTGTATGGATTGATTTATTTTAAATAATTTATTAGTATCGATTGATTTATTTTAAAATATGGATTGATTTATTATTGTAGTTGTATGAATTGATTTATTTTAAATAATTTATTAGTATGGATTGATTTATTTTAAAATATAGATTGATTTATTTTAAATAATTTATTATTGTAGTTGTATGAATTATTTAAATTTCAGTATTGTAAAATAAAATTATTTAAATATCAGTATTGCAAAACTCTTTTAAGTTTAAAAAATCAGTTTATTTATATTTCAGTTCATTTTAGTAGTGTGCAGACGTTAAAAAACAAACAGTCTTCTTCTTGTAGACTGCAGATTTTTGGTTCACCTCTTCTGCTGCAGATGCCTGTAGATATGGTTCGCAGATTGCAGACCTTTAACCTCTACAAAAATAAACACCCCTAAGTCGATAATCATTTCCCCTTGCAGCCGCCATCCCCCCACCACCACCTTTATAAATATAACTGCACAAAATGCTTTGAACTTATCTGCCTCTACGAAAACAACACCAAAGAGAAAAACTCCCTTTATTATTTTTCTAATGGCGGCCGGCTCAACCAAGTGCCACTTCGTCGTCTCCGGCAATGAAACTGTTTTGGTTCCTCTCGATCGACGATGTTTCGACCTCGACGCCGCCATGATGATGCCGCAGAATCCCGAAGCCACGGCTCGTACGGCCATCCGATTGGTTTCCGACATGCCGACGGTCGATTACGCAACCGGAAACTGCTCGATTTGCATGGAGAATTTATGGCCGTCCGATGGCTCAAGTGCTTCCAGGCGACTTTCGTGCGGCCATGTTTATCACCATGATTGTATAACCGATTGGCTCTTGAATGCCAACAGCTACTCTTGCCCTCTTTGCCGCCGTCAGATTTCACTGTAATTTAGCCCACCGTAGCTCCTCCAGTCCTGTTTCTTTTTCTCTTTCTCCGGCGACGGATTTAAAATAAATACATATTTCAGTCAGGGATTTAAATAACGTTTACGGTCGTATTTTCGATCACATGGCGTTTATCGCAGTTATAAACATAACGAATATCATCGTGATCACTGCGGCTATCGTTTTCGTAATTTTTTTTTTAAATTTCGTACAACTTATTTTAAAATATAATAATTATAGTTGTTTTGATGATTTTTTTACCTCTTATTTGGATCTTTTATTTTACACATAAAAAAGATGAAATTTTCATTTGATGACTAAAAGGACAATTTACAAATAGAAAAGATCTCATCGAGCGATTTATTCATGCACCGAATTTATGAAACTTTATCTATAAAAATAGGGTTGCACATATGATTGTTTATAATTCAAACGATGGATTTTGAAACCCACAATTCATTTCTTTAAAATCCACATGCTCTAAAAGTACCCCTTCGGCCGTGTAGTCTATTGGTGTACTTTATTAGTCATGGACACCGACGACGGTCGACTACTGTGGCTGGGGATGGTCAAAGAGTCTCAGAAGACTTATCTCATTCCCTCAAATTCAAATCTAAAGCTCCTTTTTTCCTAGAACCAAACAACAAGTCTTAGATCTAAGAAATTATCTTTCGGTAATTTGGATTTCGGTGACTCTCAAGCTTTTCGGCTACCAGCGATGAAGGTGAATTCTCCTATCTTTCTTTTTTCGGTTTATGTTTCGAATAACCTCTTTTTTGTTGTGTTCGACTAATTTGGTGTAACGGAAAATAACATGAATAAATGGTTGTTATCGTCGCGATCGGCCGTTACAGGTTAAGTTGCGACAGCTATCAGCCGCTATTAGTGTGATTCTGCGTTCACACCGTTAATTCGGACAATATCAATTTCGGACGGCGGCGCTACCGCGAAATAACAACCGCTATAACAGTCGTTCGGCTATTTGAAACCTTTATTTTAATATTTTATTAGTTTCGTTTCTTTCTATGATTTATAGTATCGACTTATTTGATAAGCATCTTTAACACTTTGATCATGAATTTTAATCTGAAATATTTGTCGTCGACAATGAAAACTGAATCTGATCATTCAAAACCGTGTACGTTAAATCCGCTGCATCAAGTTCGAAACCCATCACGAAACCTACTTGTTTGTGAGAAGAAGAAAGAAGAATAAGCATCATAGAAGAAGAAAGAAGCGACGTTAAAGAAGAATGAACAGCATAAAAGAAGAAAGAAAAAGTATTGATGTAGAAGAATAAGCAGCATTATAAGAAGAAAGAAGAAGAAGTGATAGTAGAGAAGGAAAGAGAAGAAGCGGCATGAGAGTAAAGAATGTGGACTGATATTTTTAAAAAGGATAAATTCCGTGTTTAGTACCTAAATTATGAGTTTTGATTTGTTTTAATACGTAAATGTTCAATTCTTTTCAAAAACATACTTAAAGTTTAGTTTTCATTTCATTTTAATATTACACTGTTAAAAAATTAACGTGTTTAACACTTAAACTATCAATTTTAGTCTGTTTTAATACATAAACTTTCAATTTTTTCAAAACTTAACGTTAAATTTTGAACGTGACACTAAAATGAAACAAAAACTAAACTTTTTAACGGCATAATACTAAAATGAAACAAAAAACTAAACTTTAGATATAATTTTAAAAAATTAAAAGTTTAGGTACTAACCGGGCTAAAATTGATAGTGTATGTATTAAACGCATAATTTACCCTTTTTAAAAATATTGAGTTCAAATTGAATTAGATCGACTTTTGTGAAGTTCAAATTTAAGATGAAAAATATTGACTCGATTCGACTCAGAAAAATAATATAATTTTTCTCTATATAGTTAAAGATAATTGTTATAATATGAGTCTCTTCTATAAAAAATTTCAATCATGTCCCTGTTTTACCAAATAAAATAAAATATTTGTATATCATTGTTGGATCGAGTCAAATATGAATTTTTATTTTTAAATTTAGATTAAATTTTAAATAGAAATCTCTCGAAATCTAAACTAAATCAAATTTTAGATAAAAATTCGAATTAATCGAAAACTCGACCGCATCTAATTTATAACAGTCACTATCTATGCTTGAAAGGGTAAATAAATTAAATTTACAGCAAACCACAACAGGGAAATATCTTTTATGTATACGTTTATATCACACATTTTGTTGGTAATTTAGCATTTGAGAGAATTCAACATTGAATTATTAATATTTCTTTAATTGGAACCTTTTATTTATTTATTTATAATTTAACTTTCACATTATTCCTATGATCATACTCTTACTTGAGATTACAATAAGTATTTTTCTTTTTATACTTTTATAAAATTTTAAACAAAAGAAATGAAAACCATTACTTAAAATTCAATTGCATAACTAATAACTTTTGTATATAATATGTTTCAAGTCCTTGTGCTTTTTATATATTTGAAATTTAATATGTCACTTTTATTTAAATTTAAGATTAAATATAATTGCTAATACTGTTATTTTTTTATTAAATTCATATCAATACCAATATCATTTTATTTGGTTACATTACGGTTAAGTTAGTATTTTTTTTTAATGATCTTAATTATACTGACAGTTAAATTTTAAATTTAATCCAAAAATTGAGAGAATTAAATTTCTGAAAATAAAAGTAGGACTAAATTTCAAATGCAAGAGGACAAGAACTAAGAATATATTTTTACCTTTAGTCGATTTAATTCAGTTCTCTTTAGCTAACGAGACATAAAGCTTGCCAGTGTTTGAAACAATGATGGTATATCTTCTCGGATCATTCCATGTATGCCTGCAAAGGAGGGGGAAAAAAGTATACGAAGTATGCAGATAGAAAATCACACATTTGGAGAACCCATGGTCGGAGCTACCGTGCATTTTCTTTTTATAGGATTACGGTAAGTTGGAGTTTTGAAGACCCATAGATTCCGCTAGTTCCCTAGCAGCAAAATTGTCCACTTGTTCCTACATACCACATTTGATTCAATGATTAGTGATGCCTGTATAGAGATAGATCGATGGGAATGTTGAATGCGGTGGTCTCTAAAAATTTCTAAATTTTTATAAAATTTAAATATTTTTATACATTTTCTAATATTAATTTAATTTTTCATTTCTAAAATTTTATAATTTTACACTTTCTAATTTCTTATATAAATTCCTATATTTATATTCGTAGTATAAAATCATACGTCCATCCAATTACATTTATAGGATTAGAGTTTAGTAGAAGTCTTTATACTATACTTAAAAATTCATTTTACGTATAGTATAGGGATTAAAATATTTATTTTTAGAATAACAAAAGTAAAATAAAATTGGTAAAAAGGCATCAGAAGTCATGTACTTTTTTTATAAAAAAAAAAATCAATGTGGCATCGTATTATTTTTTCTCTCAATGTGGCCCTTCAACTCAGAAATAAGTCTAATGTGGTTCTTTGATCAACATTTCTCATCATTGACCATTACGATATTGACGTGACAGTTCACAGTACTGACGTGATAACCATGGTGGTTGATAATGTGAACATGGTAGATGAACTAAATAGGTAACTCAAACATAACAGATGAACTGTCATGTCAATATCGTAAATTGTTACGACAGTATCGTAAATTGTCACGACAATATCGTAAATTACAACATCAACACTGTAGCGATCAAACGATGAAAAATATTGATCAAATGATCATATTAGTTTGTTTTCTGAGTTGAATGGTTACATTAATAAAAAAAAATTAAAAAAAATAATGAGAGCCATATTAATTTTTTTCTTCAAAAAAAATACAGGTACGTTTAATTGCCTTTTTGCAAATAAAATTTTAATAATAATAATAATAATACAAAAACTTCTAGTAGACTCTAACAGCCTAGGCGCGTATACAGCATATTGGCCTAAAGTTGGAAATATGAATGGATCCCTAGAATCAAATGTTCATACTTCATATGTTAATTTCAAAAATGTCGAAAGGCCATACCTGAAGACGATGTAACAAGTACATCAAGAAGAGATGCACGAACACCTGCAATTTTTTTGCCAAATGGGTTATTGTAGAATTTAATCCATCTATGTAACACATTACTCCAAAGAAGAGGTGAAATTGTTCTTACAAGATAGCATAGCAAGATTATTCGAGCTACCGGATATCGCAAAAGAAATCTTGTGGCCCTGACAGATACTGAATCCAGTAATTTTGCAACCTTCTGTAACTGCACGAGGCAGGTCGAAAAAACTAGTCGTAATAAACAAACGGGATGATAAGTTGGTTTTGGGATGTAAGAAGGGGAATACCTGTATGCTTGCAGCAGCCAAATGACGGTGATGCACGGGAAGGGGCCTGCAAGTACTGACTTGATAAGCAAATTTTGAGAATATCAAAAGTAATCACAGCAGTAAATTGAGAGGAAGCAAAATATTCATGCAGGGAAGCTGGGAGTCGATAAGAATGTAGGATGAACAGATGCTAATATCTCTTTTCAGTTTCGTCTCTCTTTAGGGATGGACATTTGATCCGAACTTAGGGATGGTTTATTTTTTCTAAAAATTTGGATTTAGATCAAGTCGGATTTTTGAGGGGATGAGGTTAAATTTGAGTTTAGGGTGAAAAATATCGGACTAGAAAGATGTAAAAGTTTAACATACTCAAGTGCTTTGATTTCAGTGTCTTCCTCCCACACATATGATCCCCGACGAGGAACTCTACTTCTTTCTACTTCGACCTGTTGATTCTAACGGAACATCAAAAGCAAAACAAGGATAAAACATAGCCTGTCTTGCAGCAGAGGAACAACTAGACCTGTGCTTCTTGTAGACTTTTTATTTCCTTCTCGAACTGGAACTCAGCAGCAGCTTTTTCACTAGCCATAGTTTCTAGCTGTGTTTGCTTGTGGTACTGCATGATGGTGTAGCCACAAGAAGTCAGCACAAAGATGTTACAGTAACAAATGAAAAAGTAAACCTCGGTTCTCTATTACCAAAAGGTCAGTTAATTCACGGTAGCGTTTCTCTAGCTCCATATGCTCCTGATAGTAGAAATAACATTCATCAGACAATGGTCGGGTGGACCAAAACATACAACTGAATGTACTATGAACAACTAAACTTTACAAATCTGCATATAGAAAACAACTGAAATAGACTCCATTGCATTTTCAGACTAGCAAGAAAACTTAAGACTTGAGACGCCAACAACGATAACCGAGTGCCACAGGTTCTAGTTCAGGAATTCTAGTATGACTTCAGCGTGGGGACATGCATGGATGTTTTCTACAGCTAAAAATTTGTGGGAAACCCAGCCCATACACTCAAGTACAATGGGCATGAGTACATGGCAACTTTAAGGGAAAAACAACAAAATTAAGTTCTGAATACAGCAAGGACATATTGTTCCCTAATCACTGGAGATACACAACAAGATGCGACGATTTTGATGAGTTGATTGAACCCAAACATCAATAGAACAAAGTCATGTGACTTGGCAGTTGGTATACAGTTAGCTGGAACAGACGAGCAATAAAAGTCAAGGCTCTATTGGTACTAAGTTCAGCAGTCATTATAAACACTTGCAGTTTGTATACACTTATACAGCAACCAAACCATCGATAAAGCCATACTTCATTTCTGATTAGATCATAGATACTGAACAAGGTGCATGCAAACATGTGTTTGAAGTAAGGAAAACAGAGGAATAAATTTGAACATTACTTGGCGTGAATAATGCTCAGCATCTCTCTTCATGGAATCCATTTCAACCCTCAATTTCTGCATTTCAGCCTGCGGCCAGACAAAGAAACCAGAATAATCTTACTATTATTGTACAGAATAAGAAAGAGAAAAACATTCGATACTTGCCTCTAATGAAGAGAGCTTGCTCTCAGCATCTCTTTGACTTCTGCGTGCACGCTCTACTTCCTCCTTCCATGCCTGCATCTATAAAACCATGTATAAGTCATTGCATTAACATTTACTACAGTTGATGCAACAGCTAAAGGCCACATATTATGCCTGTAACTAGATATTAAATGTATTTTGAACTTTAGAGCTTCAAAATGTTCTTAAGACTTAATGACATAAAAACCCACGTCTTAGTAGATTACATTATGCATATCCCATAAGTAGTTACTTCTTATTGCTAGGCTCTGGCCGTACGGAAATGGTCCAGTGACATACACGAGATAGCATTCAGAGTTACATCCTTCATTCATCACATTTACCTGAACCATTTGATTTGCTTCTTCTGGGGACTTCTTTTTTCCTCGATGAGCACGAGCTTCCATCTCTTGCAATTCTTGATTTAGAGTTGCGCATTCAACCTGATATCATATCAGGTAAATTTCAAGAGGGTTTTTACTTCATATTTGGCTCAGTCAAAGAGGTGAACTTTCATATAAATCATTGTTATCCGTCTGTTTCATATACCTCAAGAAGTGCCAGCTTCTGCTCAAGCTCTGCGGCTTTTGCTTTCCTCTCATCTGCAATCCTCTGGACAGCGAAACAAGCAAGAATTTATAATGCTTGTTGGAAATATATAGATAACCAAGTGATACACCTGTGCTGAACAAGGAAGGGGAACCAGCTTTGCTAGAAAAATAGTTGTATTTTTAAATCCAAACTGTAGATTACATATTAACTACAGGACACGGTTGGTCTTTTGATTTAAATGAAAATTAATGACAAAGGAAGATATGATATGATCCAGAAAATGATAAGTCAAAATGCCTTTGAGATAAACTGAATCCCAGGGACAGAGCCAGGATCCCAATTCACAGCTCAAGAGGCAAAGTATAACTTTTTTAAAAGTGGGGGGCAATTTATAATTATCCCATCGCAACAATGTTTCCGTCCCTGCACAATCCTGATTATCAAATTCATTTGGATTGCCTTTTTTTCCACTTCGGAATTTGAAACGCATTCAGATCCATTAATAGATATTCCCATCTTATCCTAGAGAGAGTCATGACAAATAAGATTGTGCTGTACCAGATTACAGATCATTGAAACACCAGAATCCAAGAATTCAGAGTGCAAACATCCAATATATAGTGCAATTACATATTGTATTGCAAAGAAATAAGTGCCAAAAGAGAAATGCTTATCAATAAAAATGAGAATATGTTTACAAATGAAAGGCATTAACTAGAACCAAATAAGATCGACTTAAAAGAGAATGAGGAAGAGACTAATCTAGAAAGGCCAATATTACGTTCAACTCAAAAAATATGTTTGTAAATGAAAATTCTCTGGATAATGATATTTAAAAATCCAAAATTGACACAACTTCACCAAACAGATAACAAATGCAAAGTTTCCACCACATCAAGGCATTATCTAGAACCAACTAACATCCACTTAAAAGAGAATGAGGAAAGGACTAATCTTGAAAGGCCAATATTCCATTTTTAATATGCAGTCAAGCAGAACAAGAATATATGGATGCAAAATAAATTATGATTTTGCCATGGAATCACAAACAAAGAATCCTTGCATTACCTGGATTCTAGCAAGAGCTGTGGATGCCTCAACCGCTCGATGTTCCAATTCCACTTCCCTTTCCATTGCAGCCTGTGCCAAAAATACAGATTATTAGAGTGCAAGATAAAACAAAAGGCAAATAAACTAATGTTCCAAATATGGACCTTTTTAGTAGCATTATGAGCTGCACGTTCTTCTTCTGCTCTCCTTTCTGCAGAAGTCAGCTCCTCGCGTAGAGCCTAACAAAGTAGTATACGAATACATAAGCAAGATTATAATAATCTAATATTTGTTGTGAGTGAATACACATGCACATGCACATGCAAGCAAGAAAGAACTAACTAGTTTACCTGCAGCATCCTTGTCTCTGTCAATTCCCTGTTTCTCATACTAGACTCCATGCTTGCCTGATGGTATACAATAAGAAGTATTCACAAACCACAGATGATCAGAAGGCACAAGTCGAGAGCATATACTGATTGCAAACTGAAAGAGAGATAATGTCTAAATGTAGAGGCTAAGTAAAGAAGCAAACACTGAGCAGGAGAGGGATACAGAGACAGTCATGCATATCACAATTCATAATTTACTTAATAGGTAAACAGCAACTCATGAACGGGCTGATCTTTTGTATCTCTATCATAAGAAACGTATCATTGACAGAAGTAAGTAGCAGGATCTATACCTTTCTATTTAGCTTCTAAAGCTATTAATAGTCAGATATACATAATCCATGGTGAGACGAGTATGGTTGGCTGTTACATTAAACCACATAAATCCACTCAATAAATCAAATAATAGCAAACCCCTATGTATATTTCATGCAACTTGAAAATTGCTGCTGTAATTATTTTAATGGGTATTAAGGTCCGGTAGAACATAAACCACAACTCTATGAGCTACTAAGCAGAGACCGCACTTAACGTAAGTTGGAACAAAGGGGGTTAGAGTAAAACCTGAAGTGATGCCAGATTCCCTTCAGACAATGCAGCTTGTTTCTTAAGTGCATCCATAGAACTGATAAGTGCCTCAATCTCAGAGTTCTTTGATGCCAAAGCCTCAACCATATTTTCCTCAACCTTTGTTACTTCACTCTTAGCTAAAGATAAATCTTTTTGTAGTTGTTTTATGCTATCCTCATAAGATTTACTCAGCCCTCTCTGTCAAGGGACCAATTTAGTTTTAAAACAGTATTCCTTAAAACCCATCCAAGCTTGACTAAACCTTGAAACTATATCCAAAAGGAGAAAGAAGATAGAACGATGCACCTCAGCGGTTAGAAGCTCCTCAAGCTGTGCATTCTCGGATTTGTATTCTTGAAGACGGGATGAAAGTCCAGCACAAACCTTTAAAACAATGTAGAAATTAGTTATAAATTCTAAATTACATTTTTTTAGAGAGAGGGAGAGAGTAGAAATAGTGCCATGTTTAATCTCTGAGCAATTCTTTAGGAGACACCATCATTTATCATCCTACTGACATATCCCTTAAAGTCGGATAGTGAACTAGTCTTTTCCAGATGTCTCAATATCTCTGGGGGGAAAAACAATAAATTCAGAGAGCTTACTCGAGCCAGTCTTGCCTCTTTTGATTGACCTGTTGAATTGGTTGTTTTAAGCAGTCCTTGAGCCTGAACAAGAACTAAAGAACTAGTGAATATAGCTTTTAAAGGGGAGGCACTCGAGAAGATTCAAAGACGTAAACTAGAGTAATTGTCACCTCCGCAAGTTGGTCCTGAACTACCATTGGATGAGTATCGGCATTTTGTTCTCGTGGCTTCTTTTGATTTGCAGGAGTTGCAACTTTAATATCATCTTCTTTTAGTTGAGCTTCAATGTTAACAGGAGAATCAGCAACTAAAGGTTGTGATCTCTCTTGATCAGTCTTTGAAGTAACATCTGCATATTGGGATCCAATATTTTGACCACAATCACCTAAATGATCTTCACTATCAACCTCAGTATCTTTGGCAGATAGAAGGGAAGAAGGGTGATCCACAAGAATGTTCGAAGAATTCTCAATGAGAAGCTTGCCATTTGAAGTTGAACAAGAAGCTTCAGAGCTGCAAACAGTTGCAGAGACTTCTTCCTGATCTGCTTCATGTTTAACTACATCGGTATCCCATGGATCAGGTGAAGGAAATCTAGGGTTATCTTTATCACTGTTGCTATAAAGCTCACTACTTATTTGGACTTTAGATTTAGTACTAGGCTTTTCCTCATTGTTAGAGGAAATAGTACCCTTATCTTTAAAAGGTGTAACATCTAATTCTACTATTTCTGAACTTGTTTCTTCACGAACGGCATCAGTAGTTTTGGGAGATTTATCTGTAGAAAGTCCTTTTTGAGCCTGCAAAGAAGAAAAATATCCAATTAAGTATGTTTTAATGAACATATTTACTTGAAATGAGTACACTTAAAAGCTAATTTGAGGCTCTATATACTTGCAATACCTTTTTCCTTGTCTCTGTCTGTTCTGCTGAAGAACCTTGCACATTAGAAGCATTACAATTAAAACCAGGAAGATATGTGTATATGTCATATGAGTCTCGATGAGAGTGAGATAGAATGAGAGTAGCCATAGAGAGTGAGGATACCTATAATGCGATTCAGAAAAGAAGAAAGTAGATGGTTTTAAAACTTTAGTTTCTCTATTGAACATTTTAACTAACACTGTTGATACTTGATATAACCTCGAATAAGAAATTGCATGTACTAAGACACCAAATCAAAATTTTCAAATTGATATATGCATGCAAATAACCCCTTGATTTGGAATCCTAACCTTGTGGCTGAGAATCAGATTGCTCTTCTGACAGTTCACTAGCAACCAGCTTTGCTCTTTGATCTACAACTTCAAATAAATCTGGAATAGGATGGCAATTTACCTTGTATTATTATCAATCATTAAAAAGGAAATGTGAGCGCCGTTTTTGCTGATGGTTGGCCAGCATTGCCTAGAGTCCAAATATTTTAGAAACTAGCAAGAACATCAAAACCTACCCATAACATAGAGTCCAAACATTCACAATATCTACAGCTATCTATAAGATGCAGGTCTAAATCTAGAGAACAGGTCAAGATGTCTTATCTACTTTTTTCAACTGTGTGATGGCCAGAATAAAATGGCAAGTAAACTGCATATGTTTCTTACTCATAATTTCATAACAAGTAACAACCAAAAAGGAAGCAAAAAGTTTCGATAATTCCAATACTTGTACCACAAGGTAAATACCATCCAGCGATCCTTTTGTTAATACATGTTTCGCTTACACTAATCAAATAACAGTGACCGAATTCTAGTTTACCGTAAATAGATCACTGGCATTTGCATTACAAAGCGTAGCCAATAATAAAGCAAAACTAGAATCCGTTAAACAATCCAAAATCTAATAAAAGCGAATTGCAGACAGGCAACTAGTAATATTTCCTCGAATAAATAAGCATGCCACAGTACATCATCATATTTCTAGAGTAAGCTTAACTGTTTTTCACTATTCACTTCAAAATATGATATTCGCCAAACACAAAAATCGGATGTGGATCTCATTAAAAAAAATAACTACAATCTTCTTGCGCTTTAGTTTATGCCCAACTAATCACCAGCAAATACACGTAATTTCAAAATTTTAAGAAATAAAACTATGCTAAGCTACGTAATCCATTCAAAACACCCATTTAATCCGACGACATTGTGATTTAATGGTTCTAAGCTTTAGATAAAACGTTCAAAATTAGATTAAATTTTAAATCCGAGAAAATTAAAAAGAACAAACGAAATGTAGATTGAAACAAATTGAAGGAGAAGAGTTCACACCTTCGGCGACTTTGAACCACGAAGCCATTAGTTGTGAATCTGTAAAGAAAACGTGCAGTTAGAGATGGATCCACGGAGCGTCCATGCACCGGAAAATAAGATCCAGACGACGACGGTGCAATTTGGCTAGCAATAATGAAAAGGTAACGAACTCGTTCTCTGCTAAGATCAAGATCACGGTGGGCTCTTTCTTTCTTTTAACAAAATGAAAATATTATTCGAATGACACATTTTTAATATTACATTGCAATATAATATATTTAATTTTCGTAGGGCATAAATTATATAATGCATATGAAATATATAAAAACAATAATATGTTATAAACATAAAAATAAATCAATCTAAGTTTTACTCTCAAATATCAAATATACACACGAATTTCACAGATAATTCAACTTTGAATGAATCTAATTCAAATATATTTATAGCTTAATTCATATCAAATAAGGTTCAGTTAATAAATAAAATAAATAAATATATAGAACCATAAAATGACTTCAGTGGTTACATGGAGAGTTGTCCTCCCTAAATGTCATGGGTTTAAATAATTGCATTACGGTGTGCATTTGTTGTCAACGGATAAAAAATCCTAAATAGATATGTATGGTGTTGTTGATGTTGATAAAATAACTGCAAAACGAAGCGTTAACACTTAACACCGACTGAAAAATTTAAATAATAATTAAACGAGAATAATAATTATGATGAACCCCTACTTTAGAAGTAAATTTGTCCAAATGTGCGTACAATGAACAAACACTCCCTACAATTAGCACAATTTCTCTAAGATGTCAAAGACACATACTTACATGAATCGATTGATCGAATGTTGATAATGAGACATATAAAAATTTTATCTCACTACATTCAACAAAGTATAGACAGAACAACCCTTTATAAATTCATTCAAATGTATATTTCTTTCAAATATGAGATAAAAGCTTTTCCCCTTTAAGTATTAGTAACATATAAATTAAAAATTAAATAATGAAATTAATTTTATAATCTATTTTATAAAAATTCTCTCTCTTCTAAATAAGGTATTGATTTCAAGTTTTGCAATTTAGAGGACTTATAGGGATTAAGCCTAGTAATTTGGTTTTCTTTCCAATGTACCGTTTTGACTGGTAACAAACGACGTCGTGTGCTTCTCATGCATAATAATATTCTATTGAATACACAAGCACCAGAAAACCAAAACTATTTTCCGCAGCACCAGCGGTCGACGGAAGCTGCTCGCGTCCCCGCCTCCCAGAAAAAAAAGTAAAATAAAATGCAAAACTAAACCGCACCGCCGCCAGAAGCCAACGCTGAACGAGATGATCAAACGGTTGAGGTGGATTTATCCCCCGTCACCTCCCTCGATTTCACCTGCTCCCAGCTCCGCGATCTCGACTCGGTGGAATTGCCGCAAATCTCACCGAGTTGGACCTGATTACGAACCGCTTAACGAGTTTGGACCCTCGGATTGTGAATCTCGTTCATCTCAAAAAGCTCTCGTTTCGACAGAATCTCTTCAACGATGCTGCTATCGAGCCGTTCTCCAACTGGGACTCGTTATCCGGTCTTGAGGTTATCTCATTCATTTTCTTCAATTTAATTGGGATTTTTAAAAAAAAAAATTGTGTGTGTGAAATTTATGTACCTCTTGTGAATTTAGATTTTTTTATGCACACTTTTACGTTTGGATGAACTAATTACGTTTGAGTGTCAGTTTTATTTTAATTATTTACTTGTTTTTAATGAAATGTTTGTAATTATTCTTTTACAGTTTGCTTTAGTTTTTTTTAATCAGTTTTCTGGAAACAGAAGGTAAATAAAAATGAAAGAATAAGAGCCTAGTGAAGAAGCTTGGGTTTGTTTCCCTTTTTGTGCAGGAGTTAATACTTGGGGATAATAAACTGACGAAAATACAAGATGTTGGTATATTCAAAAAGCTCTTGATTTTTGATGTTTCTTTCAATGCAATCACTTCGCTGCAAGGACTTTCGGAGGCCTCCAGCACAATCAAGAAACTCTATGTCTCCAAAAATGAAGTTACTAAGATGGAGGAGATTGGCCACTTGCATGAGTTACAAATTCTTGAACTTGGTTCGAACAGGCTACGGGTTAGTACTTCAATTTACTTGAATAAGGTTCCTTATGTAAATAATGTGAAACAATCATCTATTGTGTGTGGCAGGTAGATTTAATTTTTTTGTTGCATGGTATAATCTTTCTGTTAATTTTGGTTTCAGTGTTGGAGTAAAGGATAAAGTTTGTTAGTTATCTACTTATTAGTAATTTTAGGAGCATGGTCTAATCTGTGAATTGCTTTCTTGGATCGTGACATATTAGGTAATGGAAAATTTGCAAAATTTCACGAAGTTACAAGAACTTTGGCCGGAAAGGAATCGAATCAAAGTGATAAACCTTTGTGGGCTTAGTTGCATCAAGAAGATTAGCTTTCAAAGTAACCGATTAACTTCTATGAGAGGGTTGGAGGTATGGCAATTTAAAATGTAGGTTCTCATAAAGATTTATGTATTTCATAACATTTGGTTGAGGTTTTTCTTTTGGATCTTTTGTTTTCAAGGAATGCATTGCCCTAGAAGAAATATACCTGAGCCACAATGGTATTTCAAAAATGGAAGGCCTATCAAAATTGGTCAACCTACGGGTATTAGATGTTTCAACAAATAAGCTAACATCAGTTGTTGACATTCAAAACTTAACAATGTATTTCCCCCTTCTCTCTCTGGATCTAGGAATCTTATCCCATCATAAGTTGTTGAATAATTTTTGTCTGCTGGTTGGAAGGCTTATGGCTCAATGACAACAAAATAGAATCACTTGATGGCTTAGCTGAGGCTGTTTCTGGTTCGAGAGAAAAGCTCACCACTATCTACCTTGAAAACAATCCATGTGTATGGTTCACAACTTGCGATCCTTAAAGCCTACAGCTTTTGTTGTTTTTTAATGATTGCAGCATCCTTATGATTCAAATGTTTTCTTGTGGCTAATTGGTTGGTTACCTTGATATGTTTGGTTCTCTATATGGTTCAAAGTTGTCATTGGAACATGATTCATTCTTAATCTGTATGCTATGGAGCTCTGTTTCTTGTCGTGTTTCCCTGATTTCTTATACATAATCTTTTTCTCGATTATGTTTCCTAATTTAATATTTGGTTGAAAACACTAATTACTTACAGGATATGCCTTTAGTGCGTGCTGTATCGTCACTTCTATCTAAACTTAGCGAAGTTCAATGAAGTCTATACCATCATCCTTAACTTGGCTTATTGCATTCAGTTTAGCTATAGAGTTTTACTGATATTAATGTCTTTTATGTGCGCACTTGGTGATCAATTTTGTTGACTTTTCTTAATATCCTCTACTGGCTTAGTATTCATTCTTTTATCCTAATCTTCTCATATGTGATCAACCTTTTTCATTGCAGGCAAAGTCTCCTAACTACAATGTTACCTTGAAACAAATTTTCCCCAATATTCAGCAAATTGATTCTGAAGTATTTGCTTAGAAGTTTTGGAGGTTCTGAACTGTTTTAGTTATAAATCCAGTCATGCGAGTAGTGTGTTAATTGTAACATCTCTTCCGAATCTCGTCGGATGGAGTTGCCGAGTTTGCATATTTTGCTGGAGGAAAACACGGTTCCGAAAGTGATCCCTAATTCAAAGGGGATTAGTGTCATCATGAGATGTTGATTTGTTAATCAATTTTTAAAAAATCTAAATTTCTTGAATTGTAACCTCCTTTTAGCCTTTTTTTAATGAATATGTTTAAGCTCTTCATCTAATGAGAATGTAGATTCCTGAAAGTTCACATAAGTTGCATGATCAAGCATCTTCATTAGTGAAGGATTGTTAACGTATCGTTTATACTTGTTAACCACGTTTTACTCGTTGTTTACGCAGAAATCCCACCCTTATTAAGGCATGGGAACATTGTACTAAAATTACTTGTAATTCCAACAGTCGTAGACACGTCTTAAATTGAGTTCGAAACAGATAAAAACAAATTTTCTTAATTTGTGTTTGAAACAAGTTTTGTAAATCAAATAAGTAAAAAATTCCCGACTCAACCATTATGATTCCTTTATGTATTTTTCAAGAGAGTTAAATTAATATCCCTCTATATATTTTTCAATTATTCTCTTACCTGACCAACAAAATGAGAAAAAATATCACTAGTGTTGAATCGGAGGTAATTTTTTATCTCAAAATTTGGGTTAGATTCGGGACACACAGGGTGAAAGCCTTTAAATTTTGGGTCAGGGTCAAGACAGCAAAAAAACCAACCCATCCCGCCACAAGGCAATCCCCAAAATAATAACTCATAAGCGCACCAACGATTTAACCATGCATGCATTTACCGATATAGAACATGAAAATGCAAGTTCCATGGGTGGATGATAAGATGTGTAATTTTAGCATGGCATAACAGAAATATGATCATTTAGAGTCTATAAGGTACAATAAAACAACATTCCACATACTGAAGAAATAAAGCAAATATCTCACCCAAGATAGCCAGGGGTTAAGATTTCACTCAGCAAGAAACATGTCCAAGTTAACGAGAAACAGAGCCATGTGTATCAACGTCCTCTTTCAAAACCGATACGAGATCTATTAGAGCCTCCTCCTTCATAGCCATCTCTCATGGAAGAGCCTGCGCTTGCTTTCATTGTCCCTCCGGAACCCACTTTGTCCATTGCTTTCTTGCCCTTCTTGACCTCCGTCAAGAACTGATCAAGACCAAATGGATCAGCTTCTTCAACTTCCTTCTCAAACTCAAGTGGCTTGTCTCTTGGACCACTCTTCTCAGAACTGCCAGTAAACGCCTTGTCTGGTTTGAACCTCTCGGTTTTCATTAACTTCTCTAATTGCTCATCTGCACCACCATACATGTCTGAATCCATGTCTTTCTTTGGCTTGTAGAGTGTCGACAGAGTAGGTTGTGCTGTGAATAGACCTTTGTCGTAAATGTTGTATTGATCATCTGTTGCAAATCCAGAATCCATTCCTTTCTCCTGGTTGAATAACCTCTGATCATACATTACTTCACCACCTCTTCCAGCACCAGTAGAAGCCATACCGAGAGCAACTTTTTCACTAATATCTCTATCTCTATCTCTCGTAATCTTACTCTTTTTACCCATGGCAGCATCTTTGGCCTCCAGCCTTCTCTCTCTCTCCCTTTCTCTACGACGCTCTTCACGTATTTTTTCCCTCTGCAACCGCTCCTCCCTTTCTTCCTTTGACTCCTTTGGCATGTCCCTTTCTCTTTCTCGTTCTCTTTCCCTCACTGGCTCATAATCCATTCTTGAATCAGTATCCATAGCACTTCTGTCAGACGACATTGGAACAGCAGCTGATGGTGCTACAGTCCCAGTTCTCTCGGAACGGGCTTTAGCAGCTAAAGCTCGCAACTCCTGCTCCTTCCTTTCCTTCTCCTTCATCATCATCTCTTTCTGCACCTTTGATCTCATTGCCACAGCTTCTCTAGCCTTCTGCTCTGCAACATACAAAGCCTCAGACAGCTTTGCAAAGTTATCATTAATCTGAACCTCTTGTAAACCTCTTCCATCAGCAGCAAGACGCTTATCCAGTGGAATTGTATACCCTTTCGGATTCTTCCAGTTTGAAATACAAGGTGGAATTTTCCAATCCTGTTGATCCTTCACGGTAACAGGCCGTGGAGGAGAATGCATCACTGGCACTGGTGGAGAACCTGAAGCCTTAGGAACCCTCTTATGCTTAAACTTGGGAGGCTCAAGAGGATCAACAGGCATCTCCACCATTCTAATTATCCTCTCCTTAGCACCAGAATTAAAGGCAGCCGATTGCTGTGAAGGCTTATACTTGATATACTTTGAATCCGAAGATTGTTTCGGAACATTCTTTGGCTGTGCAGCACTCAATCTCACATTTACAATCTTCTCTAAAGCAGCCTTAGTTTCTTGCATCGTTTCATCAATCTCTTTCTGCATCTCCTCCTCTTCCTCTCCCTCCTCACCATCCTCTTCCTCATTCCTCAAAATCTTCGGAATCAAATCCTTATGCTGCGAATAAACAATCTTCTTCGCATTCTCATTCTGCTTCACAATCGCATCGTAAGCCAAATTCCCATGTGCATCAACAGTCACAGGAAGAATCTTCGATCCAGGTTTTGCCCCTTTCGCCCTTCCCATATCAAGAGGGTATTGGGCGATATGAATCTCAGGGAAAGCACCTCCATCCCCGAAGTCTTCAACTTTTCTAGGAACAAATCCGGCACGCTTCAAGTAAAGCGGTACGGGCTTCGCCTTTATGGCCATGGATTTCTCTTCCTCCGTCATATTGCTAAACCGTTGTTTAAACCACGGATCGTTCGCGTGGTCATAATACGTCGACGTTGCATTTTTCGCTTCAGGTAAGAGCTCCTTCAAAGCCGCCATGGCGGATCCAAATCTACAAGGTCTCTTAATATCAAAAAAACCCTAATTAAGCGAAACGAAAACCCTAATCTTTCTTAAATGAATTATTTAGCAAGCCAATAACAAAAAAATAAGAAGAGGATCAATACCAGGAAAAGCTCACGAGTCGACCGGTCTGACGATCCTGATAGGAATCGAGCTGAGCAGCAGCTAGCTCTATCGATAGTCGGCTGTAGAAAGGGAAATTCTGGTAGGGTTATGATTGGGGGCTCAAGCTCGCAAATATATATACAAGGGGGATGAAATATCCGAAGAAGATACAAAGGCTTAAACCGGTGCGTTTTAAAGGTGATAGTAATATTAAAATACGACTTTAGCTTAAATACATCATTGAATTTTAAAATGCTTTAATTTTCAAAAACTAACTTTTTACTAACGTTAATTTAGTAATAAATTGTTCTCCATCGTCGGTAAAATTGATATTCAAATATTCGTATATTATTATTATTATTATTATATAAAAATTTATAAAATTTATTTAAAAACGATAAAAATATAATTAAAAGTTTGACATAATAATATTTAATCCATTTTGATGTTTATTCGATGAGATATTTTTTTAATATAATTAAATAAATTTTTCGATTTCTAATATGATTATAAAAAATGATAAAAAAATTATATATTTTTAATGATATCTAAAAATGAATGAAAAATATCTAATTTAACGAAGATGATGATTAAATAAAATAAAAATAATACATTTTATGGCAATATGCATCAACACCTTGTCGACGTCAAAATATGATTTATCTGATTATTAATGGATTAGTGGATCAAATATAAAACTAAAATTTATTGTTATAATTACATCAATTTATAATGCAATGTCAGTTTTATAAAAAACAATAATAATTTAAACGTAATTTCCCTTAAAATTATTTTTATTTTCTTAGAAAATAAAAAATGTTAAAAAATATATTTAATTAGAAAATTATTTCTAAAAATAAGGAAAATTGATGAAAATATTAAAACATAAATAAGATGTTTCAAAATCTTCATTAAAATTATTTTGAAAATTTTAAAAATAGAAAACATATGATCTAGATTTTTAACTTAATTTACATGAGTTTAAATTTTTCTAACAACAAGTTTTTTATTTTATTGTATTTGAAACCCTCAAACTTTTGTAAAAAATCAATATAGCCCCTGAATATTTTTCACACTCAATGTGATCCTTAAATTGAATTTTTTAATAATTTAATTTTATTGTATTTTTATATTAAATGTATTGAATATCTTAAACAATTATTTATATTTAAAATTAAATAATTTTTCACTTTAAAAAAATAACTAAGTCCTCAAAACTTTTTAAAAAGATCAATTAGACATATCACTTAGCTAAAAATCAATTAAACTCATCTATTACTTCATAATTCATTGTGTATTGTCATATCAATATTGTAGATTGACATGTAAGCATCGTGATGATCAATGTTTGATTTTGTTGGTCAAAGGATTAAAATGATTATTTTCTCAACTTAAGGATCACAATAAGTATAAAAAAAGTTCAAGGGTTACACTAAGTTTTTCCCAGAAGTTTGAGAGCTTCAAATACCACTAAACATATTTTTTTACTTTAATGACATTTTTGTGTTCTCTTGCTTGCAACTAGGGGTGTAAACGAGCCGAGTCGAGCTCAAGTATTATTGAGCTCGACTCGAAAACTCTGAAATTGAGCTCGACTCGACTCGAAAACTCGCGAGCTTAAAATTTTCAAGCTCGACTTGAACTCGAAATCCTGAACTAAAGCTCGTGAGCAGCTCGAAAAGGCTCAAAATGAAAAAAAAAAATTAAACTTTACTCGATTGAAGCCTCAAACTCGAACCTGAACCTTAAATACATGAAAATATTACTGTATTTTTAATATAAAAAAATCAATACATAAATGTTAATATTATTAATAATTTATTTTTAAAAAATAAAATCTTAATATATTATATTTTCGAGCTGCTCACGAGCTTTTCGAGTTGAATATCAAGTAGTTCGTTTCGGCTCGTTAAGAACTCAAGTCGAGCTCGAGCTCGAGTCGAGTCCATTCGATCCGAGTATTTATTGAGTCTTGATTGAGTCGATCTCGAGTAACTCGCGATCTGCCTCGTCTCATTTACAACCCTACTTCCAACAATATTTTTTGTATTTTTGAAATTCTAATTACAAACAAAAGTAATTGTTGCATTGTGAAATCTCTTATTAGTTTTATTATTTAATAAATTCAAATGTTAAATTTATGTAATGAGTTTATTAAAAATTTATTTTAATTTAATTATTTAATAATATTTTGTTCATCTATATTTTAAAAAACTATGTGGTACTGCTATATTTAGTCCTTCGGCTATAAAAGTTACAAAGTGGTCATCTGACTATATAATGTTATTTTGTTGAGTCCCTTGATCATTAGAAGTTACAAAATGGTCATTCGACTATTCATTATTGTTATAATATCGAAACGATTATCGAGAAACAAATAAACATGATCAAAAAATAAAAACAAAGAACATCAAGACTTTACGTGGAAACCCCAAAACGAAAAAACCACGGGCAGAGGAGAAGAATTTTCACTAATATGAAAGAAGAAAATACAAGAGAATTTTGGTGAAAAAAAAGAACTTGATATCTAACTCTTTACCCTTAGTATTTATTTATAGTGATAGATACTTGATTACAAAGGAAAACTAAATAAAATAAAAAAAATTACTTTATAAAAAACACTTTAATAAAGTACTCTACTTTAATAAAGTTCTCTACTTTTAATCAAACTAGGATTCTTACTTTCTCAATTAAATATTAATTAATTTGTGTCACTTTGAATTCGAGTCAAATTATAACAAATCTCCACCTTGACACGAATTCTAGAAGTGCGAGATAAAACACTCAATTCGGTGAGGCACCCAATCTCAACAAAAGCAATTATTCACTTCAACGAACATGTTCTCCAACTCTTCCACAACACCCCTAAAAGGGATATGTTCAGTAATGGACACCGAATGAATCCAATCTTTTTTTAAGCTTGGATTTAGCCTTCACATCAACATACTTATCATAAGTGCCAAGCTTGCTCACAAATATATCACCACGAGCAATATCATGCACAACACAATCCCGACCATCAATGATAATTTTATCTTCAAATTTGTTATGCCAACGATATCGAACTCTTTTCTACTTCACATAACCATTCTGCACACAATTATCTTTCTCAACAAAAGGTATTCTTTTGCTAGATTTAGTCAAGTCGTTTTTACCAGTAACTACGTTTTTTACACATGTGATGAAACATCAACTGCATTATATAAAACTGTTAAACCATGTAGAACATAAAACTTGACAATATTTCTCTACCCTTTCATCACAACAAGAGAGCCCTTGTAAATCTTCATAGATCCACCTTAACTGGAGAATTTGTACCCTTTTGAATTTAGAGTACCTAATGAAATTAGATTTCGGCTCAAATCTGGAACGTGTCTCACATTACCAAGTGTTCGAACAATCCCATTGAACATCTTAATCTTGATTGTGTCAATACTTGCGACTTTACAAGAAACATTATTTCTAAAAAATACATCACCTTTGGATACAATTTTATACGTCGCAAACCAATCACGATTAAGACTCATATAAAAATTGTTACCAAAGTCAAGTATCTACTCATCACTTGTTATAAAGTTATGTCGCAACTAGGAGTTCTTCGTCATCGAGCTCCTCTACCATACAAGCCTCACCAGATTTTTCAGAGTTAACATGACCTTTATTTTTCAAAAGTGACAAGTTTTAACTTGGTTGGAATATTTTTGATCTGCCCCTTCCTTCATTACTAGAAGAACTTTCGCCTTTTTTTCCACAGTTTGATGCACTATGAGTCCCTATTCATGGGGCTCGAAACTAGATACAAGATGCTTCATCTTATCAAATGAATGCAGGCCATTGTACACCTCTTCAAGAGTGAGTGTTTTACAACTGTACAAGATTGTGTCTTTGAAAGATGGGTAAGAATGAGGCAGTGAACACAAGAGGATCGACCCTAAATCTTCTTTATCATACTTCACTTCTAAAATAACTAGATTAGAAACAGTTTCCTCGAATACGATTAAGTGCTCTTTAAGAAACGAATCTTTCGCCAACTTGAGCGAATAAATATGTTGCTTTAAGTGCAACTTGTTGGTTAACGGTTTCAACATGCATAGTTGCTCCAATTTTGTCCGCAAAGAAATATCTATTTTTTCTTTCAACACATCATGCAATATTTGATTTGATAAATGTAAACAAATTTGAGATAGGGCTTTACGATCCTTACATTTTTCATTGTTCGTCCAATCTGACAATATCTTCTTATCAAACTCTTCCAATGCATCATCTAAGTCCAATTGTGCAAGGACATCCTGAATCTTCACTTGCCACAACGAGAACCTAGTGTTTCAATCCAATAACGGAATATCATTTTTTATTGTTGACAAAATCTTGAACTCGAAGCTCTGATACCTATTTTTTATAATATTGAAATGATTATTGACAAACAAATAAACACGATTGAAAAAGAAAAACAAAGAACATCAAGATTTCACGTGGAAAACCCAAAAGGTAAAAACCACGGGCATAGTAGAAAAATTTCACTAATATGAAGGAAAAAATACAAGAGGATTTTGGTGAAAGAAAAGAACTTGATATCTAACCTTTTACCCTTAGTATCTTTTTATAGGGATAAATATTTGATTATAAAGGAAAACTAAATAAAATAAAAAGTTACTTTATAAAAACTACTTTAATAAAATACTATACTTTAATAAAGTTCTCTACTTTTAATCAAACTAGGATTCTTACTTTTCTAATTAAATATTAATTAATTTGTGCCACTTTGAATCGAGTCAAACTATAATAATTATGTTACAAACTCGTCCTTTTTCGTTAAAAAAGTAATGGTATCTGAGTTGAACGTTAACCTGTTAACTGTGATATGATAAAATCTGATCCCGAAATCTCAAACGAATATTATATCTCATTCATTATGCTTGTAACATCCTCAATAACGGGTTAGTGATCAAATTGTAAACCTTTAGAATTTAATGATTAAAGTAGATAAATTGAAAAGTTTAGGACTTATATGAAATTTTTGTGTAGGACTAAACAATAAAGAAGGATAAATGGAAGGGCAAAAGGGTCATTTGATGAACTAATGAATTAAATATGTTATATGGTGGAGATATATACACGTTGAATGAAATGAGTAAGGAAAAAATATAATTTCCAGAGTTATCTTCATCATTCTTCCCTCTTTCAGCCGTGAATCATCTAAAAGCAAGGCGAGTTTCTTTTTAGTTGATTTTGTATAGAATTTAAGATTGGGTTTTGTTCCTTAGATGATACTTAAGTTTAAAGAAAGCTTAAGTCATCTTAAAATCAAAAGATAAATGAGTTAGGAATGATTAAAGATAAGGGGTTTGTAAGTGAAATATTGGATAAGAGTTAGTAAGTTAAGTTTGAAACTAAATTTGACTCATCATCAACTAAATTAAGAAATATGAAGTGTTAGAATTGAAATTAGAACATGTTGGAAAATAGATAGGATTATTTCAAGACATAGGATGAAATATGGAAGATAAATATGTGTTATATGAATAATAATTGATTTTAAGTATGTGTACTGAAGTTTAAGAGCATGATAGGAGCTTAAAATAGAAGGTTTAGATTGGTATTGGTAAATTTTCAAGCTTTAAAAGTGAATTTTGGGCTATGAGTATCGGTCCTGCTTCATCAAATACCAATACGTCTAGGGTAAAAGAAGGCAATTTAGATTAGGGGTATCGATACTAGTTGAACAGTATTGATACCATAAGCCTGAATTTGATAAGTTATTTATGGGGTATCGATACCTAAAGGGTAGTATCGATACCATAAGTCAAGTACCGGTCCCATTCTTGAAACAAGGATTCCAGAATCGAATTTGGGTATCGATGCCTAGGCTTGGTATCGATACCACAGCTAGGGAAGTATCAATACCCTATAGGGGGTACCGATACTACTCCAAGTAGAAAATTAAATTAAGCCTTTCTTTTAGACTAAGAAATTAAGGATTGAATCATAATATTTCGAATGTTGATATGTATACGAAATGTATAATTGTGTAGATATTGAGCTCAAGTAAGTTCTGGAACGATTAAAAGTTAGGAACGATAAAGAAAGAGAAATTAAGTCATTGAAGTGATTGAGATCAAGTGAGACTAAGGTGAATGCATACTCTAGGTGTAACTCAATGGAAATAAGACTTATGATAAATTTATTTCCTATGTCAGTTTTGATAGTCCAATAGTTATGAACATGTATAGATTATGATCATTATAAACACATGCATAAGTTAAATATATGATTATATGATTTAATACATGTTATATGATCTATGTGAACATACTTAAATAACATATGCTATATGATATGAGATTGATGGTTATATGTACAAGTGATATGTGATAGAAGAGAAGACATATGTGATTATAAGAGAAATTACATGAGTATATGAATATATGAATCATAATAAGAATGCCCATGTTATGTGATATGAGAGTTATAGGTATAGTTGGCATGCCAAGAGTCGAGGGTTACATAAGTACTTCGGGACATAGATTTCATATGCCACTCAGTGGATCCTTATACAAGCTGTGGTGGCAGCATTTGTGCACAACCTCAAAGTACTCACATACCTTAAGTTCTCAGTAATGTACATGGGCCTATAAAAGATATAAAAAGTATTTATATGATTATATGCTATCATGTTATTATTGTTTACACTGAATCATATATGACATAATTGAATTATGATATAATAAATATTATTGTATTTGAATAATCAGATTGCATGTTCATATTCATAGGAAAATGCATTGTTATATTTTTATGCCTCACTAAGTCTATGACTTAGTGTGTAAGCACTTTTACACGTAGGTACTGAGAAGCAAGAGGATCAGGCTTAGGATCTGCAGGACAACATACATCCACTCAAAGATCAGATCAGAAGTACTTTTCACAATATGTTTTTTTAATATATATGTTGATACGTAAACAAGTCGTGAAGTACATATGCTCTGATTGATTTTGTAATGTTTTGAAACATACTTATGTAAAATATTAACTTTATGTTAATGAAGTTTAAATTTTCTATAATTTTATAAATGTACATGTTTTGAATAGTCAATGTGACACCTCGGATTCGTATCTGGGTCGGGTACGGTTGAGAGTGTTACAATGCTAACATTCAACTTAGACAACCACGATTTTTTTAAACGAAAATGATGATTTTGGAACATAATAAATAATTGGGTGACCATTTTGTAACTTTTAATAGTCAAGAGACTTAATAAAACAACATTTTATAGATGAATGATTATTTTATAACTTTTAATAGTTGATGGACTTAATAAAGTAGTATCTTATAGTTGGGATCATTTGTGTATGTTATCCTTTTAAAAAATAAATATAAATATATTTTGACTATTTTTATTTTTAAATTCAAATTTTCATTTATATTAATCAAACATATTTTCTAATTTTTAAAATACTAAAAATTTAAACTATTTGTTTTTTTTATTCGGCGACAGACATCAATCTTAATATTAGTTGTCGACTGCCGATGATTATTATTTTTCTTTTCCTTTTTCATATTATGTCTTTGTTTTTTTTATTGAGTTTTTTCATTTTTAAATAAGAATTTATGTCGTTGTGACACGTTTTTTTCTCTACTTTTGTGACACGTTCCTTATGATTTTCGGTAAGTTTTTCGCATAATTATACGGTCGTGTTGGTGCTTCCACAAATATCCTCATGGTATTTGTTTTATGATTGGCTTGTCGGTGATCATGTATTGTCATATCCTCTCTTTTGTAACTGGTTGTTTGTCGATATAATCAGAATTGTGTAGTGAAATAGTCTGTCAAATTGTTTGGTTCGCTCACCACTTCTTTATTACATCGTAAAGTGTCTCGTTCGCCAGAGACACTGAATTTTATGAAGGTTACTGAATTGTTTTGATGTTTCGAATGTTTCAATCTCTTCGTATCTTTTGGTTTAATATTTTTATTTTATGTATGAGATTTTGGTGACTATTGTCTATAATTTTTTGAATGCGCTGTAATTTTGATTCCTCCCTTTTTATTAATGAAATTCAATTGCCATTGTTAAAAAAATTAAAACTATTTTATGAAAACAAAAAAATATTTTCTAATACCAAAGTAACTCTTAAGTTAAAATAAAAATTCATATACTAAACTAAAACATAAAAACTATAAATAATTTAATATTCAAGGTTCAAGCAAGTATTTAAATCTTCATTTTCTATCAAATCCCATATTCAAAACTCAAAAGGATATTTGCACTGAAATAACTATATAAGAGAATACAAGTTCCTTAAAATTTGTCTGAAAATGAACTATGGTGTCCAAATCACAGCATTACAAACCAGGAACATATTCACTTTAATATTAAAATACTACTTTTTTTAGACAACAGTAGGAATTGCTCGCAAAGGTTTAGCCTTTTTAACTGTGATCCCAAACTTCTCCTCCATGTCGAGCTCATTGGACAAGATTCCATCTTCAAGTTCCCACTCAAAGCAGTTTACAAGAGACCCTAACATCAAGTGCAGCATCCGATTCGCCAAAGGTAATCCCGGGCATATCCGTCGTCCAGCACCAAACGGAATGAGCCCAAAATCTGCACCTTTAACATTGATTTCCGATCCCAGGAATCTCTCCGGCGTGAAACTATCCGGGTTTTTCCATGTGCTCGGGTCTCTACCGATGGCCCAAGCGTTAACCAACACTTGTGAACCCTCCGGAACTTTGAAACCACAAAGGCCGGCATCGGAGCCAGCTCTGCGGGGGAGCAAAAGCGGGGCAGTAGGGTGCATCCGAAAGGTTTCTTTGATGATTGCTTGCAGATATGGCAAACGGTTTATGTCAGATTCTTCGATCGGATTTCCTTTGCCGATTACTTGTTCGAGTTCTTTTTTGGCTTTAAGTAAAATCTGAGGGTTTCGAAGCAATTCCGCCATTGCCCATTCTATTGTGTTTGATGTTGTATCAGCTCCGGCAACAAATAGTACCTGTCATCTAGTATGTTAAAATTTGGCAACAGAAATATCCTATAATCCAACTATGTCGAGATATCTATTTCATGTTGTCTACACACCGATGCGATTAGATATGGACATAAAGTTTAAACTTAATAAATTTTGAAGTATAGTACACAAATGGTCTATAATGTTTTATTGAGACTCTTAACTATTAAAAGTTACAAAATGATCTTATGATCTTAGGAAGTTGTTTTGTTCAGTTCATCGACTATTAAAAGTTACAAAATGATCACCTTACTATTCACTATATTATAAACTCGTCATTTTTCGTTAAAATCTTGACAACAGTTTAAGCTATACATTAATCTACCGACTAAAATATGATAAAATCTGATCTCATAATCTCCTTAATAGAAAAAAATGAGTTTGGAACACAACGAATAGTCGAGTGCCCATTTTATAACTTTTAATAATCGAGTGATTAAACAAAGAAACTTCCTATAATTAAGAGGTTATTTTGTAACTTTTAATAGTCAAAGAATCACGAACCAAGTGAACTTTGTGGTAAATGAATTGTTGATATTCCTTGAGAGGTTAGAGCACTAGGAATGTTAGGCAGGAATATAAGTACAAATATTATTTTGTACTTACCTCATATTAATCAAAAAAATAATAGTAAATAGTTCAATAAAATAATATTTTATAGTCAGAGAATCATTTATGTACTTTATCTAAATTTTAATTTGATTTAATATAATAAAATTCGAGATATATTGAACGTCTTTTAAAAATTAAATGAAATTAAGTGAAAGTATAGAATTTTCAAGTAGGTATCAATAGACCAAAATCTATTTTACCTAACCCACATGCATCCCTAAATATTACGTGTTAACTCCTAAACAATACCCAAAATTATAAACATAAAAGAAATTAGAGGAAGATAATGAAATATTACCAAAAGCAAATGTAGGACGTGAGTTCTGTCAAGCTCCTCGACATCGTCTTCTACAATATCAATAAGAGTGTCCAAAACATCATTCGACGCATTAAAACACTTGGATTTTCTTGATTGAGATCTTTCATCGAACATATTGCCGAAAAGAGTAAGCACCTTTTCAAAATGAACCGTCATCCGGCGCCGTATGCGTTGCGGATCGATCTTTCTAAGCAAAGGGAAATAATCAGCCAAGTTAGGCTTCCCGGCGTCTTCAAAGATATCCCAAACTGTTTGCCGGAATCCTCGAGCCTGAGATGAATTCGGGTCGACCAAATCCACTGAAAAAATGGTGTTGGACAGCAAATTAATCGTGGCATCAAAAGCAGCTTGGCCGATGTTAATGGCATCACCTTTAAGGCAACTTTTGCGAACATTTTCGATCAGTTCTTCGGTCTTCACCCGACGCGAGTATTGGTTGGCATCGAGTTTTAGAGTAGAGAAAAGATGGATAGCACAGATTTTGCGAAGAGTTCTCCAAAGTGGCGAAACGGGTAAAAACGAGAGCCCGAATTCATCGAATCGGCAGGCTCGGACGGCATCGATGACGGGTCGGTTACAGAAGACGAGGTCCTGTTCTTTCAAGACTTCTTTCGCTGTTGTTTCCGATGAAACGACGACGGTGAATAAGCTGCCGAGTTGGAGACCCATAACGGGGCCGTGAACCTGAGCGAGCTTAGCCAATGACCTGTGGGGTTTATCGCCAAGATCGAAGAGGTTGCCGAAGATAGGCAGCCGCCGTGGACCGGGTGGGAGCTTGGTTTCACTTTGTTTACTTCCGTTTCTAAACGTGCTTAAAGCTTGAAAGACAAACATGGTGACTAACAACAAGCATAGCAATGAACTTGTTAAGAAATCCATCTCTCTCACTCTGTACGTACAACAATGGTGGAACTGAAATCAAAGTTTTATAGCCATGTGGGGTGAGAAAACAAGCAGCAGCAAATCACGTAATCATCAATGCACGACACCCTGCTACTTATAGGAAAAGAAACAAGACCAACCTTCTATTTTTTTTTAGAAAACCACGTCCATTTCTGAATAGATTGATCGAAATTATTTTTTAAATATCTCAATGGGTTCAAAGAATTAATTTTCGAGTTTGAGTTTTTATTATATATTGATTCCAGTAATTAATATTTTAATATTATTTAAAAAAAATTGACCTCAAATTTATTTTTATATATATTTAAAATCTACGCTTAAAATCTCACTCAACAAAAATAAAAATATAAACAAAAACAAAATCAAATGTGTAACGGGATCCTGATCTTTATTTCTTTGCTAAAGAAATTAAGCCAATGCACTCGATAATGGCCGAAGGTGAAGACTTTCCTATGCGATAGTTAACATAAGGATAGACACGAATTCGATCGATTTTTATTTGATTTGATTTGATTGAGCTATTTTTTTAAAAAAATTAAATTTAGGTCGAATCTAATTTAGGATAAAAAAATATTCAATTTGACTCAATCAGAAAAATAATATAAATTTATTTTATATATTTATGAATAATTATTATAATAACCTTATATATATATTGTTATTCAATAAGTCCCTATTTTTATGAATAAAAGTATTATTTTTAATAAATATATTTATTTCAAATCAAATCAAATTAAATTCGAATTTTATTTTAAAATATTGAGTCAAATTCGAATCAAATAAAATATCTCTATATTTGAATCAAATCAAATTTTAAGTTAAATATATATTATTGAATCGGATCAGATTAATAAAAAATCTGACTCGATCTTACCCATATACATCCATAGTTAAAAATCTCAGGTTGTAGCCTCCTGTCAAGAGTATCTTGCTACTATACACCTAAATATCTCCAATGCATTATTGTAGGGTCACTTCATGTCTAATCAATTTTTTTTATTTTTAGTGTTTAAATTTATTTTCACCTATAATTTGAATTAAAATATTTGAATATGTTTGATTTTACATTTTTTTTACATATTCCACTGATGATAATGTGATTTTGACAAACTTAACCACAAATATTTTTATTAAAAAATAAATTTAAATTATTTTTTATAATAGAAACTGCTAAGAGAAATCGAAGAAAACGGGATCGGAGGAAAGTCGAAGAAATCGAAATCGGTACATATAATCATAGATTATCTCCATGATCCACACATCTTTTTTTGCAGAGGACTAGCTCAACATCAAGCAGGGCTAAGAGAAGTGGAACAGGAAAGAAGAATCCATGGCACTGAGGAACAGAAACATTTTATAACAATGGTGAAGTATCTGTAACCCTATATAGAATTGTATGCGGGATGGGGGCTGGCTTTTAGAGAGAATGATTTGATTATTATTGAGGCAACGGACATGCTTGAACAAGCTTGGATTTCAAGCATGATGATTAGTAACCCTAGAAATGGAGCTTGGTTTCACTTTGTTTACTTCCGTTTCTAAACGAGCTTAAAGCTTGAAAGACGAACATGGTGACTAAAGTAACAACAAACATAGCAATGAACTTGTTAAGAAATCCGTCTCTCACTCTGTACGTACAACAATGGTGGAACTGAAGTCAAAGTTTTATAGCCATGTGATGTGAGAAAACAAGAAGCGGCAAATATCAAATGCAGCACGTAATCATCAATGCATGTGGCCCTACGACTTCTAGGAAAAGAAACAATACCTTCTGTTTGTAAGAAAACTGAAAACCACATCCATTTCTGATAGATGGATCGAAATTATTTTTTTAAATATCTAAATGGGTTAGTTGAATTAGTTTTCGAGTTTAAGTTTGTCTTATATATTAATCAAGCAATTAATAATTTAATATTATTTAAATAAATTTTAAGCTCAAATTTATTTTTATATATATTTAAAATCCATGCTGTCACTCAACAAAAACAATTTCAAATGTGTAACGAGATCCTCATCTTTATTTCTTTGCTAAAGAAATTAAGCCAATGCACTTGATAATGGCGGAAAGTGGGCACTCTCCTCGACAATAATTAACACTAGGAATAGTAAAGAAATTAAGACTGTCGTGGAATTCGGTTAATTTCTACTAATAATAATAAATTCATCTTGAAAATTATTATCTAGGTGACTAGTGTTAAAACGATTATACTAAAACTCACATCAAGGTAGATTTCCAGGAAAGATGAGTGTTCACAATGGTCCCTCTTAAAACCCATTTTCCTTAGACATAACTACCAAGACAAGTAATTTTAATAGGACAATAATGAACAATAATTATACCCGACAATAGTTATTAAATAGACATAAAGAGAACACCAAAATTTAACGAGGTTAGGTCAAAATTATACCTACCTCCTCAAACACTACTAAAATAATATTTCACTAATAGAGAAAATATTACAAAGAGAAAGAAAGAATACAAATAGCCTTTAATATAGAAGAAGGCTTATATTTGTGGGATGCTTAACTAAGGAGGATGATGACTCTATTTATAATAAAAGAATTTCCCCTCCTCCTTATACACAACCAATGTGGAACTTTGCCAAAAAACCAACAAATCTCCACCTTGGCAAATTCCACACACATCTCTCAAAAATCCAATCTTCAGTAGTGTCTGCAAATTCATCTTTCAATTTGTAATATTAACCAAGTCTAAACAATGTTTAAACTTGACCGCAGTTACCACTTTTGTCAACATATCAGCAGGATTCTCAGTGGTCCGAATCTTCTGGATTATGACTCTACCTTCTTCTAGAATCTCTCGTACAAAGTGATATTGAACATCGATGTGCTTCGTCCTTGCATGGTAAACCTGGTTCTTTGCTAAATGAATAGCACTCTGACTGTCACAATGCACTTTGATGTGCTTCTGTTCCATTCCCAATTCACCAAGCAACCCTTGAAGCCAAATTGCCTCATTCACAGCCTCTGTAACTGTCATATACTCTACCTCTATAGTAGACAAAGCCACTGTTGACTGTAAGGTGGACTTTCAACTGACTGGTGCCTTTGCAAATGTAAACACATAACCAGTAGTTGATCGACGCTTGTCTAAATCACCTGCATAGTTTGAATCACAATACCCAACTACACACTGACCATCTTGTTTGTCCTGCTGAAAGACCAAACCAACATCTACGGTATTTAGAATGTACCGCAGAAACCATTTCACAGCTTGCCAATGCTCATTTCCATGATCATGCATATATCTGCTCACAACCCCAACTGCCTATGAAATATCGGGTCTCTTACACACCATTGCATACATCAAGCTACCAAAAACACTTGCATACGGAACCATTGACATGTATTCCTATTCTGCATCATCCTTAGGTGACATGGATGCACCGAGCTTGAAATGAGGAGAAAGAGGTGTACTAACTGGTTTTGACTTCTCATTCATGCCAAAACGTTTTAGTACCTTCTTTAAATATTCTTTCTGAGACAAAAAAAGCCTCCACAATTCCTTATACATTGATATCTCCATGCCTAGAATCTTCTTCGCTTCACCAAGATCCTTCATTTCAAACTCTCTGTTCAATTGAGTCTTTAGTTTCGCAATTTCTGTCTGACTCTTGGAAGCTATCAACATATCATCAACATAAAAAATATATATATATATGATCCATCTTGTAGCTTGCGTAAATACACACAATGATCATATTTGCTTCTTGTGTACTTCTGCCCTATCATAAACTTGTTAAATCGCTTGTACCACTGCCTTGGAGATTGCTTCAATCCGTATAGTGATTTTTCTAATTTGCACACCATCTCTTCTTTTTCAGAAACTTTGAATCCATCTGGCTGAGTCATGTAGATTTCCTCATCCAAGTCTCCATGTAAAAATGCAGTTTTTACATCCATCTGAACTAGTTCCAAATCCAACTGTGCTACCAAAGCCAACAAAATTCTTATGGATGAATATTTTACAACTGGAGAAAATACTTCATTATAATCAACTCCCTCCGTTTGAGCGTAACCTTTAGCCACCAATCTTGCTTTATAGCGGATGTTATTCTTGTCAAGAAATCCATCTTTCTTTGCAAATACCCACTTGCACCCAATTGTCTTCTTTCCCTTCGGAAGACTAGCTAGTTTCCACGTCTGATTCTTTTGAAGGGATTGCATTTCTTCATTCATGGAGATCCTCCACTTTTTATGTTATGAACTTTGGGCTGCTTCATTAAAAGTGGCATGAACGTCATCAATTGTAATTGGTGATGCAAAAGAGACTATATCAGTATAACGAGCAGGTTGTCTAATGGTTCTCTTTCCCTTTCTGAGTGCAATTGATTCATGTTATTGTGGAGGTTCTTGGGTCTGAACCTCTTCTTCATCTGACTCTTCTTCTACTATAGGAGAGTCATCATCAGTTTCTTTACTGGCTGGGTCAATTCCAATTCCTTCAAACTCCACATGTTTGGGAGTTCCATCTGTCTGCTCTAATTTTTCTGAAGTCACCTTTCTCAACATAGTAGATTCATCAAAGGTAACATCCCTGCTGAAGATTATTTTCTTTGTTTTTGGACACCAAAGACGATAGCCTTTCATACCAGAGGTGATCCCCATAAAGATCGCCTTCTTTGCTCTTGGGTCCAGCTTTGACTCCTTAACATGGTAGTATGCAGTAGAACCAAACACATGTAAGGACTCATAATCTGTAGCAGGTACTCCAAACCATTTCTCTAATAGTGTTTTACCACCAATAACAGTCGATGGTAAGCGGTTGACAAGGTGACAATCATAGACCAAAGCCTCAACCCAAAATTCTTTGCCTAACCCAATATTAGACAACATACACCGAACCTTCTTCACTAATATCCGGTTCATTCGCTCTTCCACCTCATTTTGTTGTGGTATAGATCTGACAGTGAAGTGTCTGACAATATCTTCTTCTTCACAGACTTTTAGAAATTGATCATTTTTGTACTCTCCACCATTATCTGTATGGAGACGTTTGATTTTTCTACATGTTTGAGTCTCCACCATCTTTTTCCATTTAAGGAAAAATCCTAGCACCTCATCCTTTGTCTTCATTGTATACACCCAAACTCTCCGGGGAAAATCATCAACAAAGGTGACATAATTGTGTGTTCCTCCCAATGAAGTTGTCTTTGAAGGCCCCCATACATCTGAATGAACATAATCCAAAATACCTTTAGTATCATGGATTGTTGTTCCAAATTTCACCCTCGTCTTCTTCCCTTTGATGCAATGCTCACAAAAAGCTAATTTGCAAGCCCGAGAACCCTTCAATAATCCTTGATCTATCAGCAATTTCAAGGATTTTTCACCAGCATGGCCCAAGCGCATATGCCATAACCTGGTTGATTCTGACTCCTGTTCATCAGTAGAAGCTGCCACTGCTGCTGTCCCAACAATTGTACTACCCAGAAAGTAAAACACATTATTTCTTTTTCGGATTCCCTTCATTATCACCAGTGCACCAGAGATAATCCTCATAATCTCATCTTTTGCCCTCACATCTAAACCTTTTGACTCTAAGGTTCCCACAGAGATGGGATTTCTCATTAAATATGGTACATAATAGACACCTGTTAAGGTTCTGATTGATCCATCTTGATTCCTCAAGTGAATTGAACCAATCTCAAGTGTGTCAATAGGGGAATTATTTGTTGTGTAGATAATTCCACCTTTTAGTTCTTTAAAATCAAAGAATCATTCTCTATTGGGGGTCATATAGTGGTTACAAGCTGAATCTAACAGCCATGAACTGGAACAGCTGGTTGATGGCGTAGCAGCGAATGCGAAATCTGAATCTGTATCATCATACTTGACCACATTTGATTCTGAGATAGTCTTTCCCCTTTCAGGTTTGCCTTTATTCTTTAGCCTGGGACATTCTTTCTTCAAGTGTCTTCTTTCTCGACAAAAGGCACATTCATCTTTGCTCAATCTGGACTTTGACTTCAATCTCACTTTCCTTCCTTTATTCTGAATCTTCGAATAACCTCTAACAATAAAAGCTTCTGCTTCGACACTTGTGTTTTCTTGTTTGTCTTTCTTTCTCAATGCATAACTACACAAGGCAGCAATTACTTCACTGAGAGACACATCAACCTTCCCATGAAGTAGAGTAGTTTCAAGATACTCAAACTCATCAGGAAGTGATCCCATCAACATCAGAGCTAGATCTTCGTCTTCAAAAGTCATGTCCATATTCATCAGATCAGTCACCAGCAGATTAAAGCTAGTAATGTGATCATTCATAGTGGTACTTGATACATAGTTGAAGCGGAACAATCTCTTTTTCATATAGAGCTTGTTCTGACCGCTTTTCTTCAAAAATTTCTCCTCTAGTACCTTCCACAATTTACTTGCAAAAGTTTCCTTAGAAAATGCATACTTATGCTCTCTAGAAAGACACGATCGAATAGTACCACATGTCAATCTATTGATTCTCTTCCATTATTTCTCCTCAATATCATTTGGTTTTTCTCCTTCAATAGCAATGTCTAGACCCTGCTAAAATAGGGCATCTAGAACCTCACTTTGCCACATTTCGAAATGACCAGTGCCATAAAAAATCTCCACTGCAAATCTAACATTTGTCACAGCATTTCTTGCGAATGTTTTCGTGTCGTCTGCCATTTCTGCTACAAATTCTATTTAATAGCTGTCAATACGGAATGTCAATTACCCCAAGGAATTTTTTTCTGATGTGTAAGATCAGCCTAAGCCGCAACCACAGAGCATACTAAAATAAACCAAGAGCGCTGATACCAATTATTGTGGAATTCGAGTTAATTTCCACCAATAATAACAAATTCACCTTGAAAACTATTATCTAGGTGACTAGTGTGAAAACGATTATACTAAAAATCACACCAAGGTAGATTCCCAGGAAAGATGAGGGGTCACAATGATCCCTCTTAAAACCCACTTTCCTTATACAGAACTACCAAGACAAGTACTTTTAATAGGATAATAATTAACAACAACTGTACCCGACAATAGTTATTAAATAGACATAAAGAGAACACCAAAATTTAACAAGGTTAGGCCAAAATTTTGCCTACCTCTTCGAACACTACTAAAATAATATTTCACTAATAGAGAGAATATTACAAAGAGAAAGAAATAATACAAATAGCCTTTAATATATAAGAAGGCTTATATTTGTGGGATGCTTAACTAAGGAGGAAGATGGCTCTATTTATAACAAAATAATTTCCAATCCTCCTTATACACAATCAATATGGGACTTTACCAAAAAAACCAACAAAGACAATGCACTTGATAATGGCAGAAAGTGAGGACTTTCCTCTGCAATAATTAACACCAGGAATAGCAAAGAAAATAAGACAATGCACTTGATAATGGAAGAAAGTGAGGACTTTCCTCTATGATAATTAACACCACGAATAGTAAAGAAATTAAGACAATGCACTTGATAATGACAGAAAGTGAGGACTTCCCTCTACAATAATTAACACCATTATTTAATTTGATTTGATTGAATCAGATTTTTTTTAAAAATTTGAATTTGGATCGGGTCGAGTTTATGGTGAAAAGTACTCGATTCGACTCAACCTAAAAAATAATATAAATTTATCTTATATATTTAGGAATAATTATAATAATAATCTTATATTTTTTTCAATAAGTTCTTATTATTTTAATAAGAGAAAATAACTTCAGTGACCGAAAATGTCTTATAATATACGATTTTAACCAACTTTTTTTGGATTTGCAAAAATAACCAACAAATTCGCAACACGATTTCAAATTCGCAACACGAACTCTAATTTCTCAACACAGCGAATTTGGAATTCGCAACTCGACATGGAAATTTTCGCAAAGCGAATTTAGTTTTCGCAACGCGAACGCTTATTACCGATATATGTAACACACAACTATTTGCAACGTGAATTCGTCAATTTCGTAACTCAATTACCGATATAGGTAAACACGGTAGAAAAAATCCGGTAAAAAAAATCCGAATTTGCCAATTTGAAAGCTGAGTGGCAAATTTGGCAAATTCATGTTGCGAAATGTAAAATCTCGCATCTTAAAAAAAATCATTTCGACAGTTCGTTTGTTTGGTTAAAGTTAAATGAACGAACGAACATGAACATACCTTCGTTCGTGTTTGTTCAATTCATTTACAGACGTAGGTTTAGCTAAGTGATTCACGCGTGGACTTAGCAACTAGGATGTCCCAGGTTGAAAACCACTCCAGTGCATTTTATGTCCTTTAATTTTTTTCTTTAAGATACGAGATTTTATATTTCGCAACACGAATTTGCCAAATTCGCAACTTAGTTTTCAAATTGTCTAATTCGGATTTTTTACCGGATTTTTTCTACTATGTTTACCTATATCGATAATTTAGTTGCGAAATTTACGTTGCGAAAATTTTCATGTTCGAGTTGCGAATTCTAATTCTTTGTTTGCAAATTCCAAATTCGCAGTAATTCGAAATTGGAGTTCGTGTTACGAATTTAAAATCGCGTTGTGAATTTGTTGGTTATTTTTACAAATCTAATTTTTTTTGTTAAAACGTATATTATAAGGTATTTTTGATCACTTAAGTTATTTTCTATTTTAATAAATAAAAATATTATTTTTAATAAGTATATTTATTTGAAATCAAATTAAATCGAATTTGAGTTTTACATTATAAAATTAAATCGTCTCTAAATTTGAATCAAATCAAATTTTTAGTAAAAAATATATATTATTGAATCGGATAAGACTAATAAAAAATCTGACTAGATCTTACCCATATTCATCCCGTTAAAAATCTCAGGCTGTAGCCTCCTGCCAAGAGTATCTTGCTACTATACACCTAAATATCTCCAATGCATTCTTGTAGGGACACTTCATGTCTAATCAATTATTTTTTATTTTTAGTGTTTAAATTTATTTTTACCTTTAATTTGAATTAAAATATTTGAATATGTTGATTTTTCACTTTTTTTTTTTACATATTCCACTGATGATAATGTGATTTTGATGATAAATACTATGTAATCAAAGACACAAATATAAACTATAATTTAAATTTATGATTAGGATCTAACTTTTTGATTCACCCGAAGATAACAAAAATCTCGTAAAAGGTAAACTCACTCATTTTGAGGAGGTATGATAATCGTAATTTTCATTTATATTAGAATACCACCTCATACGAATCGTGAAAATTAACCAATATTATTTGCTCAAATAATTTCTCCATGAAACATGACGTTTACTGTCGAATAGCGCCCGATTAGGTGTACTTAACGAGTTTGGTAATTCGTGAGCGGCTCGAATTTGATTCGATCAAAATTTAATAAATGTTTAACTCGAGTTAATTCTATTTGAACTCGACTTAAAATCTTAACGAACTGAATCGAGTAAAGTCTAACTTGACTTAAGACGAACATGGTGACCAACAACAAGCATAGCAATGAACTTGTTAAGAAATCTGTCTCTCTCACTCTGTACGTACAACAATGGTGGAACAGAAATCAAAGTTTTATAGCCATGTGATGTGAGAAAACAAGAAGCGGCAAATAACAAAATCAGCACGTAATTGTGACCCTACGACTTCCAGAAATAGCAAAGAAATTAAGACAATGCACTTGATAATGGCAGCAAGTGAGGACTTCCCTCTACAATAATTAACACCATGAATAGACATGTGATTTGAATTTGATCACTTTTAATTTGATTTGATTTGATAGAGTAGATTTTATTTTAAAAAAATTGAATTTGAGTCCGGTCGAACTTAGGTTGAAAATATTAAACTCGATCAAACCCAAAAAATAATATAAATTTATCTTATATATTTAGGGATAATTATAATTATGGATGAGAATGAGACCAGAACCCAAATGGTTCTGACCCGATCGGGTCGGAATCTTTTTAAAAAAAATTCGGGTCGGGTCAGGGAGGGTCGGGTCAGTGAGGGTCGGGTTTTTTTTAAGTGTGATATTCGGGTCGGGTCGTGTTCGGATTTAGGGTGAAAAATACACGACCCGATCCGAAAAAAATATATAATTTTACCTTATATTTTATGAATAATTATGATAATACCACTCTATATATAATTTTTTCAATTAAATCACTGTTTTTATTAAATAATTTTTTATTTCGGGTCAGGTCATGTTTCTAAATTATATATCGAGTCGGGTGAAACCTTTTTTGGGTCGGGTCGGATCGGGTCTCGAGTATAGGCTCCCTTGTTCTCGGGTCGGGTTAGGTGGACCAAAAACCCGACCCATTCTCATCCCTAATTATAATAATAACATTATATATATTTTTTTCAATAAATTCCTATTTTAATAAATAAAAATATTATTTTTAATAAATATATTTATTTAAAATCAAATTAAATCAAATTTAAATTTTACATAAAAAATTAAATCGAGTTCAAATCATATAAAATCATCTCTAAATTTGAATCAAATCAAATTTTAAGTAAAAAATATATATTATTGAATCAGATAATACAAATAAAAAATCTGACTCAATCTTACACATATCCATCCCCAGTTAAAAATCCAGGCTGTAGCCTCATGCCAAGAGTATCTTGCTACTATACACCTAAATATCGGCGATTTGACCTGACTCGCCTTTAACGAATATTTACTTTTTTTTTGGTACCGTTTAATATATATTTCTCGAAGTGACACCCTTTCGATTGTGTTGGCGAAAGGCGCGTCCCCGAGGACGCGCTTTACCTGTGTTTTCGCTGAGTTGAATGCCACGTGTGGAAGACGCACCCCCGGGGACGCGCCTTTCGCCAGCTCGACTGCCACGTATTTTGTTTAATAATAAATATTTTATTTTTATTATTATTATAAATTAAATGTAAGAATTATCAAATGCATTTTTTTTAATGTTTGTTAAAGGTGGAGTGAATTATCTACATTAATATGATAGAACAATATATGAAAACCAGTTTTGACTTTATTGTAGTTATAGGAAAAATATATGAAATTATAATATTACACATATGGTTATATTATTATTTTTGATTTTGATTATCGATCTATTAATTTTATTAGTTAATTATGTTAAATGTTTCAATCTAGTCATCTCTTATCAATATTTAACGAAAATATTGATGCATAAGTTAATAATTAGTATAATTACATATTTATCTTCAAGACTTACATATTTTATGAAATTAGTCTTATTGAAAATTTAATTTAATAAATTTAATTCTCCAATCAGAACATGAAATGTGTCATCGTATACATAAATTTTAATAACTTTAATTTGTTTTAATTTAATATTTTTCTCTACTTAGAAGGTGGAATTATTATTATATTTTAAAAAAAATTATAACTAATAAATATAATTATTATATTAAATAAATATATTAAAAATATTATGTATTTAAAAGTTAAAAAAAATTATTTAGGTGTACATACATTGACAAATTATATAATGCAATAACATTAAATTATTAGAAACAAAAATATTCATTTAAATACAATATTAATTACATAAGAGTTAACGGTTATATGATGATAACAGAGCTGTACATTTTTTTATATGTGCCCGATGTTTCTACATGCCCACATCGTTTTGTTCTGTTGACTCCTCCCGAATATCCATATCACAATGTATTCTAGTAGATTTTGGACGACCTGAGTCCCTCAATAGCAATGGATCTGGTACAATTGTAGTTTTCAAAATGCGAATGTGAGCAAGCAACAATGACATGAGAGCATGGATATTTGAGTGCTTGAAAGAACCACAATCGCACCCTCTCTTGCAGATTAACTCTGAAAGAGTTAGCTCCAATCCCTTGCAGCGGACGTGGCATTTCGGTTACACGAAACAATTCACGGTGCGAGAAAAAATTTGTAACTAACATCCCATTTGATGCAGCCACTTTTTTCTGTAAATCAACTACTAGTCTTAGGTGGTAAATATGTCCGTTTTGCATCCAAGTAAGAGCTTGTCCACCAAGCTTTGCAAAGAGTTGACCCAAACGAAAATAAGTCATTTTAACCAACGCCGTGACTGGTAAATGACGCGCCCCCTTTAAGGTTGAATTTATTGCTTCAGCCAAGTTTGTTTTCATATGACCATAGCGATACCCCCCGTCATATGCATTTGTCCACATTTCTTTGCTGATGTCCATAATGTACTCGCACCCCTTTTTATTTTTGCCAAACAGCTCTTGTAGCATCGACTCAAACCTTTGAGGTAAGAGTTCGTAACCTAAGCCATTAGGAATATGTAATAGTTAATATGAAGTATAAATAATAAGAAATTGATAGAAAAATTGGGAAAAAGTAACATACCCATCCGCACGACTAATTGACGTTCATCGTTCTTCTTGTATTTTCCGTAATAGTTTGCAGCAATATGACGGGCACAATAACAATGTTGAACATGTGGAGGTCTATACATTGTACCCAAATAGTCCATTGCTGCTTTTATCCCAGCTCCTCGGTCTGAAATAATGCATACTCGTTCTCTGATGACAACATGTAAACATAATTTTTTAAGGAAAAAAGCTCAAGACTCAGTGTCTTCTCCTTGAACGAGGGCAAACGCAACAGGAAGAATATTGCGGTTTCCATCTTGGACCACAACCAATAATAAAACTTGCTTGTATTTCCCATACAAGAAAGTACCATCAAAATTGTGACATCTGGTTTACAGTACTTGACTGCATTAATACACTGAGGGTAAGTCCAAAAGACACGGTAAAATTGGCAGCGATCGCGAACCATTCGATCATTCACGTAATGATGTTGAGTTTCGAACTCAACAATTGTCCCGGGATTAAGTATTTGCACAACATGAAACCAACTGGGCAGCTCGTTGTAAGAGGAATCCCATTCGCCATGAAGTTTGCAAATGGCATTCTGTTTTGCCAACCACGCTTTTTTATATGACAGTGTACCCATATTGTGACTGTATATCAGAAATCAACACTGCAACAGCTATATGAGCTTTGCTTCACATGGCATGATTGCTTGACAAATAAGTTGGAGTCCAAGTTGGGATGATGATACCTGTCCAAGGACCGTGTTGGTTAGTTCCCATAAGTGTTCTTCCTCCCCCTTGACATCCGTTGTCACGTTGGACGCAGTAGCAGACATATTTCTCCGTGTTAGATCGATCAACTCGGGACTTAACTGAGTTACGAATATTGTAACTCTTTATTGCCATCATTGCTTCCTCCTTCGATGCGAACTCCATTCCAATATGTAAATTACCGTCATTGACTAATAATTGAAGTCCATAGTTGCTAACATCAGGAAGATCTGGAAATTCAGGCTCATACATTGCATCATAATCAGCCTCATACATATGTGCAGGAAGTTCGCCTGGTGTTGTATTTATCGGAACGTCATCCTCGTCCTCATCAGAATGTACGTTAAACTGTGGTGAGTCAGGTTCAACGAATAATCCTATTTCAGAACCATCTGCACCTGGCTCCCGAAGAGGTTCTTCTGGTGGAGATGAAGGTTCCTCCGATAATCCAATGTTGAGGTCAAATAAGTTCCCGCTTGCGTGTCCTCGCCTTGAACTTGAGGGCATTGTATCATGTGGGATGTGAATAGACTGCCGTCTCCTAGGTGCTCCAGGAATATATTGCGTACAACCATACTGACGGAGCACGCGATCAACTGGATGCCACTCAATAATAGCATAACATATAAGAGGTATAACCGATATCCATACCTCTAATGACCCACTAAGGTGGGGTGGGATGCAAGCTTTCACTTCATCGCTCGCATAAGGTATCCACTGAAACTGAAATATAAATATACAATTCAAATAAATAAAATATTCTAATTATATCTAGCATTTTAAATTAAAATATTAATAATTAAACAAATTTAAAAACATACCTCAGACCCAACTTTCGTATCAATAAGTAAATGAATTTTCTCTAACCCAGTAGGTATACTTTTATGGTCCTTTCTTTTCATCGACCACCTATGAAATATAATATAAACTAAATATCACCCTATTTAATTAAAAATATTTAAATCAAAATTTAGTTCGAAAATTACCTCAACAATAAGGGGAATACGTATGGTTCATTCACGATCGGACATAAGAAAGGCATGCGGAACCATGCCCATGATTGTAGAAGCAGAAGACATCCACCGATAGCAGTTTTCTTATAATTCGTCGCCCGACATATTTCTCTAAAGAGAAATGCCAAAACTGCAGCGCCCCAACTATATCTTCCAGCTTCATCAAAATCGATTAGATGCTGCAACCACATATGCACCTGGTTGCGAGATTTGTCGGGCATCAATATTCATCCAATTATTCGTAGAATATATGCCCGAGCACATGCCTTTGCTTGATCATCTGAAGCATTTTCATTTAAAACCTCAAAATTAGCTTTCAACCAAGATAAAACTATTCTACCTCCATTAAACTCTGGCGGAGCAGCTCCAAGATAATCAATGCACTTGACTGCCAATAACCATCCGCATACCACACATCATATTTCCATCGACGGAAGCCCCAGATGCATAGAGACATCCTCCAATGTAATTGTGGCCTCTCCACATGGAAGGAAAAGTGTGTCTCGGCCTCCACCTCTCAATCAGTGCAGAAATTAGGACAGGTTCGGTTTGCAACCGCCAATAATTGTTGCAATATACCCGAACCCGGCAGAAGCCAAATATGGCAAAATACGTTCCGGTGTCGTATACGTGGATTTTTAATAAAAGTCTAAAATACGATCAGTATCCAATAATACATTATAAAAATATAAATTCATATAAATTCATAATAACTTTAAAATAAAAATAAATTTAAATATTAACATTAATTATAAAAATATTACCATATCGCTAAAATGTCTGGAGATATGATCAATATCCAATCGCAACAGCATTTCGTTTTCCATTATAACTGTAGACAAACAATATAATGAACAAAAAATTAATAATTCTAAATAAATAATAAATATAAATATTATTTTAATAAAAATATAATATTTACATAAATATATTAATATAAAATATAATAACTATTTAAAAAATACAACATAAAAAATTTTCTTACCACTAATAACAAATTTAAAACTCAAATAGTTAGAGAATTTGAGTTATATAAGAGAGAAATGATTTTGGTGTGAAGAATGAGGGAGGGTTGAGGGGGTTTATATAGGGGAGGAGGGGGGTAGTTAGGAAAACGGATGGGGCATTTATGACATTTAATGGAAGGCGCGTCCCCGGGATGCGCTTTCCACACGTGGCAGTCGAGCTGGCGAAAGGCGCGTCCTCGGGGATGCGCCTTCCACACGTGACATCCAACTCAGCGAAAACACGGGTAAAACGCGTCCCCGGGGACGCGCCTTTCGCCAGCTCAGCCGAAAGGGTGCCACTTCGAGAAATATATATTAAACGGTACCAAAAAGGTAGTGTTTGGTCAAATCGCCCCTCAATATCTCCAATGCATTCTTGTAGGGACACTTCATGTGACATGTCTAATAAATTATTTTGTTATTTTTAATGTTTAAATTTATTTTCACCTTTAATTTGAATTAAAATATTTGAATATGTTTGATTTTACACTTTTTTTTTACATATTCCACTGATGATAATGTGATTTTGATAAACTTAACCATAAATACTTTTATTAATAAATAAATTTAAATTATTTTTTATAATAGAAACTGCTATCTATATTAGAAACGTAAAATATTCAAGATTATCATAAAGATTTATAATTATAGAGGTAAAATAAACATATAATTAAAAATATTTTTCTATAACTAATAACACGAAAAACAAGTTACTTAGATCATACAAGTGACATACAAAGAAAAGGTTGAAATTTTATCTAAAAAAACTCAAACAAAATATAGATATCAATAGATCTGACTATGTTGATAAATAAATCACAATACACGATCGGAATATTGAAAGACAACCAACAAACCACAAATTATAACCAATCGTTATGATAAAATTATCTATGAACGCAAACCTTGTAACCAAACTCAATCTGATGATCCAAAATAGAAAAATATCAACATGATAACGAATAAATTTATCTTGATTATTTGAAGCGACATCAAATCAATCATTAGAAAAATAAATGAAAAAATAACTAAACAATCGTTAAAGAAGATTGAAAATATATCAAATGGTATAGTAAAACGAGCCATAAAGTATAATTAATAGAGACTAAAAAACAAAATAAAAAAAAAATGATATAATAAAATAAAATATCAAGGTCGATGACCAACATCAAAATTAATATCATTGCTAAAAAAGAGTAAATGGTGTTGTGTGAAATTAATATTTAAGATCAATTGAATAAGCCAATTGGTATTTTTATAGTTGAAACCATTATAACCATAATATCTCTATAAAAAAAATTAACCTATTGATGATAGATACACACTCTTAAGGTCGTATCTGGACCTGGATAGAAGAGACACATGTCCAGGGTCCAGAATTTTAATAATGTATTATATTTATAAAAAGATAGTTTTATTATAGTTATAGTGTCAATTATTTTTAATATTTATTATTAAGGATTCAATTTTCTCTCAATTTTTATTATTATGAGCTTATTTTTTTAATATTTATTGTTAAGAGCATACTTTTATAATTTTTTTTTTAATATTTGTATAAGTGTCCATTTTTTTGCCAATATTTTTCTAATACTTATTATTAAAGGTCTAATTTTTTTTAATATTTATCATCAGGGAATCAATTTTTTTAATATTTGTTATTAGGACATACTTTTAAAATTCAACTTCTTTTCTAATATTTATTTGTTATTATGAGTCTAATTTTTTTAGTATTTTTTATTACATGTCTATTTTTTCAATTTTTCTTATTATGAGTGTACCCTTAAAGTTTATTTATTTTAATATTTGTTATTAGGTACATATTTTTCAATACTTGTTATTATAAAATTGTCCTTAAATTTTATTTTTTAACACTCGCTATTATGAACAATTACTTAACTAAAGAAATGTAACCACAACAATGAATGCTATGCGGCAGTGATGACATCGTCTGAAACCGCGATATCTACAATCGTTATGTCCACGATAGCATATGTTATTAAAAATTTACAATCACAATATAGTGGCCGTAATATAATTAGTTATGTATGCAAAAACAATAAACATTATAAAATCAAAGACACAAATATAAATTATAATTTAAATTTATGATTAGGGAGTTAATTTTTTTATTCACCCGAATACCACAAAAATTAACCAATATTATGTTCTCAAATAATTTCTCCATGAAACATGTCGTTTTCTGCCTGGCATTTGGATTGTGAGCAACTCGTGAACGGTTTAAATTCGACTCGGTCAAAATTCGATAATGATTGACTCGAATTAGTTCGACTCAAACTCGACTCGATACTTTAACGAGCTGAACCAAGCAAAGTCTAACTTGACTTGATAAATTCGCGAGCAATTCGTTAATTTTTTAAAATATGTTTTTATTAATTACTTCAAAATTATTTCATTCAAAAAATAAATCTAAATAATTGGTATTAATTTATTAATAAATAATAAAAATAATAAGTTAATTAATCTATTATTTTTAATAAATAGTAAAATATTATTAATTAATAATATTATTTTAATACAAAAAAACCAACCCTAATATCCTCGTATAGAATTAGTAAATTTTATTTTTAGTTAAAAAAATAAGGTGAATTTTTTAGTGAGTTTAATGAGTAACGAGTCGAGTTGAGCAACAATTTTTTTTAACGAGCACGAGTCAAGCATAATTTTAAACGAGTTAGCACCCAACCAAATTTGGATCTTTACAAACCGTACTAAATGATCAAATTGTATTATCACGTCGGTTTTCAGCCAAAGTTAGCACCCAACCAAATTTGGTAGCATTTGTTTGTTTGGTTTAATTTTTTTTTTGAAAGTTAAGGTAGTAAAACATATCAAAATTGATAGTTTAAATATTAAACGAGTTAATTTTTAATGAGTTTAACAAGCAACGAGTTGAGTTGAACAACAATTTTTTTATCGAACACGAGTGAGCGCAACACAATTTTCCATAAACAAGCTGTTCAGAAATCACCATGAAAAGAAAAAAAAATACAAATTCCAAATAAATTATCAGACCTCTTCAACTTTCACCCTGCAGTTTTGGTTGTATTGACTTGTAGTGTTTCATCCAGCATCCTCGCCCTCCATGGATATCGACATTATAACGCTCGTTGACTGTCGCCAGCGGAGCGTTGTATCCACACCAGGTTTAAGTTCTCGAGAAGTAGAAGCCACGTGAATCACCTCAAGCCTTCTATAATACCGTCATTCGACGGTTTTCACCGGAATTAAGGAATTTGTCAGAGTTTCTTTGGCAAGTTGTAAGTCTTCTTAAGGAACTTGGCCGCCGTCTCGTCATTCCGGTAACACAAAACTCGCAAGAGTGTGTTCGGTTCCGTGGAACTCCACTGACCAGAGGTTGGTGGCAATGGCAGTTTGGATTTAGCAGCAGAACCGTAACTCTCTGTGGTCATGTATTTGAATTGCTCAATCAGGCTGTCCGTATCGGTATGAAATAATGGGAGGATGGCCTTAACTGTGGCTGAAAACTTTTCGATCAAATCGGTCGGAAGTCCATCGCCGTTGGACCAAAACAAATCCGTCAAGAACTTAAAATCTTCTGCTATTGCTTCGTAATCTTGCGGGCTGAAAACACGAGCAGGGCCTCCGGCAAGTAAAACCAGTAGGAAACCATCGAAAGAAGCTTTCATTATTTCGGTAATAACTCGTGTTCTAACTCTGTCATGCACAGTTAATGAAATTACCTCCAGATAGTGCTCGAGCTCCTGAAGAAAAGGTTCAATTCTAGACGATGAAACTTCACCGACATACAAGCCATCCCAGAGGACATGACTTAGATCGTTGAAGATGACCTTATACGCAGTTACCTCGCAGAGTTGTTGGATCCCTTCCAAACAAGCAGCAGCCGTAAGCTCGAAGGTTTTCCCCATCCCGTTGGAAACATTGTCAACATGAGGAGATTCAGAACTTCTAAGATGCACAATTTTCCTTTTTGCCAAGACATCCAACTCCATTCGAACATGCTGAAGAGTATTAATACGACAGCAGAGCCGGGGTATCCCAAACGAGTCATTGCCGTTTGTAGTCCCAACCTGAGATTTCCTACTCTGTGCCATCTGGAGCTTCTCCTTTTTCTTAAATACGCCCGGAAATTTTGATCGTGTTGAACATCTAGTCAAAGCAGGCATTGATGGAACAAAAGTACTTCGGGTCCCTGTAGATCAGAAGATGGTGTATCATCAAAATCGATAACTTCAGAAGAAAGAAAGAAAAGAAATCCATTCGTATATCTTCTATAGACCGTGTAAAATACGTACCACAGCCAGACTTCGCCTTCAATACGTAATTCTGAAGACATCTGTCAATACCATTGGTTAAATCAGGAAGCAACGCAGCATGTATGGATATCGGTAACAAAAAGAATGCTTCCAAAGCTTCATCTACAATTCGCAAAACTTCAACAGCAGAAGGAGCAAATCGCTCTTTATTCACCCGTGGATCCCATACCTGCAAAGAGGCGAGAAACAGAATCGTATAGCAATGGATCATAAGCAACTAAATGAGATTCAAGACAATACAGAGGCAGGAAACCAAGTATAATCTACAAACATAAACAAAATTTCCCTGTAAAACAGCTTGCATCTTCAGATCTTCCAATTACGGAAAGACGACAGAAGAATATTTGACTCACTCAAACCACCATCAAAATGTTAAAGGAACGAAAGCCATTCATACCTCTTGCTGCAGATTCCTATCGATCCATTCCTTCAGTCTGTCTATTCTAGTCTTTATCCATGATTTCACCAGATTAGAGACTACGGATTCAGCCTCATAAGGAGGCATCTCCCTTATGATTGACTTCCCACCGTCCTCGCTCTCCACCGAGTTTTCAACCGCGATCTGCACCAGATCTTTCTCCAATTTTTCCGCTGCTTTCAGCACTTGCAATATATCCGGTGTCAATTCACCAATGCCGGAAACAAATTGCTTCAGCTCGTTCCCATAGCAGGAATGAAGAGTGGCAACAGCCACACCGGCAGGAAGAGGATGCCACCTCTTTAATATTGGACTAAATATCGCCTTCTCACTGAAAGCCAGCGTACATACATCCTGTGCGAGGATGGAAAGGAAAGGAAGCTGATTTTGCTGGTTCTTATTCGATGAACGTTTGTTAAGTTTCACCTTCTCCATTATCTGTCTAAATACATTATCAAAAGGCGCAACCCTGAGTCATTTTCAGACAAATTTAAGAGCTAACAAAACAATGATCATAGTTTCGAAAGAGTAGTAGTGAGCCACTTGGACTTTAGGAAACTTGCCTTAACAAAAGCAGTACGGAGTGATGATCGTATGTACTTATCAACCCTTTCGTGAGCGACATCAATTTCCTTTCTTTTCTTATGGTACTCCTGCGAGATATCCTCTACCATTATCTTTGCCGATAGAACCCCCATAGAAACAACACATTCCATTAACTCGGTGTTATCACTATTGAAATAATTGTGGTAGGCAAGAAGCTTTTTCTCAGCCCAACCTAAAATTGCACTTAAAGTAGAACTCAATATCTTGGAGTAATCTGGATCTTTCATGGCCTTCGAATCCTTTTCGACTTCCATCAACAGATTATTGGCAGCAAACAACAGATCGGCTTCCACTTGACCGGCTACAACGTAACGGTTAAACAATATCCACAAGAAACACAGATTATGCAGCATCTGGTTCATCCCGAGGACTACCCATGTTTTTTTAACAAGTTCAAGAACCTCATCAACTTCTTCGATGACAGAAGTTTCATCATTAACATCGAAACAGGCTTCGAGCAGCACTTGGTAAATTCTGAGATTCAATGGGAATCCATCTGCCCAGTGGCTGGTCTCAGAAACAGACCCGTCGAAGCTTTTCCGGCAAGCAAGAGATAAAACAATGCTCCGGAGGGCTTGCATCGATTCGTTGTTTTTCCCAGTCTCCAAGGGCTTCTCCAGGGCTCCACGGATGATCTTCCGTAGTCTCTGAGGATCGCTGTCGGCATTGTCCAGTGGCAAGAGAGGATGCAACAGTAGTCCGGCTTCGAGAAGCTTCAGGTTTCGCCTCTGCCAAGCTTCGTATTCGCCTTGGTTCGGAAAATCCGAGGGTTTCAGTTGCTGCAACATCTCAAGTGGCAACACTATGGACTCTATCCTTCTTCCCAACTGATAAAAATGAAGTGGGGGGGGGGGGGAAATCATAATTGACTCAAATTCCATAAACATTCCACATAATCAACAATTTGAATTATCCATTTGTGTACAAGACTCATGATTCCAGCACAAATTATCAAAATCAAAAGAGAAAAAATAAGAAAACTAATTGCACAAACTATTACATTACTTAAGCTTAATTAACAGAGGAAAAACTGAAAGAAAAAAAGATTACTGCACAATTTTTAACAGACCTGAGCAGCAGCGACTCTCAAAAGAGCTCTTCGAACCCTGGAATCCGTTTGCTCTGAAATTCCCATTTGAACCCTCAACAACTCCCCAATCGTAACCGCCTTTTTGACTCGTTCCGAGTCCGATTCGCCGCTCACTTTCCTCCTCCGAGACGATCTCAATCCCAAAGCCTTCTTCACTTTACTCGCCGCCGTCGACGTCAACGACCTCTGCAACGACGCCGACGACGTCAAACTCGGCGTCGGTGCCGCCGACCTCTCCGAATTCCTCTCCGACTGCGATATGTAAGTCAAAGGCTTCCCACCGGTAGTCCGGCAAGCTCCGATCAGAATCTCGTAAGCGGTCTCCCGGAGCTCCGTTTCAGATAAATTCGTCGCCAACTCCCCAAAAGGAGACGTCAGCGTTTCGGTCAAGTAATTAGGCATCGCCGCTGCCGTCGTCGTCGTCGTTTGATGATGATTGGTGCGTCGTTCGGCTTGGCTGGAAGTTCTTTCCCTTAATCTACCACCCGGCATGCTTAAAGAATTTCCAGAGTTAAAAAGAAATAAATTAAACGGGGCTTAAAGAAGAAGGTTTAATGGGACTTTTGTTAATTTATTGGTTTAAAGATTCTTGCTTTACTTTAAAGGAAACAAAATGAAAGTTCTGCAAATTATCAATCAAACACCCAAAAAAAGTTAAAAGGAACAGAAATTAGACAGAGAAGGAATTTGGTATTTTTTTCCCCCTTTTTTCTCGAGAAAAAAAATAATGAATTTTGGATGAGAAATGAAGTGAGAAGAAAATAAATTAACTGACGGTGCCGTTCTCTTTCTCGGCAGCCAACCAGACTGAGTCAGGAAGCGCGTGCATGTAGTTTTTTAATAATAACAGTTTTTTAAAATTTAAATTTTAGGTCTAATTAAGGGTTAAGTACACAAATGATCCCCGACTATAGGATACATCTTTATTAAGTTCATTGACTATTAAAAGTTACATATGATCATTCGACCACAGAGTGTTGCTTTGTTGAGTCCATCGACTATTAAAAGTTAAAAAATGGTTAATTGAATATTCATTATATTCCAAACTCGTCATTTTCTATTAAAAAATTTACGGTATTCTCAACTAAATGTTAACCTATTAATTGTGAAATAATAAAATCTAATTTCAGAATCTCAAATGACTATTATATCTCAGTCATCATGTTAACTTCCAACTTAGACAACCACCAATTTTTTAATGAAAAATGACGAGTTTGTAACATAACGAATAGTTAGGTGATTATTTTATAACTTTGAATAGTTGAAGGACTTAATAAAATAATATTCTATAATCAAAGGACTATTTTGTAACTTGTGATAGTAGAGAGACTTAATAAAATAATACTCTATAATTGGAGACTATTTGTGCACTTTACCCTTAATTTAAATTTTAATTATTTTATTATATTTAAATCATCTCACGTAAATAATCCCGACTATAAAATACTATTTTAAATATGAATCAGCTTATGCAAACATGTAAATTAAATTATTTTTTTAATTAATCACTGATATTCGATATATTGACCGACTAATTCATATCGAGTACTGCAGAGGCGAGGGCGACCCTCAACCCAGTTTGTTCCATTCACAAACGGCAGGATTCGAACCCTTGACATTGCTTAAGGGATATAGTGTCTCGTCCAACTATACCAACTGTTGGTTGTATTCGAATTTTGATAAATATTTACTCCATTTTTCTTTAATTATTGCATTGATAATAACTTTGAAGTGTATGTGTGACCTAAATTCACCATAATTACAAGCAATTTATTTTATGTTTATTTTTCTATGATTTTTTTACTTAAAAAACATACTTAAAGTATTTTAGAGATGGTTTTGTACATTTATTAAAATAGTAATATTGTATAAAATGTAATAATTAACTAATTTATTCATTTAAAAACATTTTATAATCAATTACAGTACACTTAAGTTTTATCATATTGTAAATATTGTTATAAATTAGTGTATAAATTAGTATCTCAGATTGAATATATTATAATTACCGATTGATTTGTGTATTATAATTATAAATGAAATAGTGTCCTCGTTATTCTTTAAAATAGGGTAAATTTCGCATTTATTATCTAAACTATCAATTTTGATTTGTTTTAGTACCTAAACTTTTAATATTTTTAAAGCCATACCCAATGTTTAGTTTTCATTTCATTTTTGTACCATATCTTAACACGTTTAGTATCTAAACTATCAATTTTGATTCGTTTTAGTACCTAAACTTTAAAAAAAAAAATTAAAACTTAGCGTTAAATTTTGAATCGGTACTAAAATTAAACATAAGTTAAAGTTTTTAATGGGTGCTAAAATAAAACAAAAATTAAAATTTAAGTATAATTTTAAAAAAATTAAAAATTTAAATACTAAAACAAATCGAAACTAATAGTTAATGACCTAAAAAGTAATTATATTGTGAAGTGAGGAGCCAATTAAAAGAGACGTAACATAGACACAAGAGTGAGTGCATGAAATGACATTTGACAAATGAAAATCATCCACCTATCTTCTATCTTATCTTTGAATAACTAATACGAACGTTATTAAAAATTTTAATATTTTTTTAATATTTTTGATAAAATATTATCTAAAATATTAATTTTTTTTTATCAAAAATATTAATTTGCTATTTAATTTTTGGTAGAAAAAAAATAATATTTTAGGTAATGTCCAATTTTAATATTTTCGATAGAAAAATAATTTTAGGTAATGCCCAATATTAACATTTATATAAAAAATAATAATGTTTTAAGTAGTGTTTTACCAGAAATATTAAAATAATAATAATATTTCTGATAGCGCATTTCCTTAAACGTATATTAAGACTTCCGCAACTGAGACATCCCCTCATTTTCTTCACTTCATTCATCTAATATTTTTTTTTCATTTTCTTCATTTGATCTAGGGTTTATAACACTTTTAGGTTTAATTATTTGTTTTTGTGTTCACAATATGTTCATTTAATGATTATTTTTGAAATTATATCTATTTTAGTATTCGTTAATAAGCTTGATTATCGATTAAATTAAAACGATAATATATCATGATATAACAATAGTTTTAATATGTAAAATTGATCCATTTATATTAATTTGATCATAATTTAATAAAGATTCAATATTTAAAAAACAGATTAAAGGATCATTTTGTCCCTAAATAAATAGGATATCAACAAGGTTATCCCTACTTTTTAATTGCATTAATTTTGTACTTGGAATCATTTAATTATATTAATTTTATGCTTTGATTGTTATAATATTAATGTGATAAACGATTATATTGATGTGACCATTTATTTTATTGACGAGGCACTTCACTTTGGAATGACGTGTAGTAAAAAAGTTGAATTGATTTTGAAATTATTAAAATTTATATAATTATTTAAGATATATTTAGTTTTTCAATAAATTGATTTTCGATCAAGTTTGAATCATAATTAATTTTTTGGTCGAATTTAAAAATATGATTTATTAAATTATTTTAAATCAAAATCAATTATTACTAAATCGGATCATATTATTATTTCCATGTTGTATATGATCAAACTTGAAGGATGATGTCAAAGGTGTGAGCATTTAATGTGAAATAATTGAGAGTTATCTTCGAACATCTACTGCCTTGTACTTGTCCTATATTAATAACAAAAAAAAATCAAACAGGAAAAAAACCTTTTTAATTTCGTTTTATTTTTAAATATTTATGATAATTTCCACTGTTTATTTGATTTTTACATATATTTTTCTTACTAAACCCTATATGTTTTACCTCTTATAGAAATATAGGATTATATATAATACTATATTTGGTTTTTATATATATTTTCTTCTTAACCAATTGGCAGTGCATATACACTTACAGACATAATTGTTCGCAGAGGCGGACCCATGACAAAAATTCAAGGGTTGCAAGAGCCTCAGGGGTGACACTTTTGAGTGGTGACACTTGTATTAGTGGTGACACTTGTGGAGGGGTTGCTTGAGATACCCCGGGCACCATGGAGGTCTGCCCCTGGATGAGGGGTTGCCCGGGATACCCCGGGCACCATGGAGGTCCGCCCCTGATTGTTCGAACTAATTTTTTTTTTGTAAAAATAACTTCTTTTTTATCAGTAAGGCTGTTTGATGTGTCGAATTTATTAAATTGATTTTGTGATGAACATCTTCCCCAAATTTATTAATAAAAACATCATATCTTAAAGTTTAATATTGGTTTAAGGGCATTAATGTACGTAGCACATTATTGCTTTATTGGTTTCAATTAGTAAGTCACATGCATGTTGGTGTACTTGAACATGCAGTCCACCTTCCACAATCATTGTAATCATAAAACACTTGCAATAATATTAATTATTTTATATACATTTTTATATAAATTCTATAAAAAAAATGATTGGTTTGATCTATTAGAAGAATATCATTAAACTAACGATGATAGGCTTTGGTCTCCATTGAAAATATTGGATCAATTACTTATTTGATCCCTCTAGAAAGCTAATTACTTCATTTAAGCATTTTATATATGAAAATGGGTAAAGTACACAAATGGTTTCCCGACTATAGGCGTTATTTTGTTAGGTCGCTCGACTATTAAAAATTATAAAATAGTTCCCTAACTATGGAACGTTTTGTTAAGTCGCTCGACTATTAAAAGTTACAAAATGGTTATCTGACTATGCATATGTTTCAAACTCATCCTTTTTTTTTTGTTAAAATTTGATGACAAGCTGAGTTGAACGTTAACCAACTGATTAAGATATGATAAAATATGATCACTGAATCTCAAACAACTATCATATCCTAATTGGTATGTTAACGTCTAACTTAAACAGTCGTTAATTTTTAAAAGAAAAAAGAAAAGTTTGGAACATATGAATAATTGAGTAACTATTTTATAACTTTTAATGTTTAAGAGACTCAGCAAAGTAAAGCCTTATAGTCGAAAGATCATTTTGTAACTTTTAATAATTGAAAGACTCAATAAAACAATTCTTTACAGTTGAGGGACAATTTGTATATTTTACTCTATAAAGATTAGCTGGCGAAAAGGGAAGGTGAGCCGTCATTATTAATAATAAAAACTTGCTTTACCTAATCCACTCTACATCTTAAATTTCATGCATCAAAGTCTCTTCAATTAGTAAGCTTTCAACATTTAAAATTAATTGATAAATAAATGTATTGATTGAACTTTAATTCGGATAATGCTTTTAATACTATAATAAATTTAAAAATGTAAATGTGATATTATTTAAAATATATAATATACTATTAATTAATTAGTGTAAGATTAATGTTTCAAAAGAATTAGTGTATACAAAAAGTTCCAATATATATATATATATAAGATAAATTTAGATTAATAAATTGTTTAAATCTCACAATTCAAGATAATTTTGTATTATATTTTGGGATGATATTTTTTTTTTGAATTCCATGAATTTCAATATGATTTTATAAGATTAAATTTTAAAAAATTAAGTTCATGTTGGGTTGAATGTTGTAAAGGGTGAGGTTGGATTCTATTTTAGGATAATCTTTTATTTGACTCAACTCGTGATAATAATATATATACATATTTAAATAAATTTAGTGATAATTGTTTTAATATCATTTCTCTCGATATTTTTTTCAACTATGTCTCTATTCTATCAAATAAAAATAAGAATTTTATATATTTATGTCAGATTGAATCAGATACGAGTTTTTATACTAAAATTTGAATCGGACTTCAAATTGGATGGGACCTTTTAAACTCGGATTAGGTTGAATTCGGATGGAAAAAGTACGCTTCTCGAGTTGAGGTAAAATTTGAATGGAATGAATATGCTACTCATGTCAAATTTAAATTGATCAAAACTCGATCGAACTCGACCCATTATCATCTTTAAGTATACATCAATTTTTTTGGACATATATAATTTTTATTGGGAAAAACATACATATTTTTTCTTTTTTTGTTGTTGTTATTTTTTAAAAATTAGGCAAAAAGACACCCGCGGTCCTGAACTTTCCAAAAAAAATTAATGTGACCCTCATCCTATTTTTTTGGATTAATGTGGCCCTTCACTTGAAAAAAAAATCCAATGTGACCCTTTGACCAGCATTTTCCTTAATTGACCAACGGTTCCGTTAATTCCTATTGTTTGGGTAAATTACACCATTCATCACTCAACAATTTTCTTCTCTTATATTTTGGTCACTAAACTCTAAAAATTTTCAATTTCGGAAACTTTAGAGACTTCAAGGACTAAGGAAAGAATTAGACCAAAATGGAAGGTCGAAAAGTACGTTATTGGTCGCTGTTTTCACGCGCTACCAACATCGTCGGCTTGGCTCCGATCAGGCTGAAGAAGCTTTCGCGAGATTGTCTCAATGTTTCATTTGTTTCGGCTAAGCCTATCGGAGCCGTCGGAGATGGCAGGAATGTGATGTGGGGGAGACAGCTAAGGTCGTCACTACTGGTACTCGAGAGCTCGCCGATTATTAAGCGGGAGATTTTGAAGTCGGTTTTAGCTTCTGCGTCGTTTGCAGTCGATGGTGGAAGCGATTCCGCTGGGTGACGTCTGCTTCCTCCATTCTATCTCGATCAACTCGTCTACGCTTTAGACTCTGACTCACTAACTCGATGTTATTGCAGGGACGCTGAGATTGCTCCGGTTAGATTTCTCCAGAAATATCCTGCTTTTGTCACTGGCTTCTTCTTCTTTATGTGGTAAGTACAAAATAACCAGTCAACAAGCTTGACCGTCAAATTCCCAACGGTTCGAACCGTAATCAAGATTTTGTCAAAGTATCCATGTTCACTACTTATCTCATCTTGTTCTGTCAGGTAATTCCTTTGCAGTGTTTTCTTCACATTTTGATGAAGTTCTGTTGATTATCTTTGTTATTAATGGAAATTATTTTTTGATCGTTTTTTTTTCCCGAGTTGGAGGCGCACATTGATCCAAAAAAAAATTGGAAGGAAAGCAAAAGCTTCGCCAAGAAATTGATTCGTTGCACACCGATGGCCAAGCGACGGCTGAAGCATACACGCCGCTCGTGGTCGAATGCCTTCGAGTCAACGATGTCGGTCAAGCTAAGAGACTGCAATCTCACAAAAATGCCCCACAAATATATTGTATCCTGGAACACGATGCTTTCTTTATATGCAAAATCAGGGTCTGTTGAGAATTTGAGAGCATTGTTTGATCAGATGCCTTCTCGTGATTCTGTTTCTTATAACACCGTGATTGCAGGTTTGGCTGGAAGCGGGTTTTTTCGAATCAGGCACTGGAGGTTTTTTTAAGGATGAATAGAGAGGAAAGGGAAACAGATTCATGTTCGGATTTACGTTGGTTGTTTGGGAATGAATATTTTTGTTTCGAATGCTTTGATTGATATGTACGCTAATTGCGGCGAGATTGATAAAACGTGGTGGGTTCTTGATTGTGATTAGTTCCTGCGTGAAATTAGCCTATTCTGGTAATGGCCAGGTTGTTCATGGGAAAGCCGTTCTTTCGGGAGTTGATAGCGATTTCCTTGTGTCTAGTGCTCTTGTTGATATGTACTGTAAATGAGGAATCACTAAAGATGCCTCGGTTGTATTCGATATGATGCGGTCCCGAAATGTAGTTTCTTGGAATGCCATGATTAGGGGTTATGCACAGAATGGACAGGATTTAGAGGCACTGTCCCTTTATGAAAATTTGTTGCAAAAGAAGTTGAAACCCGATGATGTTACATTTGTGGCTGTTCTATCCGCTTGTAGCCATGCTGGTTTAGTTCAAGAAGGACGTTGATATTATGATTCTATCAGTAAACGGCATCACTTTGCATGCATGATCAATGTCCTTGGCCGTTCGGGTTGCACGGGAGAAGCAGGGTGACATCGAACATGTGGAGATGGCCGCTGAGCGTCTCTTCGAATTGGACCCACCCCCCCCCCCGACTATAACCCCCGACTATGGAGTACACAAATGATCCTCCGACTATGGAGTATTGTTTTAATAAGTCTGTCGCAACCGTCTTTCGGTTGTGTTCCGAAATTGGGCTTCGACGTAAAAAATGAATTGGGAGTCGCCACCGATCATTCACTTTACGAAAAGTGGGTTGATCGGATACCTTATTTCTTACCTGATCTGTGTCTTACCAGTGATATGTCGGATCCGGGAGTCGGTTACGGTCAAGGAAGGATTAACACCCTTGAACCGCCCTTTCGGTACTATGTAATTTCCAGTTGTCTTTAATTAAGAAAGTTGAAAGTTTAAATTGAAAGGTAAAATAACGATCCAAAACTTACATTTGATTGATTGAAAATGTACCCTTAAGAAAGTAAAAAAGCCATGTTAGATAAAATAGTAAGAAATTAGTTAATTAATTAAATTAAAATGAAAAAAAAAGAAAAAAAAATTAAGTAAAATGATAAAATGAAGAAAACAAAGATAAAATAGTAAGTGAGAAGCAAATAATAAAATATATATATAAAAAAAGAAAATAAATAAAACAAATAAACAAAATAATAATAACAAAGTACGAATAATATATATATATATATAATAAATAAAAAAGTAAATATATATAAATTAATAAATTAAATGACGAAATGAACATATACACATATAATGGTAAAAAAAACCAAATAAATATAATTACAATATATATATATATATAGTAACAAATACTAATAATGATAATAAGTAGTTAAAAAAGACAATCACACCGAAAAGGAAAGAAAAGAAAGTAAGGTTTGGTGAAGTATAATTGACGAGAAGAAAAAAATGATGAGGGGTGGGGACAAAGTAGGTAGATATAATTAACTTGTTTAGAATATATATATATATATATATATATATATATATATATATATAATAATAATAGTAAAATGTATATATAACAACAATAATATCAATAAAAAAAAGAAAATAAATATAATATAATGATAATAAAAAATATAGAAAATTAATAGAAAATATATGTATAATATTATAAAATATAGCACTTAAAATAAAAAATCAAATATATATTAATAATAGGTATAAAAACTAAAATATTTAAAAAGAACATACGCATATATATATATATATATACACACACACATATATATATATATATAACAAAATAAATAATATAAAAACAATACAAGTAATAATACAAGAATAATAAAAAGAAAGAGAAAGTAAAAAAATATATTAATAATAAAATATAAAAAAATATACATATATAATATAAATAAGTAGAATAAAAAGAAAATATAATAGTAAAAATAATAATAAATATAATAGTAATAATAAAAATGCAAAAAAATAAATATATATATATATATTGGTAATAACGTATATAAATAGAGAAAAATTAAAAAAGTGATAAATTAAAAATAAAATTAGCAAGTATGTATATATGTATAAAAAAAACTAATTAAGGGATTAAAATGAAAGTAATGTAAATTAAGTGGGTAAATGTCAAAGAACATTGAAGATTAAAACCGGCAAAAATAAAAAAGTTTTCATTTTTTGATAGATTTTCGTACTCTCATTCCAAAAATGTAATTTGTTTTTGCGAAATAGCCTCTAGGGAGCGTAGATCTGAAATCAAAGTTTTGAAAAAACTCCCTCTGGGTCATCGGCTAAAACATTTGTCTTTGGGGTTCTCCAAAGAAAACACGATTAACAACGCATGCAAGTGAAAAGTATAGAGAAACAAACGAAAGATAAAAAAAGCTTTCACCTTTATTACTTCGAATCATTTACAATAGTCTCGAAATCACTTTTTCTTTGCTCGTATTTTTCTGGCGTTCCTTTTGTGTAACTCCTGTCTGTAAATCGTGTGTTACAATGGCTATTTATAGTGCTTGTGGATCCTATCTTTAGGAGTTTAAATCATAGTAGAACTCTATCATATTTTTAGGAGTTTGAATCTTAGCAAAATTCTATCTTATTTTTAGGAGTTTGAATCTTAGTAGTACGAAAAGGTGTGTTGACAAAGTCCATCTACTATTAAAAGTTACAAATATACTTAGACCACGTAATATTGTTTTTTGAGTCTATCGACTATTAAAAGTTAGAAAATGATCGTTTGATTATACATCATGTTCCAAACTCGTTATTTTTCATTAAAAGTTGATGATATTTTGAGTTGAACGTTAATATGTAAATTGCGATATGATAAAATTGATCTCAGAATTTCAAATGACTATTATATCTTAGTCATAATGTTAACGTTCAACTTAAAATATCATTCATTTTTAACGAAAAATGAAGAGTTTGAAACATAATGAATAGTCAAGTGATTATTTTGTAACTTTTAATATTTGAGGGATTTAACAAAATAATATTTTATAGTCGGAGGATCATTTTGTAAATATTTATTGTAACACCCTTAACTCATAAACATATCCGTATATGAGTCAAATATGTCACACCAATCATTCGAAATATTTATTATTTAAAAACTAAAAAAAATTATTTCTTTAAAATCTCCATTTTTTTATTTTAAAACTAATAATCGCGAAAAATCATAATTTAATATTTAAATATCAAAATTTAAATTCAATTTAGATAATATTTTAGGTAGTTCTGTACTGTAACATATCTTAAATCAAAACTGTCAGAAAAATGTCTGATTTGAAAATAGTTTATATCATAAATAATTATGATTTAATAAATCAATATTCATAATTAATAATGTTATTTGTAAAACTAAACTTTTATAACTTGAAACAAAAATATGTTAAAAGAAACTCGAATCAGAGCAGCTAGAAACTTCTTTGATATATATGTCACTACCAAATAAATTAATAGACAAGATGTCCTTACTGATTCTGGTAGCAAAACTAATTCCTCGAAAATGATATTGATGTGCTCCCTATTTTCTCCTTCTAGCTTGTATCTACGTGTGAAATACTTACACGTTAAGTTTTCTCTTAGTGAGACAATCAAGTAAAATAAAATAAAATATTTAACGTATAAAAAGACAATATTTGTATTGTATAAAAATATTAATAAAATAAAACATGTATAAAATCATATGTTAACTGGAAATAAGAATTTATTATAAAAAACTGTAATTCAGATTGTACTATATCATTTTAGATTTGTATTTTCTATTTTAGTTCATATCATTATAAAATTGTACTTTTCTTTTCGAAATTAGATCATTTCAAATCTATATTTTTCTTATTCATATTAGACATTTGTCTATTGTATTATTATGAGAATGCGCCGTACACGAGTTAGATAACTAGTGAACGCGCTATATATAAATTTATTATTAGAATATATCACTCCACCTCGTGTACCACTAAGGCACCCGAGTCAGACCACGAATAACTCATCTTGGTGCCATATAATACATATATAAATTAGATGCACCGAATCATTTCACCTTAACAAACATCGAGCTTAACGAACAAAAGATTGAGTAACAAATTTTTTTAACGAACAATGAGTTGAGACGAGCACTAAAATTTTTTAACGAATGCAAATCAAATACTATCCAATTCTCGATCGACTTACTCAATAGTACATTTACTTATAATCACATTAGATTAATATAAAAATTAATATACATTAAAGCTCCATGAATCGATATTTTTCAGAATTTCATCGGTACAGAGAAATACGACGTCGTTAGAGTTATCTTCTTTCATGAGTCGATAAGAGAAGATTTCCCCCTTTTTGGTTTAGTTAGCTTCAGCTTTCTTTACTGAGAGCTTAAAGTGATGGCGCTGAAATTTACCATTTCGTTCCCAATTTTCGCGCCGCCTTCGCCGAACCCTTATCCCAACACTAACGAATCCGGCAATCGACCGCCGACGGAAATTCGATTCTCCCGCTGGAACAACGCCAACGCCGAGAAATTCAACCAACGCCGACGAGGCCAGCAAGAAATCGAAGACGACATTCGCCGCAGCCGCCGCTTCGATTCCGCCTCCAAGATCGCCTCCACCATCGAAACCTCCGCCGCGGCACCACCACAACCAGAAGAAACCTACAAATCCTTTGGATCCCCTTCCTCTCCTTCCAGACCTTCAATTCCTGGCAAGAAATCCAAGTACTCCAAACCCCCAAGCCACCCAGCGTTTCGCAAATCCTCCCGAACATCCAATCCTCCTCCACCCTCTCCACTTGACAAGAAACAAGCGAATGTCGCCGTTGGCGAAGACGGCCTTTCTTTCGTCATCGACGGTGCGCCGTTCGAATTCAAATACAGTTACACTGAGACGCCGAAAGTGAAGCCGGTAAAGCTAAGGGAACCACCCTACTCGCCTTTTGGACCCACGACCATGGCTAGGCCATGGACTGGCCGAGCTCCACTGCCGCCAAGTAAGAAAAAGATGAAGGAATTCGATTCTTTCGTATTGCCTCCGCCTAACAAGAAAGGGGTCAAGAGCATACAGAAACCCGGCCCGTATTTGCCTGGTTCTGGTCCAAGGTATGTCCAATCGAGAGAGGCGATTTTGGGAGAGCCATTGACTTCAGAGGAGGTTAAGGAGTTAGTAAACAGTTGCTTGAAGTCTGAACGACAGTTGAATATGGGTACTAATCCGATTGTTTACTACTTATTTGCATTTTCATTTCATTGAACTGAATTTCTCGAACAAATTTATAAGCACTTACCATCTTCCATGCTAAGTAAAGAAGTAAACTAGAATAGATTATGGAATTTGTTCGATAATCTGAATCATACTGCATTGCCCTGTTTTTTGTGAAATTATTTCTTTGATGTTTAGGTAGGGATGGCTTGACGCACAACATGTTAGATAATATACATGCTCATTGGAAACGTCGAAGAGTTTGTAAGATAAAATGCAAGGGAGTTTGTACGGTCGACATGGACAATGTGTGTGAGCAGCTAGAGGTTTGTACTTTTTCTTAAGATTGGTTTATCTTAACTTGTGTTATTGTTTGGTTTATGAATCATTTTGATTTGTGTATCGTGTTCGATCTACATATGATTTGTCAGGAAAGAACAGGAGGGAAAGTTATTTTCAGAAGAGGGGGAGTTCTATTCCTTTTCCGAGGAAGAAATTACAATTATAAAACTCGTCCTCGTTTCCCTCTTATGCTGTGGAAACCTGCTACCCCTGTGTATCCGCGGTTGATTCAGCGTGCTCCGGAGGGTCTAACACTAGAACAAGCAACTGAAATGAGAAAGAAGGGGAGGAAATTAATGCCAATACGCAAACTTGGTAAGCTGCTGGTAGGAGTGGACATTGAAACTTTATAAAGAATGCTTCAATTTTGCCCGTTTTAAAAAATGTAAAAATTAATGTTTTGCAGGGAAGAACGGTGTTTATGCTGACCTTGTAAAAAATATTAGGGAGGCATTTGAAGAGTGTGAACTTGTCCGGATTAATTGTCAAGGGATTAAGGGAAGTGACTATCGGAAAATTGGTGCCAAACTTAAGGTTCGGTATATTTATCTAGTTGATGTATTTTGTTACAACTCTTCCTCACCATTAATGTCCCATAACCTGAATTATTAACTGGCAGGACCTGGTCCCATGTGTGCTAATCTCATTTGAACATGAGCACATACTAATGTGGAGAGGAAACAATTGGAAGTCATCCTTCTCTAAACCAGCAGTAAACTCGGGCATAGAAAAAACCTTGGCAATCGAAGCTTCCATTACCAGACAGTTGGAAGGACAAGAGTTGTCACCAGCTTATGTTCTAACAGTTGGTTCAAGCTCACCACTCATTAGTTCACAAGATAGTAGCATTGAGCAAAGGGAGTCTGTTGAAACAACATTAGATGGGGTAGATTTTTCCAGTGATGAGTCTGACAGCGAAGCGAACACCTCTAGAAGTTCAATCTCTGATTATCTTATGTCAGCTGATGATGAATCTGAAAGCATGCCCTACGGTCTGGAGCCTATATTAGATAATTCGGGCAAAGCAAATGAAGAGTCATCAGCTATGCCAACAAAAAGTCATGTCAGGCCCGGGACTCCTGAGAGTAGTCAAAATCATTCGGTGTCTTCTGTTTCTGATTTGTTGAATCATGACAAGCCGGAAATTGTAGCTGAAGCTTTACCAGATATCAATGGGCCAGCAGAAACAAGTTCACCTTGTACTGATAGAGTTTTGCATCTAATGAAACAGGCTGTTGAGAGTGGGAGTGCAGTTGTATTAGATTATGCTACTTTGGATGCTGATGAAATATATCAAAGATCCGTTGCCTTTTCCCAGTCCGCACCGCCTGGCCCGGTTTTTAGGCGACAGCCTCTTAAAGTGGCTATCCAAAAGAACGAACAAGAAGAAGAGTCTAGGAACTTGGAAGTGAAGGAAGTCACAGCAGTTTCCTATAAGAGAGGAAATGAAAAACAAGCTTCTAAAACTCGAAGATTCAAAGACATGGATGAAATTCATTCAGACGTCGTACCAAAAGGAAGCCTGAGAGTTGATGAGCTTGCTAAACTATTAGCTTAATCCACTTTTGTAGGCATATTTTACAGCCTGAAATCTTCCCCTGCTTATGCTCATTTCATTAGCTTCATCTTTAACATGTATTTATGAAATGCTGCTAAGGTGTTTTCCAGAAACAATTTAGAGAAAACAAGAAGCTTCTTTCAGTAATCACTAATACTATGTTTGTTTTTTCACTTATTGCTTAAACAATTCAGTAAATTATTTATGAGAGAATCCAACAACTTGACAGTGAAGAATGTTAACAGTGTTCTTTTAGATGATATTACATAGTAGGCTTTTTGCTGTACTTTTCGTCGTCGTCTTCGACATATCTCTTCCAGAACCAATGATCCTTCCAGAGAAGATACACTTCCTCGATCGGAACTCGCTTTGTTTCCGGCAAGAGGAAGAAAATGAAGCTGCTCATTATGAATATCAACCCAGCGAATAGCAAGAAAATCCCATACTCGAGGTGACAAAGCGACACCAAGAAGCACTGTGCTATCAAAGCTGTGAAGAGCAGGTTGACACAGACCACCATGCTTTGGCCAGCTGATCTAGTCTCTAACGGGAAGAGCTCGCTCGGAACTAGCCATCCTAGGGGACCCCATGACCGTCCGTAAGCAAAGACGAATAAGCAGATGATCACCACAAGGAACCAACCAATGGCTTGTGGAAGTTTTTCTCCTTCTCCAAACTTAAGGGCCAGAGTTACAGCCACCGCAATCTGCATCGAAACTCAAATCGTTATATCCACATACATAACAATGGTGCTTAGCAACAAAATGTGTTTATAACTTACCATGTAGCAGAACATCTCTGTACCGGCTTCCAAAAAGAAAGCTCTTCTTCCAAATCTGTCCACAAACGCCATTGAAACGAGTGTTGCTAGGACAAGCATTCCACTCGTTAAGACAGAGGATATGAGGGATGCCCCTGAGCCAAACCCCAAGGTCTGAAACATGACAGGAGCATAGAAGAGAATCGAGTTCATGCCGGTAAGCTGTTGGAAAGCCGGGATTCCTAAAGCCCCTAATACCAACTGCGGACGATTCTTCCTCTGCAGCAAGTTCCTGAACGGATGCTTTATTGCCCGTGCTGCATCGCTGGCCTCTATAAGATCAGCAAATTCGGCTTCGACATTGGGGGTACCCCGAACTTTTATCAACACCCTTTTTGCCTCTTCAAGTTTTCCTTGTTCTACGAGGCTGTTAGGCGTCTCCGGTAACGCAAGGCCGCCGATAAACATCAGTGTAGCCGGGACAGTAGCTAAGCCAAGAGATAATCTCCAACCCCATGGATGGATCTTATCTGTTTTATAGTTGATCAGGTTTGCTACAAGGATTCCCATGCAGGTTGTGAATTGGAAAAGCTGGTTCACCGCTCCACGATGCTTCGCCGGAGCCATCTCGGAAAGGTACAAGGGAACTGCCTGCAGCATCATAAGTAAGATTAGTGACCACCGTTATATTTTCAGGCTCAAGGAGCTTTGCTCTTACTTGATTCCCAAATCCAATGCCTGCACCGAGAAGAATCCGTCCTATGATCAACATTGTGATATTAACCGCAGCTGCATTGATGACTCCTCCGAGGAAGAAGCTGACGGCACCGACGAGGATGCTCGCTCGACGTCCTTTCTGCCTCGTTACATAGGAGGCTCCAAACGTGGAGACGAGACCGGCAAAGTACAACGATGACGTGAAAAGAGTGAGCAGCTGGTTGTCATATTTGCAGTAGTCAGTTTCATGGAGATGTGCCTGCTTCCTTCTATATATCTTTGGGAAAAAATCCTTCAAGAAATCATCCATGGAAGTCACTCCACCTGCAGCACAAAATTAGTATAAAAACCAAACATAAGCTCAGTGATTATATATACATATATATATGTGTGTCTGTGTGAAGATTTTATTTTGATGAATTAGGAACTAAATTAGGTGAAACTCCCCATAGTTCAGCAGCATTCAAAACAAATTAAGATCAGACCATTGACTTTAGAGTCCTACTGGAAATGAATTCCTCTCTCACCTACTTTTTATTTTCTCGGGAAAATTTTCTTCTCTCTTTTTTCCAACATGTGAAAAAGGTTTCATGAGATCCAGTAAATCCGGAAGATATGATACAAATCTAAAAAGATTTCAACATTTGTAAACAATCAATAAATGACCATAATCAATACAAAGAGAGAGAAAAACAGGCTGAAAATACAAACCAATGAATCAAAACAAAAAAAATGTAAATCATAAAGAAAAAAAAAACCTCACCAGAAACACCAAGATCATAACCAAAAAGAGATCCCCCAGTAGAACCAACGAGGCAAGCAAATATAAAGTAATTGGTAATCCTGTATTCATACAGATGAGCTCTCTTCAAACTCCCTCCTTCATTGCCAAAACCTCCACCCGCCATGGCGGAAAATGCAGTAAACAAAAATCTAAACTCTGGGTATTGAAGAAGATGAAGAGCAAGTCCAGAAAGTAATATATATATATATATAGGCAGAAAAAAGCCAACGCCTTCTGGTATGAAAGTATTCTTAAATTAGTAGGCAGTTATTATACTATTTTAAGTCTTCGCATAAAGACAAACCATGAAGAAGACTGTTCAACGTACTCGTGCATTCTACTGAATTACAGCATAAAAATCACGGATTTAGGTGAGATGATAAAGATCTCTCTTAACAAATAGTCGGAGGTCTAATCCTCCTTCTAAATATAGAATAATTCCAAAAATTATTATCAGTATTCACTGATATTAAATTTACAGAACGAGAAGAATTAACTATCCGTCAAAATGGATATCTTGATAAACCAAAACATGTATTAAAAGGCAAGGTATAGCTGGACATTGAGTCCGACAAGTTGGATGTTTTATCTTAAACAATGTAATACTTTTGTGTTTATCTATATAATTTTACAGCTCAATTTAGCTATTCCACAACTACATATCGCTTAACCCGCTGATAACGAGCGATGGGCATTCGACATGAAGTCCCAATTCGATCCGATTTGATTCTGTAAGATAAGATTTATCAGGTTAAATTTAGGGTAAAAAATACATAATCGGACTAAGAATAATAATATATTTGATCTTTATATATTTAAAAATAATTACTATAATAGTCTTTTATCTATATTTTTAGTTATGTCCTTATTTTATCTAATAAAAAATAAGAATTATATTCAGCCATTTATTTTTCCTCTAAGAGTTTGGATAAGATGAGATGATGAAGAGCTACCTTTCAAGCGTTGAATTTTCACTCTCATCTTATTTGACTGGAAAATAAATTTTAGGTTTATTTGAGAAGTAAGCCCTCAAACTATACCTAAAGTTTTTTTATTTGAACTAGGTGCCTAAAGTATAAATTCACAATTTTTTTTTTGGATAAATCATCAATTTTCATTACCCAAGTAACCATTCTATTACAAGAACAGAACCTGCTACAAACAGCAGTGTTCTGTTATAGAAGCATTCTACTTACAATAAGAATTAAGAACAAGAAATATCACAGTGCTTACAAAGGGAAAAATTAGCAATATCATTTCGATTTGTTTTCCTACCCCTCAGTTGAAAGCGAACGACGTCCTTAATGGCAAAGAATAACTCTTGAACTTTTTTGGAGAAGCCTTTGAAGATCCTCTTATTTCTTTCTTCTCAGAGAAAGTAGATAAGGGCGTTAAGAGCAAGTTTCATAATCGAAGTTAACAATGATTTTTCTTTCCAAGTAGAGCTTGCCCACTATAAATTCACAATTATTTTGGGTCAAACGGTTATTTCCTAAAAATATCCCTTCAGCCAATCAAACAGAAGTTAATTTATTGGTTTTTATTTAAAATAAAAATTAGGGTAAACTATGTGTTTAGTACCTAAATTATCAGGTTTAGTCGTTTCAGTACCTAATTTTTTTTTTCAAAACCATACCTAACATTTAATTTTTGTTTCATTTTAGTACCCACAATTAAAAAACTTAACTGACGGTCTGACGTAGTATAGATTTAGTGAACGGATGACCAATCCGAACGATGGACCGCGAGAGAATGACGACTTGACCAACATAGTCCAGTTTCAATCCCATAGGACAGTGGACCATGGAGATCGTAGGATGAAGAAATCGTAGAGTCCATCGTCCATTAGGGGAGATTGATGCGTTTTTTATGAAACGGAGGCCAAAATTTCGTTAAGGGGATCAAAAAGGTGTGAGTTATAACGTTTGGGCTTCATCGACAGACGGATGAGACGACGGACGAGTCCGTCCATTAAATTTTTAACGACATATACTAAAATAAAATAAAAACTAAATGTTCAATATGATTTGAAAAAAATAAAAGTTTAAGTACTAAAATGAACAAAAACTAATAATTTAGGTACTTAATTCACACTCATCTCTCTATTTCTCTACTTAGTTTAGAATGAAACTCCTCTATTCAATAATAGATAAAAAGATAATTGTGACTTTAAATCTAATGATGAGTTTAATGTTAATTAATAGAAAATTACAAGTCAGTATATGATTAATTGAAAGATGCTTTTTTAATGTAGATAATGATTGGGATCAATTTAGTTACAAAATTGTGATTTAGGTATCTAATTTAACTAAAAATTAAACAAATACTCAATTATAAAATGGTAAAACTTGAGGACTTATTTTACATAAAAACCTAAATATTTTATATATATTTGAGCTTATCCATTCGAGACGACTTCTCGTTCATTGAAAGCCAATAAAAAATAGAGAAAATAATCTCAGTGACCGAAAATACCTTATAATATACGATTTTGACCAACTTGTTTTCGATTTACCAAAATGACCAACAAAATCGCAATGCGATCTCTAAATCGCAACGCGATCTCCAGTATCACAAATCAGTTTCCAGATTCGCAACGCGATTTTGACTATCGCAATGCGAATATGTAAATCGCAACGCGATCTCCAGTCGCAAATCAGTTTCCATATTCGCAACGCGATTTTGACTATCGCATTGCGATTTTTCAAATTCGCGTTGCGATTTTAGAAAATTGCAATGCGAATATGTAAATCGCAACGCGATAATATAGAATCGCAACGCGATAATATAAAATTGCAACGCGATTTTCCAAATTTACGCTAGTCCAAATTCGTTGCGATTGTCCAAGTTCACGTTGCGATTTCTTAAGAATTTTCTCTAAAAAGATAGTATCCGCGTGGACGTTTCGAAGACACATATGACCACGACCACGACCCGAGAAGGGACGGGACGGGACGGCTGCGGCGGCGGCGCGCGAGAGTCCACTTTGTTCTCTTCCACTCAACAAGGAAGTGGGAAATCCAAACCTTAAATACTCATTCCCAATAGTGTTTCCAATACTATGTGGGATTGAGCATTGCAAATACTTGGGAATCTTTTACACTATCGCAACACATTTTTTATTGTTTCAAACTAAGATCTTACAAATGGCTTGGGAATCTTTTACACTATCGCAACATATTCTTTATTGATTCAAACTCCACGTGAATTTGAAATAGTTAAAATGTAAACTTATTTTGGATTTTTCACTATCGTAACACTTTTTCACTATCGCAACAACACGTTTTTCAAACTCTCGCAACACATTTTAACTATCGCAACATATTTTTCAAAATCGCGTTGCGAATCTGGATATTCGCGTTGCGAATTTAGAAACTGAGTTGAAAAATTAGAGTTCGCGTTGCGATTTTGTTGGCCATTTTGGCAAATCCAAAAAAAGTTGATTAAACTCGTATATTATAAGGCATTTTCGATCACTGAGGTTATTTTCTCTAAAAAATAACCCTATTTGTCAGGTCATATAATAAATAGTTTAACTTTTTTAAATAAAATTTAGAATTATTAGTCATGTAAATAAAATAAATAAATAATATATTTTATTTAAATACATAATCTAATTCCACTTTAAATATAATCCAAACTATACTTAACCATTAGGTATCAATAAATTAAATAAAAAGACAAGAAAATATAACAAAGATTCGTCAAAATCAAAACGCAAAATAAAATAAGTGTCCGGATCTATAGCATTTTTCACTAATAGATGTTTAAAACATTTTTTGAATGATCCTGATGTCTAACGTAATAAATATTATCATTGTAGTTATACATACTGTCAACGACATTAATTTCCTTCGTTAAATGACATGTGACAGAATCTGGTAATTTTTAATTTTTTATATAAATTTTAAAAAATAAAATTATATTTTTTAAAAGAAGAAAACGTAAAAAATCCAAAATAACTTCATAACTTTGAAAACATTCATTTCAACTCCTAAACCCACGCTGATCAACGCCTTTTACCATCAACGAAGCTCCACCCGACCCCACTTCCCTTGGCTCCTATGAAATCGAGATTGATCGATGGTGAATCGATGTTTTATACCCTACGAAACCTAGGAGAAAATCGCTACCCCACGCGATTCTGAAGGCCAATGGGCGACATCTGAGATAGTGTATGACTAGGAGGATGGCAAAGACTATATCGGTGGTCGTGGTCGGAAATGACGACGACGACAGGTTAGAGTTAGTGTTTGTGGATTTTATGGTTTTTGGGTTTTTCTTTTTTATAATTTAAGAGAAATTAAGATTCTTTTTATGAATATAATAACATTATTAATATTTTAAATTTTTTTTTAAAAAAATTATCAGATTATAACACATGTCACTTAATAGAAAAAATTAACTCCATTAATGACCCAAACACCTAAAAGTATATCAATTCATAACATTAAGTACTAATATTATTCAAAAAATAATTTATACACATATTCGTGAACCGTAATTTAGACACTTTCTCCGTGACATTGATATACAATAATTTTATAGAAATTCTTTTCTAAGTTTGCGATAAATAATCTTTTGTCTATTACAATAATTTTATCGATCTAAAAATCACATAAATAATCAATGATTTCGAAGAAGAAAATATTAACGAATGAATTCTTACTTCTTAGAATATGAGAGGTGCAAAATATGATTTTTAAATATAAAGAAACTTAAGTTTATGTGAGATAAAAGATAATTTTATCCTAATTGAAAAGTTTGATTATGAGTTTTATTTATTGTATATTTTAAAAAATATTAATAAAAAATATTGTTAGGCTATTCTATTTCAATTTCTAAGTTTATTTATTAAATAATAATGTTATCTACATTAACCAGAATATTTTTTATTAACATTGCCCGAACTTTTCGTGTCATCAAATACTTTTTATTTTATATATATATATATATATATATATGTATGTATGTATGTATGTATGTATGTATGTATGTATGTATGTATGTATGTATGTATGTATGTATGTATGTATGTATGTATGTATGTATGTATGTATGTATGTATGTATGTATGTATGTATGTATGTATGTATGTATGTATGTATGTATGTATGTATGTATGTATGTATGTATGTATGTATGTATGTATGTATGTATGTATGTATGTATGTATGTATGTATGTATGTATGTATGTATGTATGTATGTATGTATGTATGTATGTATGTATGTATGTATGTATGTATGTATGTATGTATGTATGTATGTATGTATGTATGTATGTATGTATGTATGTATGTATGTATGTATGTATGTATGTATGTATGTATGTAAAAGAATTTTAGTTGAATTATAATTTTATTTATTTTATTAGTTTTTTCTTGTAAGACAAGTAACTACTGTCGTATAGTATATTTTGATTATAAATTTAACAATGATCAAACTTTTAACCTATTTATTTCCTTCGTTTTCTCTTAACACAAGCTAGAGCAATGGTTTGAGAATGTCTAAAGAATATAGGGCTTGTCTTCAAATGCTTTCAATGATGTATGATTCATCCGACGTCGATGAAACTGGAGACTTGCCTTTAAGCTCCGATGGCGTCACCGGAGGGTGCAGCGAACCGGTTGAGAAACGGCTCATTGAAACCGATGTAAATTCAGATGAGTCTATTAGCCCCGAAATCGATCAAAGTACTGTCGACTTGCTTTTAGAGTTCGCTGCCATCATCGGAAGGTGCAGCGAACCGGCTCACTGAAACCGATGTAAATTCAGATGAGTCGATTAGCCCCGAAATCGATGGAATCGCCGAGGGCATCATCGGAAGGCGCAGCGAACCCTTCGAGAAGCAGCTCACTGCAACCGACGTGAATTCGAAGCAATGCAGGCTTTCCATCCCTAAAGATTACGTAGTGGCCGCCGTGTCGCCGTTATTGAAGGAAGACGAGGATATAAGGCGCCGGATTCCGGTGAAAGTTTACGATGGCGAGTGGAAAGAGTATTCGATGACGTTGAAGCATTGGTCAAACAAAATCCATGTCCTCAAGGAAGGCTGGATGGAATTCTGCACGGATCATGGTTTTCTCGCGCACCGAGACTTCGTTACGTTGCTGGTGTTTAGGCACCGTCGGAGCGACGGTCTTTGCTTTCAGATCACTTGGAGAAGAACGGATATTGTTGAACCGGTGAAGAAGAGGAGAAATCTCAATGCCTGACCGCATGTTTAGGTCGTATACTATGATGTTTAGCTTCTTGTTTAGGATAATGGTTGTAATTTTACTACGTTTTTGCTGGTGTTCTAGTAAAAGTTCTAGCTACTCTTTTTTCTTTCGGCCGTTTAGGGGGAGTCTCGGTTCAACTGAGTTATGAAAACGAAATCCATTTAAAATTTAATTAATGTTATAGGAATAATAGAAGAACAGATGATACAGGGGAAGACCCTTTCTTGAATTTCTTAATATCGATGATGTTGTCGCAACCGTCTTTCCGGTTGGGTCCCAGAATTGGGCTTTGACTTAGGAAAGTGGATTGGAGTCGCCACCGACCATTTTAAAACGAATTTAGGTGGGTCGGACACCATCTTACATGATCTGCGAGTTACCAGAAATGTGTCGAGTTCGGGAGTCGGTTACGGTCAAGGAAAGATTAGCACCCTTGGACCGCCCTTTCGGTACCAATTAATTTTTTGGTTGTCTTTAATTGCGAAAATTAAAAATTTAAATTGAAATTTAAAAACCCGATTCAAATTGCTTACCTTCGATCGATGGAAATTATTACTGAAAAAGTCAAAAATATTTGATTCAAACATACCCAATTTCAACAACATGCATCAAAAATTATTATTCAAATTCTTAATTAAGGCCAAAAGAGATATAATTATTGAATCATCAAATTATTTCCTAAGGCCCAATTATAAATAAGGATAATGAATGAGAGTATCTAGGTGTTAAAATTAAGGCCAATTAAAACCAATTAATAAATAATGTGAGTTTAGTGACACTAATTATCTAACTTAAATCCAATTATCCATTAATAAATAAATTTTAAAAAACACTGGTCGATCATTCTAGATGACTGCACAAGCAGGCCAACACATCTTGATTTCCAAATGCACATGAAGAGAAATAAAATATTAACAGACACACTGGAAGTCTAGTGCTCAAACCTAAGGAAAATTCTGTTAAATGTAAAATAAGACTGACAAAATAACACAGGATAAAGTTAAACAAAAACTTAAAAATGCTACAATAGATTCTTGGAAAAACAAAGATAAGAGTTAAACATGTGAGTACAAAGAGAAGATGGAAGTTTGCGGAGATTGAATACAAACAGAAGAACACATTTAAGTGGATTGGAAAGTAAAGATCTAGAAATACCCCAGAGATGAGATGTGATCTAACAAAAAATGCCAATGTCAAGAGAGGGAAAGAAACAAGGACGCAAATAGAAACTACAAAAGAACTAAACTGTTAGTAGTCTTACTGAGTCTGAGACCATAGTTTTGGATAATCAAGGCATAGCCAGTACTACATACACGAAGGACAAAAGATTAGATTTAATAGTATTCTTGTCGTTAGAGGTAAATGTACAACCATGAAATATATTCTATACGAGCGCTTTTGATCTTTAAAGGAAGTCATATGCGAGGAACGAGACATGACTCAGTTCAGATAAACAAATTAATATCCACTAAAAAAATAGATTAAACTTTTTCATTGGATAAAAGATCTAAAAAACACTCACACAAAAATCTTATAACAATGTAAATTACAACTCAACATCAACAACCAGTTTCAAGTTGAAATTTAAATATAATTCACGAGAAAGAATAAAAACTTTTCCAAGTAAACAATTATGCCAAAGAAAAATAAAATGCCAATCATCAAAGAAATAGATTGATATCAGATTACCCTTCTTAAGCTTCGGTGAGTGTACTGAAACTTGAAATGATCCCTTCTTTAAGTCTGAAAATTCGCCGTTGAACGTTCGTTCACCCAAGATTTGAAGGTTTGCTTGCGTCTTTATGTTTTGGCGTTTAACTTCTCTTGTTCAAGAAGCTCTTTCTCTTCTCTTTTCGCAGGTTCCTTTTCTCAAAGATTCGTGCTTTCTACTGTTTCTTTCCCCCCTTTCCTCCTTATTTTTGCCTCAATTTATAGCCATGAAACTGGCTATTTTTAGATAGATTTGTAGAGTCCTATTCAAACTGAAACGCTCCTTTATTTAGTTTTAGAGTCCCACTTGGACTCAAATGCCTTGATTTAGTATTTTGACTTGGTTGTTATTCTTGTTACCGAGAAATACGAGGATAGTATTGTTGGGCAAAAAATTAGTGTCTACAGCTGCCCCTCTTTGTCCTTTTTCGTGGAACGAAAAATAGGACAAAGATAAAAAGACACAAATTTTGTCCATATCGAACGTCTTCTGCCGTAGAGTTGAAATCCGATGCAATGACTGATCTGTTAATTTAAATTGAATCACAAAATGACTCCCTCGTCGTGAGGTCGAGTTGAACTGGAAACTTCTGAGTACGATATCCTTCGTTGTGAAGTTGAAATCAAACTCAAAGCTTTTGGCAAGTGACTCCTGGATCGTCTTCTGGCTCAAGATACTTCGTCGTGAAGGTGGAACTTGACCTGAAGACTTTGGTGTTGATGTGTTACAGATGACTCATTCGTCATGAAGTAAGGTCAACCTATTAGGGTATGATACCCTTCGTTGTGAAGTTGTATATGTATATGGCCCCTTTGTCGTGAAGTTGAGCCTGAGAATGGGATATCCTTCGTCGTGAAGTTGAAATCCAATGTAAGTTGCGTTGTTTCGAGGCCAATATCCTTCGCTGCGAAGTTGAAATTGACTCTGAAACTGGAAAGTGTGTTGACAGACACTCCTTCTTTGAGTTGAATATCCTTCACCGTGAAGTTAAAATCCAATCTAAAGATGGATGTTGCTTGTGTGCACGATTCCCTTCGTTGTGAAGTTGAAACCGTTGGTGACCCCTTCGTCGTGAAGTTGAGTCTGGAATTGGATATCCTTCGTCGTGAAGTTGAAATCCAAGTAAGTAGCATTGTTCCAAGTCCAATATCCTCCGCCGTGAAGTTGAAATTGGCTCTGGAACCGGGAAATTGGTTGTTGACAACCAGCCGTCTCTTCGTTGTGAAGTTGAACTTGTGTTGTCTCGAGTCCAACATCCTTCGTTATGAAGTTGAAATTGATTCTGAATGAAATTTTGTTGACAAGCAGCGGTCCCTTCGTCGTGAAGTTGAACTTGCGTTGTCTGGAGTCCAATATCCTTCGTTGTGAAGTTAAAATTGGCTCTGAGATTGGGAAGTTGTTGTTGACAAGCAACGGTCCCTTCGTCGTGAAGTTGAACTTGCGTTGTCTGGAGTCCAATATCCTTCGCTGTGAAGTTGAAATTGGCTCTGAAATTGGGAAAATTTGTTGACAACCAGCGGTCCCTTCGTCGTGAAGTTGAACATACGTTGTCTGGAGTCCAATATCCTTCGATGTGAAGTTGAAATTGGCTCTGAAATTGGGAAGTTGTTTATTGACAACCAGCGGTCCCTTCGTCGTGAAGTTGAACTTGCGTTGTCTGGAGTCCAATATCCTTCGTTGTGAAGTTGAAATTGGCTCTGAAATTGAGAAGTTGTTTGTTGACAACCAGTGGTCCCTTCGTCGTGAAGTTGAACTTGTGTTGTCTGGAGTCCACTATCCTTCGCTGTGAAGTTGAAATTGACTCTAGAATTGGAAAATTGTTTATTGACAACCAGCGGTCCCTTCGTCGTGAAGTTGAACTTGCGTTGTCTGGAGTCCAATATCCTTCGTTGTGAAGTTGAAATTGGCTCTGAAATTGAGAAGTTGTTTGTTGACAACCAGCGGTCCCTTCGTCGTGAAGTTGAACATGCGTTGTCAAGAGTCCAATATCCTTCGTTGTGAAGTTGAAATTGGCTCTGAAATTGGGAAGTTGTTGTTGACAACCAACGGTCCCTTCGTCGTGAAGTTGAACTTGCGTTGTCTGGAGTCCAATATCCTTCGCTCTGAAGTTGAAATTGGCTCTGAAATTGGAAAGTTGTTGTTGACAACCAGCGGTCCCTTCGTCGTGAAGTTGAACTTGCGTTGTCTGGAGTCCAATATCCTTCGCTGTGAAGTTGAAATTGACTCTGAAATTGAGAAGTTGTTTGTTGACAACCAGCGGTCCCTTCGTCGTGAAGTTGAACTTACGTTGTCTGGAGTCCAATATCCTTCGTTGTGAAGTTGAAATTGGCTCTGAAATTGAGAAGTTGGTTATTGACAACCAGCGGTCCCTTCATCGTGAAGTTGAACTTGCGTTGTCTGGAGTCCAATATTCTTCGTTGTGAAGTTGAAATTGGCTCTGAATTTGAGAAGTTGTTTATTGACAACCAGCGGTCTCTTCGTTGTGAAGTTGAACATGCGTTGTCTGGAGTCCAATATCCTTCGTTGTGAAGTTGAAATTGGCTCTGAAATTGAGAAGTTGTTTGTTGACAACCAGCGGTCCCTTCGTCGTGAAGTTGAACATGCGTTGTCAAGAGTCCAATATCCTTCATTGTGAAGTTGAAATTGGCTCTGAAATTGAGAAGTTGATTGAGGTGTAGCTTCTTACTGTCGAGTTAATCAACCACCATCCTTCTTTGAAGGCACTTGAGAATCGAGTATTCTTCATCCTGAAGTCAAAACTTGACTCTAAAAGCTGCAAAAACGTGTATGCTAAAATGATGAATGTGATGCACCTAAGTATGTTTAAGATGCATGCAATATGGATGAATTATGTGTTATCTTCTGGATGGAGTCTCGTGCTTTGTCTGTCAATCAGGTCCTTGGAATGGATCGTGCCCCATTTGCTTCCCGAGCTTTGGCTTTACAGACCTTTCATATTTGAGACTGTTCTGCTTGAAAATGTTTCTCTCATTTTTCTTGTTTTAGGAGAGAGACATGATAAAAATGTTGTAAAATATTGTTCGCAATTGAATCAAATTGTAAATGTGAGTTCAAAAAATATCAAAGGAATCAAGAGCTCTTTTAATGCTTTCAGAGTTACAGCTCTTTGACAAACGTTCAAAGGGATGAGTTGGCTTTAGGTTGGCCTCCTTTCTAAGGTTTTGGTAACCCAAAATGTCATTTTTTTTAAATATCGAAATATACTTTGGCATTTCATTTGGGTGCGGACATAATGACGCAACTAGAATGACCAATTACTAGACATTTTATTTCGGTCCTCTGAAATCTTCCATTTGTTCAAGCTTTGTAGGCTCCTCCAACAAATGTAGTGCAAAAAAAATATCGGTCAAAAAATGAAATTCTTGAGTGCTCGTGTGTAGTCGACTATAACAGGTGTTCCTTAACTCTCTTAGTCCAACATTACCGAAAAATTCTTGCTCAGATAAATTTGATTTAATTTTTCATAGTTTGGCTAGCTGAATCCATAAAGTCGGGGCATTTAACCAATTAATTTAGAGGGACAGCTTAACATTATAATCACTTTTATCAAGTTCACTGAAGGGTTCATCTCATCACAGAGTCTTCAGCCTGACAAGAGCAGTGGAGCAAACACCGAATTGCCAAGTGTCCGAGCAATGTCATGGTTTGAACGTAATCTACTCATAAGACCAGGGCTTTCAAGTTTCCTCTATAACCAATTGCCTTAGTGGAATAGCTCAGCTTTACGGATTTAATTTCTTAAGATTGTCAAGAAGAACCTGTTATAGCTTAGGTGTTTGTTGAAAGTCAAAAATTTCATCTTTAGAGTTCAATTTTCAAGCAACTGACCTAAACTAGATTCACATACTCGACTCTTTCATTTGTAAAGATCATCATCGTCATTGAACATCTTAAATAAAAAACATAGTAATTGTCATATGCAAATGATGCCCCATGTTGTCCGTACCTTATGAAAGGAAAAGGTTGTATTAGTTAATTGTAAGAGCAGGGTACGGTGTTTGAGGGTATATTTTGGGTAAGGTCAAGGTCCTTGTTTTAAAACATGTTACTTTGTCAAAGATCCGTAACTTTGAACCATTCACAGAGTTTCTTAATTCAAATGATATTCAAAGAATTGCAAGTTTACAAATGTGATCCATTGCTTAACATCTTTAAAGTAACATAAATTTATTTAAAAGTCCTTATAAAAACTTGAGAAAAAAAATGAAAAAACAAATTCAAACAAAATGTCTCAAATGATGAAATGGTCTTCCTCACTTGGATGCCCCCAAGTTGTTGAAGTCGATCCGATTATTGTTACGTATTTTCTGTATGATTCTCTTGATTGTGGAGTAATTCTCGATAGTGCGCCCTGGGACTCCGCTGCAATGAGCGTTCTCATCATACTACCTGGGGTACAGGGCTTCATGGATTTCTCTGGATATGGTGACACCACATGTGCGTCGAACAAATATTGGTAAAGCTCCTTATATGTCATAGGGTCGAAGTGTTCTCATTTTTTGATGAATCATGTGAAGATAGTTAATGTGAATGTAAAGAAATGAACAAAATGAAAAATGTTTAAATGCATGAAGCATGAAATGTCCGAGGCATTGATCCGAAAAATGTGCCTATTATTCTGAATAATCCTTATTGGGGACAAAAATGTTACGTCTGAAGAGACAAAAAACTTTTTGATGGTATAGATCCCGCACAGCCTCTGGCAAGTTGATTCGTCTTCCGCTTCTTCACCGGTTGAATATCCTGTCGAACCGTTCCAGATCCTTTAGCTAAACTTGTGCGGGTGACGAGTTGCTTGCCCCAAAAAAGATCTCGAATGACTGCATCTCCGGCCTTCACTCTATGCCGAGCTCGTTCCAAACGAAAGTGTCTTTGGAGCCTTCCATCCGAAGTTTGTCGACTTGTTTTTGGAATTCATCAATAATGGTCTGCAGCTTAGCTGGGGTTCCGCCACTTGTTATCGTAGTTTTCAAAAGGAGTTTCTGGGCCAGCAACATTTTCCTCGTCTTGCCCCTGCAACCTTTGCCTTTGAGTATTCTTTGACCACGGCTGGACTTCTGAGCTTTTTATCTCTTTGTATTATAACCCCTTTGTCCATTAATACAAATTATTCATGTTTAACAAACACATTTTTGGTGGATCAACACATCGTTTTAAATGATGCAAACGATGAACACAAAATAAAAGAGAACAAACAAAAAAAATAAAAATAAAATAAAAGGGTTAGTGAGGTAAATCAAAACAATAAAAAAAATGAAAAATCCTGCCCCACATGATATCTACTCCGCATGCTTTAATTCCTACCCGGATATGATATCTATCCCGCATGCTAATTTCAAACAAATCCTAACCGCATATTTGTCTAGTTCGCATGCTTTGAACAGAAAAATAAAGCAGGAAACAAAGCATCCTAGGGTTTTGAATGAGGTCTTGGGGTGGGCTCTAATTCCCTGCCCTCTCCTGGTTTAGGTTCTAAAAAGGTACTCGAGTTCTCCTTGCCGGTGCCCCCTTGGGCTTGCCAGACCCTTAGTCCTAAGCCCATCACAGGCTTGTGTGGACTAAGTTAAACTCGAGAGGACACATTCCCTTATGCCCATACGGAGAATAAATTCACACGAAGGCATAAGGTATATGAATCCCGAAGGCTACTTGCTAGGCCCATACGGTGAATAAATTCACACGAAGGCGTCGCTTTCACCCCCACTTAAAACGGGTTTGGAGCTCGGGTATAGAGCCTGAGAAAACTTTGAAAAATCTGAAATCATTAAAAAATGTTAGTACAACTATTTATTTGAAAAATAATCAAAGGTAAATAATTGGAACCGAATAAATAAATTAAAATTAAAATTTACAATTTTCGCATAAAAAGACAACCGAAAATTAATTCTGGCCTGACTCACTTACCTGTCCCCAGCAGAGTCGCCAAGCTGTCGCAACCGTCTTTCCGGTTGGGCCCCGGAATTGGGCTTTGACTTAGGAAAGTGGATTGGAGTCGCCACCGACCATTTTAAAACGAATTTAGGTGGGTCGGACACCATCTTACATGATCTGCGAGTTACCAGAAATGTGTCGAGTTCGGGAGTCGGTTACGGTCAAGGAAAGATTAGCACCCTTGGACCGCCCTTTCGGTACCAATTAATTTTTTGGTTGTCTTTAATTGCGAAAATTAAAAATTGAAATTGAAATTTAAAAACCCGATTCAAATTGCTTACCTTCGATCGATGGAAATTATTACTGAAAAAGTCAAAAATATTTGATTCAAACATACCCAATTTCAACAACATGCATCAAAAATTATTATTCAAATTCTTAATTAAGGCCAAAAGAGATATAATTATTGAATCATCAAATTATTTCCTAAGGCCCAATTATAAATAAGGATAATGAATGAGAGTATCTAGGTGTTAAAATTAAGGCCAATTAAAACCAATTAATAAATAATGTGAGTTTAGTGACACTAATTATCTAACTTAAATCCAATTATCCATTAATAAATAAATTTTAAAAAACACTGGTCGATCATTCTAGATGACTGCACAAGCAGGCCAACACATCTTGATTTCCAAATGCACATGAAGAGAAATAAAATATTAACAGACACACTGGAAGTCTAGTGCTCAAACCTAAGGAAAATTCTGTTAAATGTAAAATAAGACTGACAAAATAACACAGGATAAAGTTAAACAAAAACTTAAAAATGCTACAATAGATTCTTGGAAAAACAAAGATAAGAGTTAAACATGTGAGTACAAAAGAGAAGATGGAAGTTTGCGGAGATTGAATACAAACAGAAGAACACATTTAAGTGGATTGGAAAGTAAAGATCTAGAAATACCCCAGAGATGAGATGTGATCTAACAAAAAATGCCAATGTCAAGAGAGGGAAAGAAACAAGGACGCAAATAGAAACTACAAAAGAACTAAACTGTTAGTAGTCTTACTGAGTCTGAGACCATAGTTTTGGATAATCAAGGCATAGCCAGTACTACATACACGAAGGACAAAAGATTAGATTTAATAGTATTCTTGTCGTTAGAGGTAAATGTACAACCATGAAATATATTCTATACGAGCGCTTTTGATCTTTAAAGGAAGTCATATGCGAGGAACGAGACATGACTCAGTTCAGATAAACAAATTAATATCCACTAAAAAAATAGATTAAACTTTTTCATTGGATAAAAGATCTAAAAAACACTCACACAAAAATCTTATAACAATGTAAATTACAACTCAACATCAACAACCAGTTTCAAGTTGAAATTTAAATATAATTCACGAGAAAGAATAAAAACTTTTCCAAGTAAACAATTATGCCAAAGAAAAAGAAAATGCCAATCATCAAAGAAATAGATTGATATCAGATTACCCTTCTTAAGCTTCGGTGAGTGTACTGAAACTTGAAATGATCCCTTCTTTAAGTCTGAAAATTCGCCGTTGAACGTTCGTTCACCCAAGATTTGAAGGTTTGCTTGCGTCTTTATGTTTTGGCGTTTTACTTCTTTTGTTCAAGAAGCTCTTTCTCTTCTCTTTTCGCAGGTTCCTTTTCTCAAAGATTCGTGCTTTCTACTGTTTCTTTCCCCCCCTTTCCTCCTTATTTTTGCCTCAATTTATAGCCATGAAACTGGCTATTTTTAGATAGATTTGTAGAGTCCTATTCAAACTGAAACGCTCCTTTATTTAGTTTTAGAGTCCCACTTGGACTCAAATGCCTTGATTTAGTATTTTGACTTGGTTGTTATTCTTGTTACCGAGAAATACGAGGATAGTATTGTTGGGCAAAAAATTAGTGTCTACAGATGCTAATTAGTTTATTTTGGAGTTGTTTTATGTTGTTAATCGTGCATTTTTTATCGAATATAAAATTAACCGAACGATTAACCGAAAAAATTCAGTTGGATCAGTCGGTTATAACCGATTATTGAACACCCTAGTCGTAGAGCATAGTTTGATTATAAATTCAACAAAGGCCAAACCTTTAACGTAGTTTTTCCCGTCGTTCTCTCTTAACAAAAGCTACAGCAAGGGGTTTGAGAATGTCTAGAGAATTTAGGGCTTGTCTTCAAATGCTTGCAATGATGTATGATCCGGATGAAAGTGACGACTTGCCTTCAAACCCCGATGGTGTCACCGGAGGGTGCAGCGAACCGGTTGAGAAGCAGCTCATCGAAACCGATGTAAATGCAGATAAGCCGATTAGCCCCAAAATCGATGGAAGTGCCGCCTTGCCTTTAAGCCCCGATGGCCTCACCGGAGGGTGCAGCGAACCGGCTGAGAAGCAGCTCATTGAAACCGATGTAAATTCAGATGAGTCTATTACGCCCGAAATCGATAAAAGTACTGTTGACTTGCTTTTAGAATTCGCTGACATCATCGGAAGGTGCAGCGAACCTGCTGAGAAGCGGCTCATTGAAACCGTTGTAAATTCAGATGAGTTGATTGGCGCCGAAATCGATGGAAGTGCCAAGTTGCCTTTAATCCCCGATGGCATCATTGGAAGGTGCAGCGAACTCTTTGGGAAGCAGCTAATTGAAACCGACGTGAATTCGAAGCAATGCAGGCTTTTGATCCATAAAGAACACGTTGAGGCCGCCGTGTCGCCGCTATTGAAGGAAGGTGAGAACATTGACGTCGGGATTCCGGTGAAAGTTTACGATGGTGAGTGGAAAGAGTACTCGATGGTGTTGAAGCTTTGGTCGAATAATATCCATGTCCTCGATGAAGGTTGGATGGATTTCTGCACTGATCATGGTTTTCTTGCGCATCAAGATTCCGTTACATTGCTGGTATTTAGGCACCGTCAGACAGACAATCTTTGCTTTCAGATCACATCGAGAAGAACGGATGTGTTTGAACCCGACAATAAGAAGAGAAAGCCCAGAGATTGATCAGATATTACGAGTATGATATGATCCAATACACCATAGTGAACCAGGCGGTGCCATAATCATAGTAGGAGAAGAGATGATATAGGGTGAGACCCAAATTCTTAGATTTCTTTTGATGTTGTTTTACGTTGTTAATCATACATTTTTCACTCTGTGTTGTATACTCTTGTTGAATCAATCTGGCTAATCTTTGAAAACTCCGAAATATTGATTCACCGGATCATAGTTTCAAGCAGCCATTGGCACTTGCATTAAGTTCTTGATTTTGTGTTTCTGGATTTACTTGCTTTAGCCACTTCTATTTCTACCTTTAAAGATTGATAAGAGTAATGCCAGGACTCGGGTTAAGGTGTCACGAGAGTATAATACGGAATTTTCGTCTTTGAATGATCATAAGTTCGTCAAGATCAGAGATTTGAATCCGTACAAATGAGTGCCCTTTGCAGAGGAGCAATTGGTATTTGTTTACAGAGTGCAGTCTCTTGCATTTGAGGATGTGGAGGTGCACTCACTCAGAGTGACAAAACCTTCGGGGGGGGGGGGGACTTCTTTAATAATCATTCCAATGCCTGCGTGCTGATGCAGAAGCTGTCTCTGTGAACTTGAATGGTAAGCAGTACGGTGCCACTCGGTTATCGAAGACCGGCCTGAACACAGCGGTAATAAAACCTGCAAAGGGGGTTACCACTGGTGGGATGAAAATATTCAGAGGTGGAGATCATTTTGAACTCCATAGATGAAGACCATGTGAATAGAAAGCAATGAACAAGGTGTCAAAAACCACCTGACTTGGCTTTTGCATCAGAGGAATGGTGTGGGCAAATGTACTCTTCAGCTCCCTGCTAGAAATAACCGCTGCTTAGATTTCTGGAGCACTCGGCCGATGAATCCGTCTTCGATGTCCTTGTTGCCGTACGAAAGTGAATTCTTAGCTATTGTGACGGATTAGAAATTATAATTTCGAACTAAAACCGTGCTGCACGGTTTTTAATCCGAAATTCTGACCCCGTGACACTATGCTCCAACTCTTCATTTTCCGTTGCCAGGTAACGTGGACTGCTTGAATTACCAGGAACCTCATCCTCCCTTGCAAGGTGACATACACTTAAATACTAACTTTATGTCCGCAAATTCAATTAATTCAATTCAATCTCTCTCCTACCTTTAGAGATTTTCATGTGTTAGGTTTGACTTGGTTTTTTGGCTCACTCGAACTCGATCCAAATATTACACCCCTTCACACAAATTTAAAAGGACTTGAGTTTAAGGAGATTTGATCCTATCCGAAATTTGACTCAAATTTTAAGGTAAAAACACACACCGAACTTAATATATATTTTTATTAGGTAAAATAACAGCTTAATTAAAAATAGAGAGATATCATTGTAAGTATCTCAAAATATACAAAGATAATTATAATATTATCTCAAATCAAACCAAGTTAGATTTTTTTACCCTAAACTCGAATTCGTTTCGACCTTATCCTTCGAAAATCTCAACTTGATCTCAACTAAAATTTAATTAACCATGAAAAATGAAGGGAAAGTAAAATTAACCATAGAATTGGGGGGAAATAAAAATAAATTAAATTCAGAAGGTCTAATTTGATATTTATGTTAGAATTGGCTTGAAATTAAGTTGGCAAGTTGAAAATTTATCTTGGTTGGTGGCCAACTTATTGGAAATTCTTTGGTAGGTGACCAACTTATTTTTCATGTTTAATCCATAAAATATTAAGTTATTTATAAATTTAGTCCTTAAAACTCAACTATAAATAGACCTAAGTATTTCATTAGAAATCATCCCAAAAAACAAGTTCTCTCTTCCTCTTGTTTTCTTCATTCTCTCACTTTGGGAATTCTAAAGAATTCCATTTGTTGTAATATTTGTTGATAGTGAAGTTATCATCTGGTGTGGTGCCCGAGGAGTAGAAAATATTCTTGTCGAACCTCGTAAAATTGGTGTATTTTCTCCTTTATTGTTTTTTATTCGATTTTTCCATTATGTTTCAATATTTAATAGTTTGACAGGTTTATCCGTTGTGCAACCTTTGGTGGTTTTGATCTTGACATTTTAGGTCAATTTTGAAACTACGTTCGTGTGGGAAATAACCCGATTTCCCCAACAATTGACATCAGAGCTTTGGTTGAGGTTATCCTGGTGGTTCCGTTGCTGAAAAGATACAGTTAGTGATATTGAATATTGTTCGTTAGAATTAAAATGCCAAAATACATATCAGTTGAGACATCAAGCTCTTCATCTGGACCGGTGAAGAGGGTGATGTCAAATGAAAATTTTTCGGTGGAGTTGTTCGATGGATCCGGGCATTTTGGCATGTGGCAAGGTGAGGTGTTAGACGCTTTATTCCAACAAGGTCTAGACGTTGCCATTGAGGAAGAAAAGCCCGAATATGGAGGAGAAAAAATGGGGAACAATTAATCGTTTGGCGTGCAGCATGATTCGATCTTGTCTTTCTAGGGAGCAAAAGTATGGCTATAAGAATGAGACTTCTGCAAGTAAGATGTGGAAAGCATTGGAGGAAAAATTCCTAAAGAAAAGCTCTCAGAATCTTCTCCACATGAAGAAAAGATTGTTCAGATTTGATTATCAACCAGACACCTGTATGAATGAACGCATCACTGCGTTCATTGAGCTAGTGACAGACTTATTGGGCATGAATGAAGCCTTCAAAGATGAAGATTTGGCCTTGATGTTGTTGTCATATCTTCCAGATGAATTTGAGCACCTTGAGACAACGTTACTTCATGGTAAGGATAATGTTACCCTTAAAGATGTAACTACTTCTTGTATAGTTATGAGCTAAGGAAAAAAACAAAGAAGGAGAGCAAGTACGAAGCAGCGGAGACCATGGTGGCAAGAGGTCGCTCAAAAAGTCAAAAGCCAAAGTGGAGAGGGAGATCAAAGTCGAAGTCCATACTGGGATGAATGTGCCTTTTGTCATGAGAAATATCATTGGAAGAAAGATTGTCCGAAGCTGAAGAAGAAAGGAAAAGCTGCTCCAGATGCATGTGTTGCAGAGCATGATGCAAATGAATCTGACATATCATTAGTTACTTCATCAACAATATTCCATTCAGATGAATGGATATTAGATTCAGGTTGCACCTATCATATGTCCCCTAATCGGGAGTGGTTCTCCGATTTAGTAGAACTAAATGTAGGAGTTATTTATATGGCCAATGGCAATGCCTGTAAAACTGTTGGGATAGGTTTAATTCGATTGAAGAATCAAGATAGATCAACCAGAGTTCTGACAGATGTCCGTTATGTGCCCAGTTTGAAGAAAAATCTCATCTCGTTGGGAGCCTTGGAATCCAAAGGCTCAGTAGTCACTATGAGAGATTGAGTTTTAAAAGTCACATATAGCGCACTTTGATGATGAAAGGCATCAGGAAAAATTTTGTATTACTACCAAGGTAGTACAATTATTGGAGCAGTTGCAGCAGCTTCCGGAGGTGATGGTTTGGATGCAACCCAGTTGTGACATATGTGGTTGAGACATGCTGGAGAAAAATCCTTGCAAATTCTAGCAAAAAAAGGATTGTTGAAAGGTGCAAATGCTTGCAAATTGAACTTTTGCGAGCATTGTGTTCTGAGAAAGCAGAAGAGAGTGAAGTTTGGCACCACTATATATAATACAAAAGGTATTGTGAATTATATTCACTCAGATGTATGGGGTCCTTCAAAGACATCGTCTTTGGGAGGAAACCATTATTTTGTAACTTTTGTAGATGACTTTTCCAGAAGAGTTTGGGTGTATCCGATGAAGTCTAAAGATGAAGTGCTTCGAATTTTCTTGAAATGGAAAAATATGATCGAGAACCAGACTGGTAGAAAGATCAAACGTCTTAGGACGGACAATGGAGGGGAATATAAAAGTGACTCATTCTTTGACATTTTCCATGAGTATGGTATTGTTCAACACTTCACTGTTAGAAATACACCACAACAGAATGGGGTGGCAGAGCGTATGAATCGAACACTATTGGAGAAAGTTCGATGTATGTTGTCTAATGCAGGGTTAGGTAAGGCATTTTGGGCTGAGGCTGTGACATATGCTGACCATATCATCAATCGTCTGCCTTGATCAGCGATAGGAGGAAAAACACCATTGGAGGTAGGGTCTGGAAAACCTGCTACTGATTATGACTCCTTACATATATTTGTATCTACTGCTTATTATCATGTGAAAGAATCCAAGCTTGATCCGATAGCAAAGAATGCTCTCTTTATGGGAATCACCCATGGAGTGAAGGGATTCCACATTTTGGTGTTTAGACACTAAGAAGATAATTTGTAGTAGAGATGTTACCTTTGATGAATCTGTCCTAGTAAAGAAGGTAACAAATGAAGCTGTCCAGACAAGTAGTACTCCGTAGTAAGTTGAGCATACTCCAAAACAGGTGGAGTTTTAGCAGACGATGATCCTAGAAATTGATGTAGCTGATTCTTCAACTCCAATAGAAGAATCAGAAGATGAAGATGTTCAAACCCAAGAACCATTGGAGACACCAGAACAACTTGCAATTACAAGGCCAATGAGAGAAATTTGTAGACCTGCTCGATTTGTTGATATGGAGGCCTATGCTCTTCCAGTTGTTGATGATTATATCCCTATCACTTACCAAGAAGCAATACAAAGCTTGGAAAGTGATAAGTGGAAAAGTGACATGGTTGAAGAAATGCAATCTCTCCAAAAGAACAACACTTGGAAATTGGCACAATTACCGAAAGGTAAAAGAACAATTGGATGCAAGTGAGTATTTGCAAAGAAAAATGGATCTCATAGCAAGATAGATGTTCGCTACAAGGCACGGTTGGTAGCTAAAGGCTACACTCAAAAGGAGGGAATTGACTACAATGAAGTATTTTCCCCTGTTGTGAAACATTCATCCATTATAATAATGTTGGCCTTGGTAGCACAATTGAATTTGAGCTAGCTCAACATGATGTAAAGACGACTTTCTTGCACGGTGATTTAGAAGAGGAGATTTATATGACTCAGCCATAAGGATACAAAGATGGTGGTTGTGAGAAATGGGTTTGTAAGATGAACAAATCACTATATGGATTGAAGCAATCTCAGAGGCAGTGGTACAAGTGATTTGATAGCTTTATGAGGAGGAAAAAGTACACTAGAAGCAAATATGATCATTGTGTGTATTTGAAAAAGCTATAAGATGGATCTTTCATTTATCTTATCTTGTACGTTGACGATATGTTGATCGTTTCGAAGAGTCAAAAGGAGATAGACAAATTAAAGGTTCAGTTGAATCAAGAGTTAGAGATGAAAGATCTAGGTGAGGCCAAGAAGATTCTTGGTATGAAGATAAGTAGAGATAGACAGAGAGGGAAACTTTGACAAAGAAGCAGTATCTGAGAAAAGTATTACAATGTTTTGGCATGAATGAAAATACCAAACATGTAAGTATACACTGACTTCTCATTTGAAACTTAGTTCTCAATTATCTCCTAAAACTAACGAAGAACAAGAGTATATTGAAAAAGTTCCATATGCTAATGCAGTTGGGAGCTTGATGTATGCAATGGTGTGTACGCGTCCTGACATTCCACAATCAGTTGGAGTTGTGAGCAGATACATGCATGATCCTGGAGAATGACATTGACAAGCTGTGAAATGGATTCTACGGTATCTCCAACAAACCGTGGATGTTGGTTTAGTTTTTGAACAAGATGAAGCACTTGGTCAATGTGTGGTTGGATATGTTGATTCCAACTATGATGGTGATTTGGATAAGCATCGATCAACTACTGGGTATTTGTTTACTCTTGCTAAATCCCAGTAAGTTGGAAGTCTACATTGCAATCTACGGTGGCCTTGTCTACTACAGAGGTAGAATACATGGCAGTTTCAGAGGCTGTAAAGGAAACCATTTGACTTAACGGGTTGATGGAAGACTTGGGAGTTGTTCAAAGTCACATTAGTCTCTATTGTGATAGTCAGAGCACTATTCACTTAGTGAAAAATCAAGTCTATCATTCAAGGACTAAGCATATCGACGTGAGGTATAACTTTGTGTGAGAGATCTTTGAAGAAGGAAAGATTTTACTTTAAAAAATTGCAATATCAGAAAATCATGCAGATATGATGACCAAGGTGGTAACAATAATCAAGTTCAATCATTGTTTGAACTTGATTAACATCCTGAAAGTATGAACACCTTCGGGTGTGTGGCGCTTGTGAGATCAGTTAGAGGCACTACAAATTTGGAGAGTTGAAGAAGTTGAGTATGCTTGGTATTTTCAAGCCAATGTGGAGATTTGTTAGATTTGGCTTGAAATTAAGTTGGCAAGTTGAAAATTTCATCTTGGTTGGTGCCCAACTTATTGAAAAATTCATCTTGGTTGGTGGCCAACTTATTGGAAAATTCTTTAGTAGGTGGCCAACTTATTTTCATGTTTAATCCCTAAAATATTAGGTTATTTATAAGTTTAGTCTTTAAAACTCAACTATAAATAGACCTAAGTATTTCATTAGAAATCATCCCAAAAAACAAGTTTTCTCTTCCTCTTGTTTTCTTCATTCTCTCACTTTGGGAATTCTAAAGAATTCCATTTGTTGTAATATTTGTTGATAGTGAAATTATCATCCGATGTGGTGCCCGAGGAGTAGACAATATTCTTGTCGAACCTCGTAAAATTGGCGTGTTATCTCCTTTATTGTTTTTTATTCGGTTTTCCCATTGTGTTTTAATATTCAATAGTTTGACAGGTTTATCCGCTGTGCAACCTTTGGTGGTTTTGATCTTGACATTTTAGGTTAATTTTGAAACTACGTTCGTGTGGGAAATAACCCGATTTCCCCGACAATTTACCCACATATATTTTAAATTATAAAAATAGGAAGACAATGACTCAGTGGGACAAAACTTAGCTTCGTCTTTGGGAATAACGACCATCCCTTTAATCATTACGGTCGCTTCATCTGTTGTAATATTTGTTGATAGTTCTATTTTTATTTTTAATTATTTAACTTTTATAAGGTATTTTGATAATTTGTATTATTGATTTATTATAATTATTTTAAAATATTTTTCATTCTAATACTTATTTTGTTTCTTATTTTTCGCATTGTCAATCATTTGTGTCACGTATGGTAAAAACACTTTTTGTTCTACTTATTGATCCAACATTCGTATGTACCCGTGGATTAGGTCCACCATACTAATCCGATTCAGTGGGTTTAAATTGTTCTAAAGGAATTAGAAATCTAATCGATTTCTTTAACTTCATAAAAAAATAATTTTATGTTAGAGAAGAACTTAAAATTGATCTTAAAATTCCAATCAGTATATTCATCGATACATGTATCGGTAACCTTGTTTCGCTTGATAACTTTCCCATAATTTTTTTTTGTCAATATTGCACAAACTTTTCGTCTCATTAAATGTTTTTATTAATTATATATATATATATGATTTTTAATATTCAAGTGTTTATATAAGAATAAATTATTAATCAAATAAAATATTCAAGGGTTTATACAACAATAAAATATAAGAATATTAAAAATATACAATAAATAAAGACTAATTAATAAACACTTTTCTCGATCTTTATTTATTGTATATTCTTATTAATAAGAATGCTTTTTTTTTTATCACTATTTGCACAAACTCTTAGTCTCATTAAATGCTTTTATTAATTATATATATATATATATAAGAAATTTAGTTTAATTATACTGTTATTGATTCTTTTTCTTGTGAAGTAAATACAGTCGTAGTGTATCGTTTGATTACAAGTTTAACAAAGATCAAACCTTTAACCTATAAATTTCCCTCCGTTCTCTCTTAAGAGAAGCTACATCAAGGGTTTTGAGAATGTCTAAAGAATTTAGGGCTTGTCTTCAAATGCTTTCAATGATGTTTGATTCAGTTCATCCCGACGTCGATGAAAGTGGAGACTTGCCTTTAAGCTCCGATGGCGTCACGGGAGGGAGCAGCGAACCGGTTGAGACACGGCTCATTGAAACTGATGAAAATTCAGATGAGTCTATTAGCCCCGAAATCGATCAAAGTACTGTCGACTTGCTTTTAGATTTCGCTGCCACCATCGGAAGGTGCAGCGAACCGGCTGAGAAGCGGCTCACTGAAACCGATGTAAATTCTGATGAGTCGATTAGCCCCGAAATCGATGGAATCGCCGAGGGCATCATCGGAAGGCGCAGCGAACCCTTCGAGAAGCAGCTCACTACAACCGACGTGAATTCGAAGCAATGCAGGCTTTCCATCCCTAAAGAATACGTAGCGGCCGCCGTGTCGCCGTTATTGAAGGAAGACGAGGATATAAGGCGCGGGATTCCGGTGAAAGTTTACGATGGCGAGTGGAAAGAGTATTCGATGACGTTGAAGCATTGGTCGAACAAAATCCATGTCCTCAAGGAAGGCTGGATGGAATTCTGCACGGATCATGGTTTTCTCGCGCACCGAGACTTCGTTACGTTGCTGGTGTTTAGGCACCGTCGGAGCGACGGTCTTTGCTTTCAGATCACTTGGAGAAGAACGGATATTGTCAACCGGTCAAGAAGAGGAGAAATCTCAATGCCTGACCGCATGCTTAGGTCGTACTATGATGTTTAGCTTCTTGTTTAGGATAATGGTTGATTTTGCTGGTGTTCCAGTAAAAGTTCTAGGTACTCTTTTTCTTTCGGCCATTCAGAAGGATTAATTCAACAAAATACAACACAAAGTGATGATTAACAACATCAAAATAAACTAATTAACATCATTGATATTAAGAAATTGAAGAAAGGGTATTACCCTATATCATCTCTTATCCTATGATGATTATGGCATCATCTGGTTTAGTATGGTTCGATATAATATAGTGAACCAGATGATGCCATAATCATATTAGGAGAAGAGATGATATAGGGTAAGACCCTTTCTCTGAATTTCTTAATGTCAATCAAGCTAATTATTTTATTTTGATGTTGTTTTACATTGTTAATCATATATTTTCACTTTGTGCTGTATCCTCTTGTTGAATTAATCTGTACCAGATCTTTTGTTCTACTTATTTATCTATGTGATCCAAGAATAGTAGGCAATCGTAAAACTAATCAATTTTTTTTTTAAATTTTTTTCATTCTTATCGATAGAAAATAATTTTATTTTTAATAAAAATAATTTTATTGTTATCCCAAATAAAACATCATCACCAACATATTGCCAAGACAAATACATTTATGTCTATCATAAGTAAAATATATCGGTGATTGACCATTGACAGTCTGTGAGTAAGAGTGAACAATTGAGCCAACTACATTCATTAGATGGATTACTTTAACTTCTCAAAATATCATACATATAGGAGGAAAACTTAAAGAATATTTCAAAGTGAACAAATGAAAAAAGAATCCTCCTTTAACCACGGTATTGTCTGACACGTATTTTCGAGAACCAACAGAATGTCATATGAAAACAAACAAAAGAACCAAACATCGTAAAAGCAAGCAATCATGAAATCTCAAAGAACCATATACTAAGAAGAAGACCAATGAAAGAAACCTGTATCGGAAGTCAAAACACCAATCAGGATGTCTTTTACCGGAAAAAAAATAAAAAGAAATATTATTCTAAATACGCTAAAATATATTTGAAAATTCATAAAATCGGATAATAATAAAATAAAAATGACAGGGAATTGGTTGGAGGAAACCACCACCGCTGTCGTAGATGAAAAGCTTGTGTAACCGCCAGTAGTTTTGTAACTGTAACAGAGATTTTGTTAAGTGCTTTCTTTCTAAACTGATATCTTTTCGTTTCTTTATTCTTTATCTTCTTGTAATACAAGTAACTACAGTCGTAGACTATCGTTTGCTTATAAATTTAACTAAGAGCAAACCTTAACCTGTTTTTTTCCCGTCATTCTCTCTTAACAACAGCTACAGTAGGGGGTTTGATAACGTCTAGAGAATTCAGGGCTTCTCTTCTAATACTTTCAGCGATGTATGATTCGGATGAAAATGATGACTTGCCTTTAAGCCCCGATGGCGTCACCTGGGGTTGCAGCGAACCGGTTGAGAAGCAGCTCGTTGAAACCGATGTAAATTCAGATAAGCCGATTAGCCCCATAATCGATGGAAGTGCCACCTTTCCTGTAAGTCTCGATGGCGTCACCTGGGGGTGCAGCGAACCGGTTGAGAAGCAGCTCATTGAAACCGATGTAAATTCAGATAAGCCGATTAGCCTCGAGATCGATGGAAGTGCCGCCTTGCCTTTAACCCCCGATGACATCATCGGAAGGTGCAGCGAACCCTTTGAGAAGCAGCTCACTGAAACCGACGTGAATGTGAAGCAATGCAGGCTTTCGATCCATAAAGAACACGTTGAGGCCGCCGTGTCGCCGTTATTGAAGGAAGGCGAGGACATCAACAAGGGGATTCCGGTGAAAGTTTACGATGGTGAGTGGAAAGAGTACTCTATGACGTTGAAGCTTTGGTCGAATAAAATTCATGTCCTCATGGGAAGTTGGAAGGATTTCTGCACTGATCATGGTTTTCTTGCGCATCAAGATTTCGTTACATTGCTGGTATTCAGGCACCGTCAGACAGACAATCTTTGCTTTCAGATCACATCGAGAAGAACGGATGTGTTTGAACCGGTCAATAAGAAGAGAAAGCCATAACCATAGTATGATGAATCGATATACCATAGTGAACCAGGTGATGCCATAATCATAGTAGGAGAAGAGATGATATAGGGTGAGACCCAAATTCTTAAATTTCTTTTGATGTTGTTTTACGTTGTTAATCATACATTTTTCACTCTGTGTTGTATACTCTTGTTGAATCAATCTGGCTAATCTTTGAACACTCCGAAATATTGATTCACCAGATCATAGTTTCAAGCAGCCATTGGCACTTGCATTAAGTTCTTGATTTTGTGTTTCTGGATTTACTTGCTTTAGCCACTTCTTTTTCTACCATTAAAGATTGATAAGATTAATGCCACGACTCGGGTTAAGGTGTCACGAGAGTATAATACGGAATTGTCGTCTTTAAATGATCGTAAGTCCGTCAAGATCAATGATTTGAATTCGAACGAATGAGTGCACTCTGCAGAGTAGCAATTGGTATTTGTTTACAGAGTGCAGTCTCTTGCATTTGAGGATGTGGAGGTGCACTCACTCAGAGTGACAAAGCCTTCAAAAAAAAAACTTCTTTAATGATCATTCCAATGCCTGCGTGCTGATGCAGAAGCTGTTTCTGTGAACTTGAATGGTAAGCCTAAGATGTTCTCGGTACGGCGCCACTCGGTTATCAAAGACCGGCCTGAACACAGCGGTGACTGGGATTAAAAAAATACTAATCGATTTCTTTAACTAATCCCATTCAGTGGGTTTAATTTGTTCTAAAGGAATTAAAAAAACTAATGGATTTCTTTAACTTCATAAAAAATAATTTTATGTTAGAAGAACTTAGAATCGACCTTAAGATTCTTTAAAAGCTTTTAACCCAATTAATTCATTCCACTCAAAATTTTTATTAGTTTTACACGCTTTCTTTTTTCTGCAACAAATCTTCTCTATGACATTGCGCTCGTTTTCATAGACAATTTCTCTCTCCTACAGTGATTTATAGAACTATTCTTCAGGTCTAAGATGAGTAATCTTGATTTATTACGATATTTTTTAGGATTATAATATATCTTGTTTGATTATAAAATATGACTTTTGTCGGTCGAATGCCACTTTGAGATTATGTTGAATTTTCCAAACTTTCTCTTCCACATCTTGAATCAAATCCGGACCAAGAACACTTCGATCTTTAAGCTCATATCAGTTTAGTGGCATATGACATTTTCTTCCATATAAAGCCTCATAGGGTGACATCTTAATGCTTGACTGATAACTATTGTTGTAAGCAAATTTAGCAAGTGTCAAATACTTTTCCCACGACCCTTTGAACTCGATTACACATGCTCTTAACATGTCTTCCAGTATTTGAATAGTCCGCTCAGTTTGTCCGTCCGTCTGAGGGTGAAAAGTTGTACTAAAGTTCAGTCGAGTTCCCAACGCTCCATGTAAAGATTTCCAAATCTCGACTTGAATCGAGGATCTCGATCAGAAACTATGTTGGCTTAAGCTTTAATTCTGCACATAGACCACCATCTCCATCTAATGACAACCTTGCATCTAAAGCTCGTAAGGTTGCAAACGTTTTTCGACTTAAGGCATCAGCTACCACATTTGCTTTTCCAGGATGGAAATCAATTATGACATCATAATCATTTAGAAATTCAACACATCTTCTCTGCCTCAAGTTTAATTCTTTATGAGTCATCAGATACTTCAAACTTTTATGATCTGTATAGAGATAGCAACGTTCACCATATAAGTAGTGACGCCAAATCTTAAGAGCGAACACTACTGTAGCCAACTCCAAATCATGCGTTGGATAGTTCTTCTCACGTGATTTTAATTGTCTAGATGCATATGCTATCACTTTCCCTTCTTGCATCAGTACACATCCTAATCCATTATGGGACGCGTCACTGTAAACCACGTAGTTCTTGCCAAATTCAGGTTGGACCAACACTGGAGCTTCTGTCAAAATTCTCTTTAACGCTTCAAAACTTTCTTGACACTCAAGAGTCCAAACAAATGGTACATTTTTCCTCATCAACTTAGTCAAAGGCAGAGCTATCATCGAAAAGTTTTTAACGAATCTTCGATAATAACCAGCAAGCCTCATGAAACTCCTGACTTCAGACACTTTCTTTGGAACTTCTCATTCTAAAATGGCTTTTATCTTTTGAGGATCAACCCGAATCCCTTCTGCAGAAATAACATGCCCAAGGAATCCCACTTCATTCAACCAAAACTCACACTTAGATAATTTGGCATAAAGCTTCTTATCTCGTAGAGTTTGAAAAACTACCCTCAGATGTACACTATGCTCTTCATTAGACTACAAATACACCAATATATCATCAATGAAACAATTACAAACTGATCCAGATAAGGCTGAAACATTCTATTCATAAGATCCATAAAATAAGCAGGTGCATTTGTTACCCCAAACGTCATAACAATGAATTCATAGTGACTATATCTCGTTCTAAAAGCCATTTTTTAAATATCTTTTTCCTGAATCTTCAATTGATGATAACCGGAACGCAAATCAATCTTCGAGAATACCAAAGCTCCCTTTAATTGATCAAACAAATAATCGATTCTAGGGAGAGGATACTTGTTCTTTATGGTCACCTTGTTGAGCTGTCTATAATCTATACAGAGACGCATTGAACCATCATTCTTCTTTACAAATAATATCGGAGCTCCCCAAGGTGACACACTTGGTTTGATAAATCCTTTGTCCAATAATTCTTGCAACTGAATCTTTATATAACCACATATTAACACATATAACTTATGCATGTACTCATGTACTCATACTAATCATATCAATCACATGAATGTATTTATGCAACCATAAAGTCAATGTGGAAAATAGACTTATCACAAGTCTTGTTTCCATAAACTATATATCTAATAGTATGCACTCATCTTGGCCTCACTAGTCAATACTAGTCTCTTATCTATCTCTCTTGGTAACTCTTACCTAGTCGACTTGTCCGGACTTTACTTTCGCTCGATATCTACACGAATATAAAATACTTATAATATCATAATTTGAATCACTACTAATCAATCATCAAAGCTGAATCTCGAAAAGACACTTGATTCTTTATTTCCATTTGACTAGTATCGGTACTCAAGGTACAGTGCCGATACTTTCTATAGTGGTATCGATACTCTACTTCAGTATCGATATCTATTCTTGATTCTGGAATTTCACTATAAAAATGATACTGATACCTCCATGTTGGTATCGATACTCATGGTACCGATACTAAAGAAATTGCCCTCGTTTGCTTGATGGTATCGATAATGTTCATCCAGTATCGATGCTTATACGCAAATACCCCCCTCTTAATGCTTCGTAGTATTGGTACTGTTCATCCGATACCGATACCACAAGCCCAGATTACTCCTACATCCCGAAAATTTACCAATAACTTACTAAATTCTTCCCTTTACTATTTTTTTCACCTTTAACCTCATTTATACTATCACAAACCATCTTATATCATAATAACACATCATCGTCTTCAATATCTCACCCTAACTCTTGAAACTAAGAATCTTACTAAATTTTTAACATGTTCTAATTTTATTTCTAACTTCATAAATATCTTATTCCTACTGATGAAAAGTTAAATATGGCTTCAAACTTCACTTATTAACTCTTTCTCAAAATTTCATTCAAAACCTCTTTTCTTTAATCACTCATCACTTGTAGTTCTTGTAGTTTTTATAACCCTTTAAGCTTCCCTTAAACTTATGCATCACCCCATAGACCAAAACTAAACATAGAATTCAAGAAAAACTCCATTTAAAACAAAGTTGCCTTAGATATATGCTCACGGTGGAAAGGAGGGAGGAAGGATGAAGAAAGAGAGAAATCTAGATTCTCATTTAACTATCTCATTTTCACTCCACGTGTTTATAACACACATTAGATGAATTTTTAATTCATCTTCTTGTTAAATGACCAATCTTCCCTGCCAACTTTCCTTCTTTGCTATTCACTCCTACACAAACAATTTTCCATATAAGTACATTAACTTTTTAATTTATCTAATTTGGTCACTAAATTTTAAAATCTTACAATTTGGTCACTAACCATGTGTTTGGGATGTTACAGAAAAAGTATAATTAACCATGAAAAATGAGATAAATATAACCATAAAATTGAGGGGCATGACCAAAATAAACTAAAATTAGAAGGTCTAATTTGATATTTATCCATATATATGTTTTAAATTGTAAAAAATTTGGGTTGTGACCCCATGACCAAACTTAGTTTCGTTCCTACGGATAACAATCAATCATTTACCATTAAAGTCCGTCATAATAATCCTATCAGTGGGTTTAATTTGTTTTAAAGGAATTAAAAAATAATCGATTTCTTTATATTTTTTTATTCTCATCGTCCACTCAAAATTTTTATTAGTTTTACATAAATTCTTTTTTGCTCCCATAAATCTTCTCCTTGATACTATACTCATTTTCATAGGGAATTTCTCTCTCGGAGAGTGATTTATAGAAGTCTTCTTCAGGTTTAAGACAAGTATTTTTTAGTCTATTACGATAATTTGTTTCACGATCATGAATATATCTTCTTTAATGATACGACATGTTTTATCGATCTAAAAACCTAAAAAATCATGATTTTGAAGAAAAAAAATATTAACAATATAAATCATTGAATCATAAGGAGGTGAAAAATATGGTTTTTAAAGACAAGGAGACTTGAACTTATATAAGATATATGATTTTTAATATTCAAGTGTTTATATAAGAATAAATTATTAACCAAATAAAATATTCAAATAATATTTTTAAAGTGTTTTAATATTCAAGGGTTTTTATAACAATAAAATATAAGAATATTAAAAATATACAATAAATAAAGACTTGAATTCCAATTATATATATATATATATATATTATAAAAGAAATTTAGTTTAATTATACTGTTATTCTATTTCTTGTAAAGTAAATACAGTCGTAGTGTATCGTTTGATTACAAGTTTAACAAAGATCAAACCTTTAACCTATAAATTTCCCTCCGTTCTCTCTTAAGAGAAGCTACATCAAGGGTTTTGAGAATGTCTAAAGAATTTAGGGCTTGTCTTCAAATGCTTTCAATGATGTATGATTCAGTTCATCCCGACGTCGATGAAAGTGGAGACTTGCATTTAAGCTCCGATGGCGTCACGGGAGGGAGCAGCGAACCTGTTGAGACACGGCTCATTGAAACTGATGAAAATTCAGATGAGTCTATTAGCCCCGAAATCGATCAAAGTACTGTCGACTTGCTTTTAGATTTCGCTGCCACCATCGGAAGGTGCAGCGAACCGGCTGAGAAGCGGCTCACTGAAACCGATGTAAATTCTGATGAGTCGATTAGCCCCGAAATCGATGGAATCGCCGAGGGCATCATCGGAAGGCGCAGCGAACCCTTCGAGAAGCAGCTCACTGCAACCGACGTGAATTCGAAGCAATGCAGGCTTTCCATCCCTAAAGAATACGTAGCGGCCGCCGTGTCGCCGTTATTGAAGGAAGACGAAGATATAAGGCGCGGGATTCCTGTGAAAGTTTACGATGGCGAGTGGAAAGAGTATTCGATGACGTTGATGCATTGGTCGAACAAAATCCATGTCCTCAAGGAAGGCTGGATGGAATTCTGCACCGATCATGGTTTTCTCGCGCTCCGAGACTTCGTTACGTTGATGGTGTTTAGGCACCGTCGGAGCGACGGTCTTTGCTTTCAGATCACTTCCAGAAGAACGGATACTGTTGAACCGGTCAAGAAGAGGAGAAATCTCAATGCCTGACCGCATGCTTAGGTCGTACTATGATGTTTAGCTTCTTGTTTAGGACAATGGTTGTTTTACTACGTTTTTGCTGGTGTTCTAGTAAAAGTTCTAGCTACTCTTTTTCTTTCGGCCATTTCGCCCGTTATCCCATATAGAATTTCTTTCTCATTTGGGTAATGATTTATAGAAATTTTCTTTAATTTATTATGATAAATATTTTCTGACAGCCATAAATATATTTACTTTGATGATATAATATGTTTTATCGATCTAAAAACCTCATAAAAAATAATAATTTCGGGAAAAATTATTAACAATATAAGTTTTAAAAGTATAAAGAAGTAAAAATTATGATTTTTAAATACAAGAAGACTTGAGCTTATACAAGACATATGATTTTTTTTTCTAATATGTAAAGGGTTTATAATTGGAATTCAAGTTTAACTATAATTTTTATTTATTGTATATTTAAAAAAGTATTAATAATTTATTTAAATTCAATATATATGTCGCGGCCGTCTTTTAGGTGGGCCCAGAATTAGGCTTCGACTTGAATAAATTGGGTTAGAGTCACCACCGATCACTTTAAAAAACATTTAGGTGGATTGGACACCATCTTACCTGATCTGTGTTTTACTAAAAATGTGTCGGGTTCGGGAGTCGGTTACAGCCAATGAAGGATTAGCATTCTTGAATTATTCTTTCGGTACCAATTAATTTGTTGATTATCTTTAATTGCAAAAATTAAAAATTTAAACTTAAATTTAAAACATTCGATTTGAATTGCTTACCTCTGATTGGTTTAAAAGCATACCCCTTAAAAGGTAAAAAAATGTTAGATAAATAAATAAAAGTAATATATATTAAAAAAATTAATAATAATAAACAATATATACATAAAAATGATAAAAATATATATACAAAATAAAAAAAATAAAATATAAAAAATAAATAAAAACGTGAAAATAAAAAAATGACCAATTTAAAAGAAAATGAAATTGGGGATAAAATTAAAAGGAAAATCAGGATTAAATTCGAATTAAAGGGGCAAATTAAAGGCTTACAAAGAACGATGGACTAAAAAGATAATTACCTATTTTCTAACTCAAAAACATTAACCGAAGAAGGAGAAGAAGAAGAGGAAGAGGAAGAAGGTCAACGGAAGCAACATGCCACATCAACATTGATTAACGGAAGGTAACGATAGGGATCTTACTGAAAATGAATTAAGAATTTAATGATTGCATTGTAAGTTTTAAAAGTTGAGTGACCAAAATTTAAGAACCCTAAAAGGTTGGAGACTGTCTATAGACTTTTCCCTAAATTTAATTAAGGAAATGAGATAATTATCACAGTGGAGATTAGAGTCGTCATTTCCGATGATATTGTAAAAGTCGATATATCTTGGTAATATTAACACAATAATAATAGCTTCAAAAATAATTTTAAACTCGTCAGGTGGATATGAGTCGTTTTAAAATGTACAACCTTTTATAATTAGAACTTGTTATATTCATGTGATAGATTTTAATAAAAAAATATATATTTTATTATAACTCGACATGCTCACGTGACGAGTTCTAAACCACTGTAATAAATGTCATAGATCCCAAAATATATTTGAAGATATCCTATTTCACTAATTAATTATTCCGTCTATATTGGTATGATTTCGTAACATATCTTGTTGATGATTTTTTTTTGAAAATTTTTATTTTTATAAAATTAAATTAAATTAAATTAAAATAAACAAAAATTAAAGAGCTATAATGTAAACTTATTCCTTTAATTTTTAATAAAACTTACAGTGAAGATTCGTCCTTTTGATTTATTATATTTTATTTTATAAAAACATGTTTACTTGTGAATGAGATATAAACATGACAAACCAAGGGAAGACGAATTGGGCCATATTGTGAAAAGAAATAATTAGTGCGCCACTTATCCATGCCTAATCTGGCAAGAGTCTTAAATTAGTCAAAGGATAAGGCCATATAAGGTATGGTATGGGCCATAAAAATGATAATTTCTGTCCTAATTAAAATTATTTTTAATTAATTTTTGGTAAAGTACACAAAATGGTCCCTCGATTATAGGATGATATTACTTTATTAAGCCTTTCAACTATAAAACGTTACAAAATACTCCTCTGACTATAGAAAGTTACTTTGTTGAGTCCCTTGACTATTAAAAATTACAAAATAGTCACCTGACTATTAATTATGTTCCAAACTCATCCTTTTTCGTTAAAAAATTGACGACAATGTGAGTTGTACGTTAATATGTTGACTGCGATATGATATGATATAATTTAATCTCATAATCTCAAACGACTTTCATATCTTAGTCAATATGTTAATGCTCAGCTCAGGTGATCGTTAACTTTTTAACAGAAAATGATGAGTTTGTGACATAATAAATAGTTGAGGGACTCAACAAAGAAACTCTCTATAATCAGAGGACCATTTTATAACTTTTAATAGTAAAGGGAATCAATAAAACAATATCCTATAATCGGGAGACCATTTTTGTACTTGATATCAAATTTTCTAAATAATATTATTTTAAAAACTTGAACTTAAATTCTTACCTGGGAACTTAATATTGAAAAATAAATTTTATAAAATATATATTGGAATAATACTCCTGTGAATTTTTTTTAATATTTTAATATATTTTAATTTTTTAAATAATAATGTATAAAATCTGTTTATTTCAAAAAAATATCAAACTCTTATTATTTTTGCAAGAAATTATTTTATTCCCAATAATATCATAATTAACTCGATTCATACAAATTTCAATGTCACACTAACCCTCTTTATATTTACTTAAACTTTGGTTAAGTTTTATCTAAATTCCCAAACCCATGCTAAAAGCACATACACTTCAATGTATGTGTGTATGTAAACGTTGTTAACAAAAAAAGAGTATATATATATATATATTCATTTTCGGATAAATTGTCAAACAAGTCCTTATGTTATTGACTTAGAACTAAATTGATCCTTTATTATAAAAGTGTATTGTTATTGTTATTTTAGAGGACATGATATGTAAGGATGGCATCAATTGGGTGAGGTTTGATTTTTTATAAGTTTGACCAGATTCGAGAAATATATTTTATTTATTTGAATTTGATATGAACTTAGGAAGGTCTCATTCGACTTAAATTTTAAGATAAAATTTTACATCCAACTCGACTCAACACAAATATAAAAAAGAAAAATCTTTTTTTTTTCAAAAATAGAGACGAATTAAAAAAACTATAGAAAGAAGAACATTGAATATATATATATATATATATATATATATATATGAGGCAGGATCTAATTACATTATGAAAAACTCTTTCAATTTTACATTTTTAGGAGCATTGGATGAGAAGATATTCACTGGAAAAAAAAAGTAACGAGTTAATATTTGCCTATGATTTCCCTCGATATAAATATAAATATATTCAGGGTTAGATTTACTTACAATATGTAAAACTCCTTTAATTTCACACTTTTTGAAGATCGTTGGATTTAACTCCTTGTTTTTTCCATTGAATATATTTTCATTTTTTATTGTTAACCTCAACATTTAATTTCTCTCATCCAATGGTCCTATCTCATATATATATATATAAACCAACTATATTGGATAAGATCGGAATTGTTAGATTCATGTTAAACTATCATCCCTATAGATAAAATTTAAATCACGAATAATCAGTTGATATAATGGATTGAAGCATTAAATGCCTTAAACAACATTAGATATTTGGATCTTGACGTTGTAAATAAAATAAAATAAAGTTAGGGAGGTCATCCCATGATAAATTTCTACAATAACTGATCCAAATTAACATATTAAAACAAAAACTAAGATGCTATTGAGGAGGGTGATTTTGGTTGAAATAATAGTTGTTGATTATATTACCTCAAAAGTAACATTTTTAAAAAACTTTTTGGGTCAAATTGATGACTAATTATACATCTTTTGATTGACATATTGAACAGAGCTGTGTTTCCTAGTGGTGTGTTCACAGTTTTTTCACTGCATATTAAAGTTGCAAACTTTATGTATAGTGAAAAAGGACACAAGCATGTCAAGCTCACTTGTAATATGGACAAACAGAGAAGAATTGACACAAATTAATTAAGAATTAAGAATGAAGCCACTTAATTAAAGCAGATTTAATATTGGTTTCATAAGTATATACACGTAATAAACTTAATTAGTTTAAGAAATAAATTAAGAAAATATGAACCCTAATTTCCTTTCCTTTTTACGCTCAATTAAACCTTTATATTTAAAATCCCATCCATTTACTTATTTTATTGAATTGACAGTGAAACCTATATGTTATTTTTTTGATCTTAAAACATAAAATATTGAACATCGTACGCCTATGTGTTCGCACGTGAAAATTTTCTTTCGCAAGGGCTGCTATTATAGAATAGAAATGTTGATTAGCAGTTGATTCGATGCATTAGAATATAAATGTTCTTTTTTTTAATATATTAGATACGATATTTATAGTACTCCTACTCTCTTTCCCGTCTATAAACCGAAGGATATTGAACACTTAAAAATACTTAATCTCATGTCTTTTGAACAGTTAAATGATGAAAATCGAAAATCATTGGAAATTTTCCTTCACTATATCTCATTCAGCAAGTCGAATTTGCCTTGTTCATTACATAAGAGAAAATTTCAAACAACTTCCATGATCAACTTGCTCAAGTTATATATATATATATATATATATATATATATATATATATATGTGAATTGCAAGGTTCAAACTGCTTGTCTTGAACTTATAATTTCTAGGAAAAGCATAACATTTTCAATCGAGTTGATAGAAAAAAAATTATTAATTACAATGACAATCTGAGCTCCAAATCCAGCTCTTGTGTGTCACTCGATTCCGAATTTTGACTGCTCGATCCCAACGAGCTGCTCCGGTGTTTCTTGCTCCTTGAACGCGAATCCTATAACAAAAAATGCAGGTAAAAATCAACTAAAAGAACAGAATCCTGACATGCCATGGAACAAGGATGTTTCATGTGTGTGAATATTACAAACCTCATCGTGTGGGTTAAGAAGTTGTCTGGTCATGTTTGGTTGTGCAAAATGTTGGCTCTCTAGGATGCCACTGCTGGTGTTCCAACTGTAATAGCAAAATGATTTGAAACATTAATAAACAACAAGCAAATCAAAATCAAAATCAAAGCTCTTTTAGATGGGAAATTAATCAGATTGTGCACCTTGCTGTAGTACTTGGTTGGGAATCACCATATCTGAAGTTCCCTCTTTGATCATACTCGCCAACCCCCATCTGTAAAATAATATATAATATCATACTACTGAATTGTAGTTACGGTATATGTTGCGAATGCGGTTGCGATATCACGGTAACATTAAAAACTATCATGTATAACAGTGCTGGGTATGACAAAGGAATAATGGAGATTTAGTTCAATGGGGAGACTAGGGTTAGCACAAAGAAGTAAAATCATAAGCTACCAGTACACCATTAGGGTGACAGCAGTTGCAGATGGATGCAAATAATTATGTTTTCATATGATAAATACTGGTACCGTATCCTTAAAAAACGTTACATTTAATACGACTGTTACGCTACGTTGTGATGGTATTTCACAGTGTGACACACAGAAAATGCACTCAATTTTTCGAAGAAAAATCAGAAAGGAACTGTTTAGGTACAGCAAAGTCCAAAGAGACCGAGTGCCGGTTCACATACCATCGTGTTGGGGTACTGGAAACCGTAAGAAGCTGCTGGTGATGTCGATGAATAAGAAAAAGACGACGACGACGCCATTGATGAATAACCCATCTGCTGCACTCCCATGTTATCTTCCTGCACGTACAGTAACCACAGAATCATTCCCATCAAATCTAAACCCCCGAAAAAAAACAAACCCCAAATCATTTTCATCACTGAAAATCCAAATCACCTGGTTGAAACTCGCAGGGCAAGGTCCATAATGAAGAGGAAGGTTATTATTATAACCAGAAGAAGCCATTTGTCCATGTAATCTGATCTTTTCCAACTGAGCAACACCGAGGCCTCTCTGGGGTTGCTTAGGCTTGTCCGAGTTGCCCTTCTTTCCTTTCCTCGAAGACGACGAACCGTGATAACTGTTATCCATTTTAGCTTTGAAAATCCCAAGCTTTTTGTGTGTGTTTGCAGCAAAGAGAGAGAGAGAGAGAGAGAGATGATGATGATGATGGTGAAGAATCAAGAGATGTGGGCACTGCCCCCCCCCCTCCTTCTTTTTAAGGTTTTTGCAAAGGCAAGTAATTATTGCATCGCTGGATCAGATTTTGTAGAGATTTATCAGAGATTATATTATCTGTATATACACAGATTTTATGCCCCCTTTTTATTTCCACTACCTTTTCTTTTCAAATACTCTCTCTCTCTCTCACTCACTTGTTTATATATTGCTGCTACATATTAAAAACATTAGGGTAAATTATGCGTTAGTATATAAACTATCAGTTTTAGTCGTTTTAGTATCTATACTTTCAATTTTTTCAAAATCATATCTAAAGTATAGTTTTTTGTTTCATTTTAGTATCCCGTCGTTAAAAAAATTAGTTTTTGTTTCATTTTAGTACATTTGTTCAAAATTTAATGTTGAATTTTGAAAAAAAATGAAAGTTTAGGTACTAAAACCGATCAAAACTGATAGTTTATGTACTAAACACGTTAAGTTTTTAACGACGAGATACTATATAAAATGAAATGTAAACCAAACATTAGGCAGGTTTTGGAAAAAGATGAAAGTTTAGGCACTAAAATAGACCAAAACGGAAACTTTAAGTACTAAATGTGTAGTTTACCCTAAAAACATTTAAAACTTTTACTATTCTATTTAACTTATGGCCTAATTATGTCTCTAGTCCATGTATTCTTTGGTATTTCAAATTTCGGATAAAGTATGTCGAGTTTAATGAACTAAGTCAAAATGATCTTTTTCATAATAAAATTCGGAAATGTTATAAAGCGGTCATTAAATTTAATGAATCGTTACAAAATGGCCCTTACGATTTTATAAATAGTGATTCATTTCAACAAAGTTAATGGTCACTTTATAATATTTATCAAAATCTAATGATCATGTTACCACCACTAAGGTCACTTGGTGAGTTCTGATTTATGTTAAATTTGAATATTAAACTATCACGGATTTAAATTTAAAGAAAGAACCTTTAATAGTGATATGGGTTGGATTCTAATTATTAAATTAGAAAAATCAAATTTCTAAAAATAAAAACAAAGGGGTGAAATTTTAAAAGTTCTAATGGTACAAGGATTGGAGACAAAATTAACTCAATTTATTAGTGGTTAAATTAGAGACCAAATGTAATTGTCTCTCTTATATCTAGAGTAAGGTATTCGTTTGAATATTTATTTATTTATTTATTCATGTAGTCATTATAGTTTATATATATTTGTATATTGGGGATTTCAAACTTGGTTTTAAAAATAAAAAATATAATTTAAATATAAATATTTTCTAATTAAGTAAAACACGAGTAATAAATCTAAAAATATTATATATTTTTATTTAATTATTAATTTATTAATTTCCCGATCGATAATCCAGATCAGATACTCAGAGATACATTGCAAGAATAAAGCTATTACAATTAATATTTAATAAAGGTTTAGGCCTTAACAGGGATCCTATAATTATTGAAAATTTAGAGATAAAAGATTTTCTAGGGATTATATCCAAATTTGTACTGATCCATAAATTTTGTTTTTTTAATTTTTTTTATTAAAAATACCTTTTAATGTAATTAATATGTTTTTATGATGACGAAGTGGATTAAGTTTTTTTTTATTAAGTTTCTATACCGATTTTATTTTAGACATGCTTTGTATGATTGATCTTAGGGTAAATTATACATTTAATACTTAAGCTATCAGTTTTGGTCTGTTTAGTATCTAAACTTTTAATTTTTCAAAATCACACATAATGTTTTAGTATCCCACCATTAAAAACTTAACTTGTTTTGTACCTAAACTATCAGTTTTTGTCCGTTTTAGTACCTAAACTTTTATCTTTTTTCAAAACTTAACGTTAAGCTTTGAACGATACACTTTAATGAAACAAAAATAAAAGTTTTTAATGATGAGTTACTAAAATGAAATAAAAACCAAACTTTAAGTATATTTTTTCAAAAAAAGTAAAAGTTTATATATTAAAATTGACCAAAATTAATGGTTTAGATACTAAAAGCACAATTTCCCCTTGATCTTATTACTTTTACAATATCTTAGAAGTTATATATTCAAACATATTTAACTAATCAATAATTTACAATTTAGATATTTAAAGAATCACAATATGTTTTAAATATAATAGCACGAACCAAGTGGTCTCCGTAGTAAAGGAAGAGGATTCAAATTCGAGCACCATAGATGTCAGGGATGTGGTCGTTCAATGTCAAAGGATTAAGAGTTATCTTTGAACATATATTGCCTTGTACTTACCCCTGATTAAAAAATCACAATTTATTATAAATATGGGTCTCGAATACTATAAACGAAGATGATCCTCTCAATTCAATTTGTTTAATTTATAATACAAAATTAAAACATTGACCTTCCTTAAAAGTTAAAAAATCTAACGTTTTATCCATCGGCGACTATTAAGTTGAATTCTTAGGCATATATTTTCATTATTTAAGAACTGTAATATGGAAAATTTAATTTACACAAAATTATTCATTAAAAAGACGTTTAAGTCCAATTGAATGAAAAGATTGCAATTAGGTCCAAAACCCTCGTTTCTTTAATCGGGAAATCTATTAATTAATTACAGGAAGCTTGAATATGAAGACGCTATAACATCCATTCAAAATATATAAAAAAAACAATTCATAGAACTAGAAGGGTGTATGTGTATAATATATGATCTTGACATATAACAATTAAATAAATATAATTTTTGAAATAATATATGCTCTTCACGTATAACAATTAAATAAATATAAAATTTGATTTTTGGGTTTTACAATATTAATTAAAAGTCAAAATAAAGGCACTGATAAATAAATAAATAAATAGATAAAAAAAGTTGGTTAGAAAAACATGCATCACGCATATCCACAATGACTTACTTTGCTTATTAAAATATAGGGTAAAACACACAGATGGTCCCTCGACTATAGGGTGTTGCTTTGTTGAGTCCCCCGACTATTAAGAGTTACAAAATGGTCTCGATTATAGTATATTGTTTTGTTGAGTCTCTTCATTATTAAAAGTTACAAAATGGTCTTCGACTATCCATTATATTCCAAACTCGTCCTTTTCCGTTAAAAAATGAAAACGATTTGATCTAGATGTTAATTTGATGTCTAATATATGATAGCCGTTTGAGATTCTGAGATCATATTTTATCATATCTCAGATAGCATATTAACATAAAACTTAGATTGTTGTCAACTTTTTTAACGAAAAAGGATAAATTTGGAATATAATAAATAGTCAGGTGACCATTTTGTAATTTTTAATAGTCTGGGGATTCAACAAAGTAATATCCTATAGTCAGGGGGCCGTTTAATAACTTATAATAATCAAGGGACTAAACAAAATAACATCGTATAATCGAGGGATCATTTGTATACTTTACCCTAAATATATATATATATATATATTATTCTTTAGAATAAATATTTATCGGATACTTTACCCTAATTCTTGTATTTTTTTTCTTAATCATTCAACTATCTTTTTCATAAACTTATGTTTTTCTTCTATTTTGATACTGACTCTTAGATTTGATTGTTGACACAAACGGTAATATGGTATAGTACAGTAACATAAATTATTTATTTATAATATAATCATTATATTAAGGGTAAACTACATGTTTAGTACTTCAATTATCATTTTTGTTTTATTTTGGTCATCAAACTATTTGTCATTTTAAATCATACATAACGTTATGTATTGATTTCATTTTAGTCATCCACCGTTAAAAAATTAACGGTGATATTGACGTATCTTCATGAAGTAATGTCATGTCATTATTGATTTTTTTTAAAAATATTACGTCAACAGAGCTATTAAATATTTAACATGGTGGTCAAAACAAAACATAACGTTAGGTAAGATTTAAAAAATAATAATTGATGATCGAACGAAATAAAATATTATAGTTAAAGTACCGAATGCATAGTTTACCCTAATATTTATCATGATAAAAATCATGTTAATATCTCAAAAGTTTCAAACCACCTCAATTAATATTTTATTTAAGTCCATGTCCTCAATCATATGATTCAAGTAGAGGAAATAAAATAATAATATATTATATTCTTTAAACAATGTGACTTCACGCTGGCTGTGGATTCACTAGATTTCGCCACGTGTAGTCATTCAATGCTGAGTCATGAATATTCTCCCAAACACCAATTAGTCATTGATTATAACAAAAACTATATAATAAATTAATTATATTTTAATAAGCTAATTAAATATTAATTCAAATGACGTGAATAAAATTTATTAATTTATTGACATAAATGTAAGAATTAATAATGTTGAACTAAATAATATTTAATTCTTAAATGAAGAATTATTACCTTTTGATTAATCTGAAATAAATACAAAGCAATATCTGTTTAAAGAATTTTATGCCATTGATATGGTGATGAGTTATCAATAATTATTATTATTATGATAAATAAAAAATAAAAAAAATAATAATAAAGGAAGAAATGTAGTGGAGAGATGCGTAGAGAAAATGGTATCTACAATAGATTTGAAGGCATATGCAAGAGCCTTAATGGTTGCACACCACAACAAAATGAATTTTTAGCGGTATTTTTAGTAACGTTTTTTAAATAAATGCCGATAAATATTCGTATTTTAGTGACATTTTTTGCATAATCACTTCACACGATTTGCAAACCAAATATAATCCCTAGGAAATCGCTATATATATAAATGATATAACATATGATATTTATATTTTTATCCTTCGGATTCGTTTTATAATTTATATTTAATATTCATGAATTTCTCTGAAAAATGTACTCTTTAACATATATATTTTCGATACATTTAGGTAAAGTATATAAATGGTCTTTCGCTTATAGGGTATTGTTTTATTAAGTCATTTGATTATTAAAAATTATAAAATGATCATCCGATTGTAGGGTGTTACTTTTTTAGTCCATTGACTATTAAAAGTTATAAAATGATCACCCCGACTATTCATTATATTCCAGACTCTTCCTTTTTTGTTGAAAAAATGACGGTATTCTGAGCTGAACATTAACCTGATGACTGTGATATGATAAAAATCTGATTTCAAAATCTCAAACGACTATCATATCTCAATCATCATGCTAACGTTCAGCTTAGACAACCGTCAATTTTTTAACGAAAAAGGATAACTTTGGAACAAAATGTATAGTCGAGTGATCATTTTGTAACTTTTAATAGTGGAAGGGCTTAATAAAGCAATATTCTATAGTCAAAAGATCATTTTATAACTTTCAATAGTTGAGGGACTTAATAAAATAATACCCTATAATCGATGGATCATTTGCGTACTTTACCCACCCATACATTTAATATTATCACAACTTTTAGTAATATTATAACAAATATACATAAAGAATGAGATAGAGGGTCTATTGTCTCTCCCAACAAAATAATTTGTCTAATAATTCAAAGTCTTTATCGCTTTAAATTTAGTTCAAATTTAATTTTTATCTCTTCGGTTTTTTTGGAATTAAATATTTAATGAATCTTATTATTTTAAACTTAATTAATTTATTTTTTCAATATTTAATCTTTAATTATATTCTCAACGAATACACGTGTACACAATCCAACAACTCCAAATTATGCATGAATTATAAATATATCCAAAATATTCGCACGTGTAGAAAGCTATATTATAATTCAACCAATTGTACAGCGTTTAAAACTGGTGGATCATGTGCTTTTTTTTATCAGAAATATATACTAAAAGCCTTTAGGTAATGTCCAAGATCCCATAAATAATTAATTATAAATAATAAGGGTAAATTATGTGTTTAGTATTTAAACTACCCGTTTTGGTCGTTTTAGTACTCAAATGTTTTTTTTTCAAAATCATACATAAAGTTTAGTTATTGTTTTATTTTAGTACTCGTTCAAAATTTAACGTTAAATTTTGAAAAAAATAATAATAAAAGTTTAGGTACTAAAACGGATCAAAACTAATAATTTAGGTAGTGGTGGATCTAAAAACAATTGAGGGCGAGTCCACATATATATCTATAATATAAAATTTTTGTATGTGGATGAGTAGGATAACGTTTCAGGGTGGGCACTATAAAAATTCAGGGTGAACACAATAAATAAACTCAATAATTAATCGAAAAAAATTGAATTTCAAATAAAAAATTCAGGGTGGGCAGAGGCCATGTACATCCACCGCCAGTGAGTTTAGGTATTAAACGCATTAAGGTTTTAGCGACGGGTATTAAAATGAGATAAAAACTAAACGTTATGAATGCATTTGAAAAAAATTGAAAGTTTAGGTACAAAAACATATCAAAACTAATAATTTAAGTACTAAATGTATAGTTTACCCTAATAATAATCTCTGGAGAATACAACTGGAAAATTTGCTTAAGAGGTTTCCTTGGAAACATCCAGGAGAGATCCTTACCACATGATGAAAGATGCTGCTCTTTTTTTTCCTTCTAAAATCTTCGGTGTCTGATCGATCTTATCGAATCATGTTATATTCAAATTCGAATCAAATTAAATTTTTAAAACAAAAAAAATTCTTTCAAAGTTACATTTTCTTATCCATAGGATTTAAATTTGAAATTTGATTGAAAAATATTTAATTTCATTCAATAATTTTCTTATTTTTTATATGCAAATAGAAGCTCAATGGTGATCTATCATTGAAGTATAAAACCAACATCCCCAGTGCTCTCATGATCTATCATGGATATGATTCTCTGATGTTGTTTGATTTAGAAATCCAAAAATGATCAATTATATCTTTTGGTTTAAGATTATCGTTATCTCTTAAGATTTTAGATTCAAACATCGTATATACATAGATGTAGGAATATTTATTGTCAAATAGCTAAAAAAATTAAACAGATATAATCTCATTCACGTCTCGAACTTATAAAAAGAATCATACACAGAGATAAATTATACTAATGTATGGTATGTTGTTGGAGTATTACGAAAGTAGGGGTGTAAACGAGCAGAGTCGAGCGCTTGAGCTCGACTCGACTCGAAAACTCGCGAGCTTAAAATTTTCAAGCTCGACTCGAACTCGAAATCCTGAACTGAAGCTCGTGAGCAGCTCGAAAAGGCTCGAAATGAAAAAAAAAATTCTTAAACTTAACTCGATTGAAGCTTCAAACTCGAACATGAACCTTAAATACATAAAAATCTTACTGTATTTTTAAAAAAAAATCAATACATAAATATTAATATTATAAATAATTTATTTTCTAAAAAAATAAAATCTTAATATATTATATTTTCGAGTTGCTCAGGAGCTTTTCAAGTCAAATATCGAGTAGCTCGTTTCGGCTCGTTAAGAACTCGAGTCGAGCTCGAGCTCGAGTCGAATCCATTCGATCCAAGTATTTATCGAACCTTAATCGAGTCGATCTCGAGTAGCTCGCAATCTGTCTCGTCTCACTTACAGCCCGTATGAGGTCATGACTCGTACGCATATGCAAAATTTTGCCCATGCTTTTACATTATTAGTTTATTATTGATGAATGAGTGAAGGGGGGGGATTTGGTTTATGTTTCAGCTGCCAAACCTTAAAAGCTGGCTTTTTTAAGTTGCAAAAGAAAAAGCCTATTTTAGCTAGCTACCTTGCATGCATGCATGTGGCCAATTACCAATATATATAATACTTTTTATGAGATCACCTTCAACTTTTGATGCTCTTTACCATATCATAGTTTATTATATAAAGGAGTGAGATAATAATATATCGGGTAAACTATGTATTTAATATTTAAATTATCAAGTTTGATCCGTTTTAGTAAGGTTGTTCATTCGGTTAAAATCGAATCGAACCGAATTACCATTAACCGAATTAATCAAACTTTTTTTTTCTTTAATTGTTAATTGAACCGGACTTTTTTTTTCGAAAATATTAACTGAACCGAATAAATTTCGGTTAATTCGGTTAATTTTCAAATTAACCGAATTTTTTTAAAATTTTATAATTTATATAAAAATTAAATATTTTTAATTCAAAAAAAGTTTATAATTAATTTAAATAATATATAATTATAAAATAAAAATTTTAGATAATTTTTTTAATTAATTAATATTAATTTATGTTTAAAAGTTATTGGATCTTAAATTATTAATTGGATTTTAAATAGTTTGGGCTGAGCTCATATGTTATATATAATATTTAATATTTTTTAATTCAAAAAAACAGTTTGCAATTAATTTAAATAATATATAATTATAAAATAAAAATTTTATATAAAATTTTTAATTAATTAATATTGATTTAGGCTTAAAAGTTATTGGATCTTAAATTATTAATTGAGTTTTAAATGGTTTGGGCAAAACCCATATGTTATATATAAATATATTTAATATTTAAAATTTAATTTCGGGTAATTCGGTTAATTAACCGATTTCGAACCGAATTAACCGTTAACCGAATTCTAAAAATTTTCTTAACCGTTAACCGACCGAACTAATTCGGTGGCCGACCAAATTAACTGAACTAATTCGGTTCGGTCGGTTAACCGAATTAGTTCGGTTATTTGAACACCCCTACATTTTATTACTTAAATTTTTCATTTTTTAAAACCTACCTAATGTCTAGTTTTCATTTCATTTTAGTATCCTTAAAAACTTAACGCGTCTAGTACCTAAACTATCAGTTTTGGCCTATTTTAGTACTTAAACTTTCAATTTTTTTCAAAACTTAATGTTACATTTTGAATGAGGGGTACTAAAATGAAACAAAAACTAAACTTTAGGCATGATTTTGAAAAACATGCAAGTTTAGGTACTAAAACAGACTAAAACTAATAATTTAGGCACTAAACACATAATTTAACCTAATATGCATATACATATATATATATATATATATATATATATATATATATATATATATATATATATATATATACTCATATGGTGACATCGCTACATTATCAGTTCAAAGAGATAAAGTATAACTAATCATATAAAATAAAAATAAAGTACAGTTAATTATAAAAATAAGAAATAAAATCAAAATAAACTAAAATTAGGAGTCTGATTTGATATTTACCTATATATAAAAAATGGGATTAGTGGCCTTATAAACAGACAAATGATTCAATGTCAAGAGATGTAAAATTTTAAAATATATGAAATTATAAGATTTTAAGAATAGAAAATTAGATCATCAATAAAATACGTTAAAAAATATCTAAATTAAATAAAAATTAAAGTTTTTAAGAGATATAATCATCTCTAACACTCCTAGATCCATCCATAACCATAAACAATTTGGATTATTTCATCATATATATCCAAGGGTAAAATTTAAGGTCTAAAGGTAAAATATACAGGATTTGAGGTCCAAGGCGATTCGTATCTAATACAAATGCTATGGGTTATTGTCTTTGGTCCAAACCAGTGCAAGTCCATCTTCACCGATCAAAAAACTAAAGGATGAGAATAAATCTTGTAGGCAAGATGAGCCCATCATCTTCATCGTGTTTATTCTTTTTTATGAAATTATCCACGAAGGAAAACCAAAGATAAGGATTTTAAGCCCCACCTTTCGTTCTTCTTCAACTGAGGACTAGCGTTTTCAGTTCATTCTCAAACTTTTTTCCCAGAAAATTTTCTCTCTTAGAAAAGGTATAAGTTTTCCTTGCTTACAAGCTAATGGGTCATTGTTTTTCAACTTACCTTTTCATTTCCTTCCACTTATGAATTCTGGGTTGTTGTTAATCTTCCATTTTTTTCAATTCTCTTTACCTAGACTCATGCCATGTTTGAATTTTAATGGTGTTTTGGTTATGAAATATGCTCTGCTTGTTTATTCAATTGGGAAGGAAATATTGGGTTTTCTAACATTAACTGTGGCATTAAGCTAGAATTTGGCAAGTTTTCATCCAAGTATATTATTGGTTGTTTATATAAGAATTGCTTATTGATAATTGATAAGTGCTTCCCTTTTGCTCGGTCCGAGAATGTTGTTCGAATGCACAATGTTATAGTTTGGATACTGTTTCTTTTCTTTGAAATCTTTCTTTTTGTTTGTAGTTGATTTTATTAGCTTAACTTGAATATGAAGGTTTTTCTCGGCTGCTAGAACAGTTAGATGATTGATGAACAGTTATACCGGTGTTGCAGCTTTGAATTTGTTGTTTCGGCTAAGTAGGCGGAGAATTGTTTGTTTGATAACTTGTAATCAAGCTATTTGAAATGTTGAATCCTCAATGACTTGTGAAATATATAAAATAAACATGGATCATCAGCTAAATCCACAAGTTTTCGAGTTCGGAACATGATGTATTTTCTGAAAACGGCTAATGTACTCGAACAACCAAGTACGATTGGCATATCAAGCTCTTAGTTGAATGTGAAACTTAGATTTGCATGATCTTTTGATGTTATCCACATTGGTTTGAGCACGATCGGTGCTTGGACATATCATGCCTTATCACTGACTCGAGAAATTCATGTTTTTCAGCTCGTCATTCATGTTCTTGCAGGTGAAGATACAAATGGAACTCTTATTTTAGCGTAGACTGTACCTTAAACGTTTTCATTCAAGTCAGCATGATTCCAGTGATCCCGTTTTCCGTTAGCAACATTACATTCGTTCCTGGTGCTGCATGTACAGTACGGAAGAACACTAGTTTTACAAGATGCAGTTCATCAAGGAAAAACACACGATATGCCTTACCCTCACAAAGATTCATCTTACCTCTATCAACCTCCTTTAGTCCATTTCGAAACTACAGGACGGGGCATGCCTTACATGGAAAACTGGGAATTCGTTTATCAGCCACAGGGACTGATGTAGCAGTGGAGGAATCAGGTTCTTCTGTGACGAAAGTTTCCGATGGAGGATCAGAAACACAACCAGATGCAGTTGAAACAAGCGAACAATCTACTAGCCAACCCGATTCTTCATCTGCTCCAGCTCAATCAAAAAGAACAAGACCTGTGAGAAAAAGTGAGATGCCACCTGTAAAGAATGAGGAGCTTATTCCTGGTGCAATGTTCACTGGGAAAGTAAGATCGATCCAACCATTCGGTGCTTTTGTTGACATTGGAGCTTTCACGGAAGGACTGGTCCATGTTTCCCAGTTGAGTGATAGCTTTGTTAAGGATGTTGCAAGTGTTGTTTCTGTTGGGCAAGAGGTGAAGGTGAGGTTAGTTGAAGTAAACAATGAGAGCGGGAGGATCTCTCTTTCCATGCGTGAAAACGATGAATCTGGTAAGCGCCAGCCACGGAAAGATGGTCCTGCCACTACTGATAGGGAAAGGTCTCCAAGGAAGAACACTTCCAGGTCCAGCCAGAAAAGGGATGTGAAAAGCTCAAAATTCGTCAAGGGACAAGAGTTGGATGGCACGGTGAAGAATTTAGCTAGGTCTGGCGCATTCATATCCCTTCCTGAGGGAGAAGAAGGATTCTTGCCCCACGAAGAAGAATCTGATGACGGACTTATGAGCATGATGGGGAACTCATCGCTGCAAATTGGCCAAGAAGTCAAAGTCCGTGTTTTACGCATCACAAGAGGATCAGTAACCTTGACGATGAAGAAAGAAGAGGACGATGACAAGTCGGACTCACAGGTTACCCAAGGTGTGGTGTATACTGCAGCAAATCCCTTTATGCTGGCTTTTCGTCAGAACAAGGAGATTGCTGCATTCTTGGATCAGAGAGAAAAGTCAGAGAAATTAGAGGTTCAACCATCAGCGGTCGATAAGGAGACAACCACTGCCTCTACTGCAGCGGATGAAATGGTTGAAAAGGAAACAGATACGGTAGCTGATATTGCAAACAAGGACGAGGAAACCACGGAGAAGGAAAAAGGCAACAGTGTTGAAGCTTTGTCTCCGGAAAGTAGTTTGGAAGTTCCATTAGTGGATGTGGTCGAAACCGATGAAACAGCTGGATCATCTGAAGTCGTTGATCAAGTGACATCTGAAAATTTAATTGATGCAGATTCTACAGCAAAAGATGTAGTACAAGAGGAAGTACCCATAGCCGAGGATCAAACTCCGGCTGCTGCATCAGTTGAAGATGAAGAAACTGGAAGTATTCCTGATGAACAAGTCGAAACACCTCTTGATGAGTATAAAACTCCCTCTGCAACTATTTCGGATGAAAAAGGCAGTGTTGCCAGCACAGATGTACAACCAGATCTTGCTGATACCAAAGATGCCGATGGTACGATAATCATGACACTGATAGCAAACCTATTTTCGAGGAATTCATACCAATGACTTGTGATATGTTTTTGTGAAGAAAAAAATGTTCAAGGGAAAAAGGGGATATGGTTTATTACAGTTTCCTATTGCTGATTTTGTGCAGATACAGTGGAAAACAATGCAAGTCCTGATCCGTCTCAAGAATCGGCTGATGATCAGATTAAGTCTTCGGGAATTGAAGCAGTTGAAGAAAAAGAGAATCAATCTGAGGATACCAAGGAAGATGTGCAGATAGAGACAACATTTTCTCCTGATCCTTCTCAAGAATCGACTGATAATCAGATTAAGTCTTTGGGAAGTGAAGCAGTTGAAGAAGAGAATCCATCTGAGGACATGAAGGAGGAAGCGCAGATAGAGAGACCGGTTTCTGAGGGTGAAACTACTCCTACTTCAGAAGTTGAAGAGGCAGACCCTGCATCTCAAAAGAACGATGAGGTTACCGATTCAAATGGCACTACGCCCAAGGAAAATGAGACTAAAGGTTTGTACTTCATCCATTTTGGCAGTTTTTATGCATATTGAATGTCTCTTACAAACTTTTGAATCGAACTCTAATATGAAATGGGAACTTTTGAAACATTTATGATTGTTATATTTTTAATACGTTTATGATGCATTCTCCTGTTTTTGATTTGTATGCATGAACAGCAGCAACTATATCTCCAGCTTTAGTAAAGCAGCTCCGTGAAGAAACGGGAGCAGGAATGATGGATTGCAAGAAAGCGCTTTCGGAGACCGGAGGGGACATTGTTAAAGCTCAGGAATTTCTCCGCAAGAAAGGCTTGGCAAATGCGGATAAAAAAGCCAGTCGAGCCACAGCTGAAGGAAGAATAGGTTCTTACATTCACGATAGCAGGATCGGTGTCCTAGTAGAGGTTAACTGCGAGACCGATTTTGTCTCACGGGGTGACACTTTTAAGGAACTTGTCGATGATCTTGCCATGCAGGTCGCTGCTTTCCCTCAAGTACAATATCTCGTTCCAGAAGAAGTTCCCGAGGAGGTTGTAAACAAGGAAAAAGAAATAGAGATGCAAAAGGAAGATCTCTTATCGAAACCAGAGCTAATTAGATCAAAGATTGTTGACGGACGGATACGGAAGAGGCTTGAAGAGTTGTCTTTACTCGAGCAGCCCTATATTAAGAATGATAAGATGGTGGTGAAAGATTGGGTAAAGCAGACAATTGCAACCATTGGAGAAAATATAAAAGTGAAAAGGTTTGTGAGGTTCAATCTTGGAGAGGGACTAGAGAAGAAAAGTCAGGATTTTGCTGCGGAAGTGGCTGCCCAAACTGCCGCAAAACCCGTTTCCACTGCTGGAAAAGAGCAATCGACTCCAGTGGAAGTCAAGGAAGCCGATGAGAAGTAAGTGGTGGTTTTCCATGGGTTCTCATTTGTAACTAATACGATGTCATTTCTTTCACGGTTTATATACACCCGTTTCTCTTTTGCAGACCCAAAGTGGCAGTCGCCGCCGCACTTGTTAAACAACTACGTGAAGAAACAGGAGCCGGGATGATGGACTGCAAGAAAGCACTGGCTGAAACTGGAGGCGATATCCAGAAGGCTCAGGAATACCTCAGAAAGAAAGGCCTTTCAACTGCTGACAAGAAATCCAGCCGGCTTGCTGCTGAAGGCCGAATCGGTGCCTACATTCACGACTCGAGGATCGGTGTCCTAATCGAAGTCAACTGTGAGACTGACTTTGTTGGTAGAAGTGAAAAGTTCAAAGAGTTGGTCGATGACCTAGCAATGCAAGTTGTGGCCTGTCCCCAGGTGCAGTTTGTATCCATCGAAGACATCCCGGAGAGCATCGTGAGTAAAGAAAAAGAGCTTGAGATGCAAAGAGACGACCTCGCGTCAAAACCAGAGAACATCAGAGAGAAAATCGTTGAAGGGAGGGTCTCGAAGAGGCTCGGAGAGCTTGCCCTATTGGAACAGCCCTTCGTCAAGGACGACAGCCTGTTGGTTAAAGACTTGGTAAAGCAAACCGTTGCAGCTCTAGGAGAGAACATAAAAGTTCGAAGGTTTGTTCGGTTTACACTTGGCGAGACAACCGGAGATACTATAACGGTAACTGAAGCATGAGAGCGGAAATCGTCGGAACTTCCATTGTCAACAGCGTGGAGCATTTTGGGTAAATGGAGGTAGGAACTAATTTTGGACGAGAGGATAATCAGGTAATTTTTTGTTGTGTTTAAGCGAAGTTTTCTTTGTAGTGGCCTTCATAAATGGCCATTAAAGCTTAGTGTTTTATTTTGTAAGATGAAAGTTGTTTCTTCTTCAATATATTTTTGCAAAATGAAAACACAGAATAAATCAAATTAGTTTAGGGTAAAATACCCAGATAATCATTAAACTATAAGGGCACTTTTATTTTGATCATCAAATTTAAAAAATTATCAATTAGACCTTTCAAAAACATTAGGAATTCGATACTTATTTAAAATAATTTAATAAATTTAACCCTCAATATTTACAAACCATTTCAATTTGGTCCTCATCCTAACTCTAAATATTTTGATAAATTTAATCTCTCAATAAAATGACGTGTTATGTTGTCATCCTCGGCAATATCCACCTGCTTTGACCAAAATGCCTGTTTCAGGACTTTCAGACTAGGAAGCTGAAATATAGAGATTTGACCAAAGTGTCTTAAATTAACGTAGTAGAAATAAACAATCTATCTTTAACTATGGTCTTAAACTGAACTCCGATGATTAATCGTCTTTTTCGGACTGCGATTGGGGACGAATCGCCAGAGATCCACGGCAACATCCACCGCCTTTTTCTTGTGGAGTTTGTATAGTTTAGAGACGTCAAAACGGAAGCTGGAGATGAAACGGGGGGAGTAGGGTTGGGATAAGAGGAGACGAATAAGAGAAAGATGGCAATGTTCGATGAAAAATAGAATAACGGCAAGTCGACAGTGCAATGGCAACCATTTTGTGGTTCGAAAACGAAACGCCATCGGATTGTGAAGCTTCTTTTTACTTACCTCACACAGGACCTCTGCACTGCTTGCATATAAGTTCCTCAAGGCAACTGAAACTTCTTTGCATTAAAAGAAACAGACAACACGAGACAACTCGATCAGACGAATAACGTCGCTATATGTAAGTAAAAAAAAAGTCGGTTTTGATCGTACAAACATAACCAATAAGTAAAGATAAGAGGAAACCGAGACTCTCCCATGATAAGGTGATAACTTCGGACTCTATCGAGCGGAGAGAACTACAGAGTAGCACACACAGAAAAGCTAGACTTGTATTCGACTAGTAACAAACACATGGCATAGTTGCCAGAAAGTAACAAACACATTCAATTTATAGTGCATCTTCAACATAAATATATATTGAAGTCAGAGATGAAACAAGTTGAATTATCTTAAGAGCAAATCAGCCATGCCCCGATAAGTCTAAGCATGAAAATGACTAGCTATACACTTCCCGTATATTTGTTCACCCAAATTATTCCAATGTGCAAGACAAACAACGCCTGCAAACGACTAACCCTTGATTACATAGCTTAAAGAGGATAGCTTGTCCATATCAGTATCGTAATGTCCGGTAATTTTTCGGGAAAAATCAACTATCGCGATTATGTTACAGTTCCGAAGACATAGGATAGATAGGGAAAGGGAAGGAAAGGAAACTGTTACCTCTCCATCCTATGTTACTGATGTCACACAATAAGATCTATGTCCAGCTGCAGTTCAATTACGAAAGCAAACACAAGGAAGACATCACGAAACAAGCAAATCGCAAAGCGAATAGCACAAAATTAACTAGCAAGTGAATCTCATCATGGATAACAGGTAAAGTAGAAACAGATGTTAAAATAGTTGATAAAATCTATAGACTTAACATTACATCAAAATCAACAAAAAGGAAAAGCACCTCAAGATCTAGTGCATTCATAGAAGCTGTTTCAAGAGATTGAGAATCGATATCAATGCCAATAACCTGCCTAATCCAAAGCAAACAAAAACGTCCATATCAATGCAAAAAGCACGGATTCAGGCCAAGGAATCAACAAAGAGAAAATGGGTTTTACTTAGCACCCAAGAGAGCAGCAGCAGCGCCCAGAGTGCCACATCCACAACCAAAATCCGCCACCACCTTGTCGCTAATATCATCAAATGAATTCTCAGCCTAAAAAAACCCCCAAAAACAATTAAACAAAAAGAGAATTTCAATACACAACTAGCCTTTAGCACGAGAAGATGCAGCCCCAAAAAGAGAAAAAAAAAATAGTTCATACAGTGTAAAGCAAGCGAGAAGCGATGTGAGGGCCAGTAGTGTACTGTTCGAGCTCCACCTGCATTGAATAAATCAAATAATCCACCAAAAACTGATTCGATAACAACTTCATGATGAAGAAATTCTGGGGGTTTTTTTAATGAGGAAGAGAAGACCTTCGGGTTTGAGAATTGTTGAAGATCGCCTAAGAGGCTTTATAGTTGTTTAAGCTTCATTATTCTCTTTAATGGAATCCTCCTCCTTTAACAAATAAAGGTAGATGCAAGAAGAATAACAGATCCTTCCTGTTCCCGCTGATGCTTTATTTTATTTAGTAAGCCAAGCTTACCCCTACATTAGAGATATACATATACTGGAATTCAGGTAGCTCTGTCGTAGAATAATCTAATTTAACGTTAAGAACTATATATTACACTCAAACTGTCCAAAATATTAAATAAAAAGTTAATAATTCAGATTAAATTCAATTAAAAATATTATAATTATTATAACTTTTTTTTCTTAAACTTAAATTAGTCTTACTTTCTCTGGACTCTCCAAGAATTCCAGGCTTTTGAAAGTACAGTTTTGTTAAAGTCTTTTGCTCTTTCCCAGAATAAAGCTTTTGCCGGCTTCTGTCACATTTTTGGATAACAGATTGTTTCAATCACGTGATTAAAACTAGGGTAAACCGACTGATATTTAAGAAAAATTCTTTTTTTTCATCCTAATATTTTAAAATTAATAATTTAATTATTTATATTATCGATTTATAATAAATTGATCCCTCGTAATTAACTATTACAATGATTTTATTAAAAATAATAAAATATTGGTATGATAAATTAATCGAACTGACATTACACTATATTGTCAGGACAGTGGTATCAAAATAATGTCATATATGCGATGAAATTCAAAAGATATGTATTTTATATTTTTTATAAAATAATTGATTTTTATTTTATTTAGTTGATGTTTATAGATGTATTATATAAAATAGATCGTAGAATGAACGTAACAAACTGAAAATGAAAATAATTTTAAATTTTATATCCGTAATAAATTGTAAGATAATAATAGAAATTTTTAGCTGACTTTATTCCCATATGTAATGGGGTAAGGCCGTAAAGGGGACGTATGGTAGTAGGCTGCCCCAATGCTAGGTTGAGAGCAACTTCCGTGGAAGACCTCCGGCAATTATGAATTGCCCACCGTGGGACTTGATCCCACGACCACAAGGTTAAGAGTCTTGCGCTCTACCAACTAAGCTGGACGGGCAATTAGATAATAATAGAAATAATTCTTTTTATTAAACCAGCGCGATTATAAAAAGAACAAACACTCTTAACTATTTGGCAACGAGCGCTTAATCACCTCTACTATAGTTATTGGTGTTCGAACTCGAGACATGTAAAAATAATACATATTCATTTATTCAATGAGATAATTTGATTCGCGCATAAATACAAATTATATGATGAAATAAATGCAAAAGAAACATTATATCTTTGTGTTATCCGATTAACATCTCTAATCTACAATTTATTCGGAGTAAAAATGGCATAATTGGCGGAGAAATTCACCCAACCGGCCAGTAGGTTAAATATTTAGCCTTTTAGGCCATCTTTAAAATTATTTTGGGATCTACCGTAAATATTACAGTGTAGGGAAAACTCGTCACGTCAGCTTGATGAATTTAAATAAAATACAATTTATTGTTAGAATTTGTCACATCAGAGTGAAAATTTAAATAATTTTTTTTATTAAAACTCGTCACGTTACAAGTTTTCCTGTATTATAACGTTTACTGTAAATCCCTAAATAATTTGTTTGGTACTTTATTGAGCTAAATAATAAGTCCGCGAATGATATTGGGCCAATTTTGCCCATAATTGGCACCAACAAAGTTTACTTCAGGATTTGGGCTTCATAGTCCAATGTCAAAATTGCAGTTTTTAATTCAAAGTAGCCTCGGGCTTTGACCCAGCTGCTCATGTCCCACATTTTATTTTGGTTGTTTCATTTTAATATATTCGTTCAAAATTTAACGTTAATTTTTAATAAAACTGAAATTTTAAATATTAAAACAGATTAAAATTGATAATTTAAATAATAATGACATTAAATTTTTAACGAAAAATACTTAAATAAGATAAATTAAATATTAAACATGATTTCTAAAAGGTAAAAATATTTAAATACTAAAATAAACTAAAATAAATAATTTTAATACTAAATTTTAAGTTACCAGAAAAACGTAAGCGACAGAGCCCGAAATGGGCGAAGACTCGTAGGTTGAACAATGACAACAACAACAACAACAATAAAACCCTGATTCCCATATGCACTGGAGTAAGGGGAAGGTATGATAGTAGGTTGACCCCAACGCCAGGTTGAAAGCAACTTCCGTGGAAGACCTCCGATAATCAGAAAATATTGAGTTAGGATGACATCATTTCGTAAAATATTTTATTTTGGCTATTTTCTTTTTTTTAAAAATCGAAATAATAAGAAAAAGAAAATTACAGTTAATAATTACCAGTGTGGGCCCATCTTTTGATTTTGGCGATACTGGAAAACATTAAATAATAATAAATAATAATAAAAGAGTTCTATACGTATTTTGCTATCTGCAGACCCTAATCCTGTGGCCCACAACCCCTAAAAAATATTAATAATAAAATAAAATACTTAATATAAATTTAATTTTTTTTTCATAAATTAATTAAATTTAAAAATCATAAAATTACACAAGGTGAGGACTGTTTAAAATTTAAAGAAATATTTGAAAAAATTGATGACAAAAGTATAATTAGATGTAATTTAAATTCTATTACATAGGATCATGTCCTAAATTTATTATGATCTATGAATATGGATCGTGCATAATGTTTTAAAACATTCATGAAATATTGGTATTAAAAGAGAGTTTTATTTTTTACGCGAAATAAAATAAAATTTTAGAGGGTCAAAAGGTTATAAAATTTTATTTTTTTAAAAAAATTGTCTTAGAATATTAATCGTTTATTGATTAACGATTTTTCATTTATGTATGAGTTTTTTTTATCTCAAATGAAAGGTTAATAAGTTAAAATATTCCAAAAATAAAAGAGTAAGAGGACAAATAACAGTTTAATAAAATTTTAGAATATTTTTGGACATTATACAAAAATATTATTAGATGTAATTTAAATCTCATCACATATAAGCCATGTCCTAAATTTATATGATGTATAATTAATATATTCCAACTACTATTCGATCGTATTTTATAATAATCAATTATTATAATTGATATTTAGGTGTGTATTGCATACACTTATAACATCAATATCAATAAGCTTTTATCACTATCCACAAATATATTTATAATAGTTTAAAATTTATTTATTGAGCAATTTTCGTGGTTAAATAGAGTGTGTTATTTTTTCTTAAAGCCCTCGATTTGAGTATTTGTATATGTTTGTAAGCTGTGTGCATGTTGTTAATGATTAAAAAAAATTATAATCGTATACTACTTTATAATCACATCAGACAATAAATTAAGTATACAAATGATTCCTCGACTATAGGATGTTATTTTATTGAATCCCCCTACTATCAAAAGTTACAAAGTGATCCCTCGACTATAGGATGTTGCTTGGTTGAGTTCATCGGCTATTAAAAGTTACAAATGATCACCCTCTATTCATTATGTTTTAAATTCATCATTTTTCGTTAAAAATTGACGATAATCTGAGTTGAATGTTAATATGTTGTCTGACATATAATAAAATTTGATCTTAAAATCTCAAATGACTATTATATATAAGATAACAGACTAATATATAACTCAGGCTGTCATTATTTTTTTAATGAAAAATGAAGAATTTGGAGCATAATGAATAGTCGATGACTATTTTATAACTTTTAATAGTTGGAGACTCAATAAAGCATTGTCTGATAGTTGAGGGACCATTTATGTATTATATAATGGCTCGGTATACAGTTTGAAAAGCTTTTTAGTTCTTTTGTATAAGTTTTTTTTTAGCTATGCCCATTTTTAAAGCTCTTTTAGAGTTGCTTTGTCCATGTAGTTGTCTCATCTTGGCCTTGGAATTCCTAGCCATCTTCTTAAACTATCCTTTGGTATTTATACAATTTAGTGGTTACTAGTTTTAATTGTGTCATATCGTAGTTGAGGGTCATTACTAGTGATGGACACGGGACAGGATAGGTCGATTTATTTGTCACCCCAACCCAAAATTCTCTACTTTCATCTGCTCCGGACCTATCCCGACATTTGATGATGTTTCATCTGTCTCAAACTCGTATCGAAATTTGAGACAAAACCATAAGATATAACAAAAAAGAAGAGAAGAAAAAAAGACTCATCTTTTTCGATCATGATGATTTTTGATAACATAAAGTTCTTTTCGACAATATACACGGTGAAGATGTCTCCCATAGTGAGGAAAACAATTTAGTTATGTCCTAGTATAAAGATTTCGATCTAGTTTCGTGGACATCAAGACGATTTTCAATGTAACGGATATTAAATTTGTGATTAGGAAAATTGGAAAGGATTGTTGGGAAGCTTTGAGGTTGAACGGTCATCGGTGACGACGGTTGTTACAGTTAGTAATGATTTTTGAGTTAGAGAAAAAAAATTAAAAAAATCAACGACGAAAATTATCGGTTAGAGATCAAACAATAAAATTTAGTACTAATTTGAGGGTTTAATTGAGTGTGAAAAAATATTTGTTTTTTTCTAAAAAAAATTGAAGGATTCATGTAAGCTTAAAGCAAAAAAAGAATCTTTTCAATTCATCATAAATTCATTTTTACTTGAGTTAAACATTCGAATTCTGACAAGTTGTTAAGGGGAAGTCTCACGTGTGACAGCTTTAACTTATACTAAGGAAATGTGCTATCAGTTTTGTTATTATTTTTTAATAAAATCGGTAAAAAATTAACTAAAATATTATTTTTTCTATCAGTTTTATTATTATTGAACTATTTATCGGTTTTGGTAAAGGGCTATCTAAAACATTATTTTTTCTACTGATTTTGTTATTATTGAGCATTTTACTATAAATGTTAAAAAAATATTAATGTTTTATATAATAATAATAATATTTTAAGTAAATTTTACATGTTTTATTAATAAATAATAATAAAATTAATAACGTCTTTTCTTGATCGTATATTAAAATTATCGTATGATAAAATTTCCCGTCAAAGGGAGGTGTAAAAGGCTGAAACTTTTCAATGCAAAGGAGAGCTTTCTAAAGCCATTAATGGCATCCAACAAACCCTGCCCTCAAACATAAATGCATCAACACAAAATTCACAGTCCCCAACAAAATGGTCCATTCTTTTTGCAATAAAAAGTTGAAAACTTGACGACCAAGAAAGATAAAAAAAAAACATTTTTTTACACACGTTTATTTGTCACAGACTTGAGTGAGAAACACCTGAAAAAGAAAAGAGATTTAGGCCAAGCAGAGAAGGAAACATGGTGGGGACTAGGGGGAATTGCAGAAGAAAAGTGGGCAAGTTAATGGCGAGATCTTGTCCTTTACAGTGGATAAAAGACAAGAAGACTTAAACACATGTTGCGGTAACAAAAAAAGGGTAAATTACGAGTTTAGTATCTAAACTATCAGTTTTGATCCGGTTTAGTAACTCAATTTTTAATTTTTTCAAAAACATACATAAAGTTTAGTTTTTATTTTATTTTAGTACCCTTTCAAAATTTTACGTTAAGTTTTTAAAAAAATAAAAGTTTAGGTACTAAAACGAACAAAAACTGATAGTCTAGGTACTAAATGCTTTAAGTTATTAATGACATATTACTAAAATGAAATGAAAACTAAACATTAGTATGATTTTAAAAAAATTAAAAGTTGAAGTATTAAAATGGATCAAAATTGATAGTTTAAATATTAAATGCGTAATTTACCCATAAAAAGGATAAACTATCCATAATTTTTTTATATTTTTATTTTGACCGGTTGACATTTTTTAAAATTATATTTAACGTTTTGTTTTTATTTGACATCATAATTAAATTTAATTATTAATAAATAATAATATTAGTCTCAAAATTTATATATTGTATCATCCAAATTTATCATTCATACTCGGATTATCTATTCCATCCGGTCAATGGGACAACAATCAGGCGTTCAATTAATGGGAGGGTTTATTTATTCCTTAGCAAGGGTAATAAATAATGAGAAGAAGTGGCCATATTTCCCCCACAAGTGCCCCTTTGAGAGAAACATTGGGGGACCTATTTTTCTGCAATAAAATGAAATAAAATTTTTGTTTGGATTTTTGAAATATGTGAGAGGGATATGGATATATTGGGTAAATTATGCACATAGTACATAAATTATCAGTTTTAATCCATTTTAGTACTTTTTTTTTCAAAATCATATCTAGAGTTTGGTTTTTGTTTCACTTGTTCAAAATTTAACGTTAAGTTTTGAAAAGATTGAAAATTTAGTTATTAAAACAGACCAAAATTGATAGTTTAGATACTGAATGCGTTAAGTTTTTTTATGGCGGGTACTAAAATGAAATGAAAACTAAAGTCAGGTATGGTTTTGGAAAAATTAATAGTTTAGATACTAAAACGAACTAAAATTAATAATTTAGGTAGTAAATGCGTGGTTTACCCTAAACAAAAAGTGCTGCCCTTTGGACTACAATAGGATAGATGATTACTTCTCTCATAAGCCATTCCCATTTCTAATATATCTTCCGAAGTACACTTTCCCCCTCTTTATATAAACTTTTGAAGCCTTTTATACATAGATATAGACATTGTTGCTTAGCTGAAGTACTATTTGGAGAAGATGAGTGCTTCAAAGTTCATTAAATGTGTTACTGTTGGAGACGGAGCTGTTGGCAAAACATGTATGCTCATTTGTTACACCAGCAACAAGTTCCCCACTGTATGATTTCTTCTTCTTCTTCTTTCTCTTTTCCTACATGTTACTGTTTTTCCTTCTAAAAAAAGGGTTTTTTTTATGTCAGGATTATGTACCAACAGTGTTTGACAATTTCAGTGCCAATGTGGCTGTAGATGGGAGCATTGTTTATTTGGGTTTATGGGATACTGCTGGTATTCATTTGAGCTTTTTCTGTTTGATGTTTGGTTGAAGGGAAAAACTGGGTTTTTTTTTTCTCTCTCTCTCCCTATGATTTTCATTTCTGATTTGATTTCTCCATTCTTGTGTGGTTTCAAAAAGGTCAAGAAGATTACAGCAGGTTAAGGCCACTGAGTTACAGAGGTGCAGACATATTTGTTTTGGCTTTCTCATTAATTAGCAGACCAAGCTATGAAAATGTTCTCAAGAAGGTAACTTCCCCCCCCCCCCCCCCTTATTCTTTAAAAAGAAAGAAAAAAAATGTCCTTTTTAGATCATGTTTGAAAAAAGGTGGAATTTTTTTACAGTGGATGCCAGAACTACGTCGTTTCGCACCAAATGTTCCAATAGTACTGGTGGGAACAAAGCTAGGTAGGTTAGGTTATGGTTTGAGAACATGTTCGTTTAATGTTTCGGAAATGAGGTTGGGTAATGTTTTGTTTTCCTGAATGAATCAGATCTGAGGGAAGACAGGGCATGTCTTGCTGATCAAATGGGGTCTTGTGTTATAACATCTGCTCAGGTATGCTCTTTCACATTTTACTATTTCGGTTTCTCCTCGACGGAAACCGAAAACGCCTCCACGATCGCAATTCAAAACCGCTTGTTCGGATACAAATGGTCATGCAGGGAGAAGAATTGAGGAAACAGATCGGTGCAGCGGCCTATGTCGAATGCAGCTCCAAGACTCAGCAGGTGAATTCGATGCCGTTTATGATCACACTAACTATATAAATGTACATATTCCAACGGACACACTAACTATATCTTTGTCCGCGTGTTGGATCAGAACGTGAAAGCCGTTTTCGACACTGCAATCAAGGTCGTTCTTCAACCTCCGAGGAGGAAGGAGGTGGCGAGGAAGATACGCCGCAACCGGAGATCCGGCTGCTCCATTCGGTAAGCGAAGTAGATTGCTTGATGATATGTTTATGTCATTTGAGAACATTTAGCTTATTAGTGTGTCTCTTGTAGTGCACATTATTACTCGAAGATTGTATATTTCACACTCGTATTCGAATACGAATCGGACAATCGAATCGTTTTCGATCTATTTGCAGGAGTTTGATCTGCAGAGGATATGAACATGATGCTTAAATTCGTACATGGAAGAATGATGGAGGGAATTGTTCATTCTCTCATGTATTTATTGCTTTAATTCTGTTTTTGTGTGTATTCTGCTGAAATATTAACTTAGTAGGGAGTTGGATTATCTTCTAGTTAATTACTCTCATTTTTGTCATTTTGATGGCTAAAAGTATTATTAACTAGCTCTATGTATATTTAAATAGTTTTTTAATATTTAATGTGTTTTATTAATATTATATTTATCATTTCTCTAATATTATATTGAAATATTTAGCTCATAGTGTAAATTTTACGGTAAATTATGTGTTTAGTACTTAAACTATTAATTTTATTCCATTTTAGTATCTTAACTTTTATTTTTTTTAAATCATACTTGTTTTATTTTAGTATTTCGTTGTTAAAAACTTTATCTTTTGTTTCGTTTTAGTACTACCGTTGGATAATGATTTTAAAAAAAGTTAAAAGTTTAAGCATTAAAACAAATGTTAATTTTGTTAAATTAGATTTATATAAAATAATTCATTTTTATTATATAAAATAAGTAAAAAAAATGGTATAGAAATAAGTATTATTGTAATAATTTTTAAATGGAGATTTATAATATTATGACAAATTAGATTTTTCACTATAGTCTCAATCTTCATATGATTCGATCGAACCTTAAAAAATCCGACCAAAACTTAAATTTTCAGAAGTATCCATGTGTTTTATTTCGCATTTCTTTCGGATAAAAATGCTTTATAGATCTATTTATTATAGTGATAAATTTAAATTAATTTATATTATTAATTTGATACTACTTAAAAATCGACGAATTATAATTTTAAAATATAATTTCGTTTGTAAAAGTTAAAACTAATAAATGATTTTAAAATACTAGTTCTGAAAAATAATAAATGGGTTTTTTAAATATTAAATGTTAATTCTGTTAAATTTTGACCTTATTTGTTTCTTTATTACTATTACAAGGATTAAATTGATCAATTGAATTATAAAAGAACTAATTTGAACCAGTTTTTATTTCAGAGGGACCTTCCCGGTATTTCCAACGGAAACTTTGCGATTTAATCTGATCCAATGGTCAGAAACTTACCACAGACACTCCTATGAATTTCTCCCGTCAGATTAATTCTTTCAATGAAAACCGTCGGATCCAAAATCCAGTTCGAATCTCACCATTCAATAAAAAAAATTAAAATTTCAAAACTTAACAAGAGAGAGGGAGGAGAGACCGAACCGAACCGAATCGAAGACGAAGACGAAGAAGAAGAAGAAGAAACACCAACAAATTTCTCCTTTTTCTTTCTTTGTTTTTCAATATCAAATGCTTTAAAAGAACTCTAGCTTTTCTCTTTACCTCTCTCTCTATGCGTCGATCGGAATCGAAACCTTCTTTGTTTCGTGGGACTTTGTGGTGGAAATCTCGAGCTTGGAGAAATTTTGGTGTTCTCTTCTGGAATTTTAGGTCTTGGAGATTGTGAATTGGGATTTGGATCTAAAGCGGTTCAATTCGAGTTTATTTAAAGCAATTTGTGAGATTATTCGGTTGATTTTCAGCTGTGGCTGTGTAGGGGGGTATTGGAAAAAAGTTTCGAATTTGATTTTTATTTTTTTTGAAATTTGAGGGAGCTGGAATTGGATGGGGGAAGGAGAAGGAAGTGAGTTCCCGCCAAAAAAGGCGCAATCCGATACGGCTGGTTTTCCGGCGAAGAAGCTTGCAAGGCAGCTGGATTTCACGGCCGGTTTAGGCGGGGTTTCTTCTGCTGGTGCAGTATTGCCGGAACACCCGCAATCGACCCAAGAAATGGCTGTAGCTCCGCCTTCGTCGTTGGGGGCTGCACAGTTACTCAGCAACAGCAGCAACAGATAAAGCCACCGCAAATGGTGGCGACCTTCCCTGTGGCCACTGTGCAACCTCTTACTACAGCATCGTTGAGGGTTCTGTAAGTTCTAGAAATAAAAAAAATTGCGATTTCCCCCCTTTCAGTCGGTTATATTTTGAATCAAACTCTGGAAAAAATTGTTTATTTTTATGCCATTTTTTAAAATTTTAATATGGAAGTAAGCAACTTTACTCAACTTTATTCTTTTTCACATTTCTTGCTTGCTTCAGAAAACCAGAATCCCCAAAAGTAAAACCAAGAGCAACTGAACTAAAAGATGGCACTCCAAAGAAGCAGAAGCAGTGCAATTGTAAACATTCTCGCTGTCTGAAACTGTAAGTAATATACTTGTCTGACGTGAATTGAGCTGTTCCATGATGTTGTGGTACTTTGCCGTCGATATCAATTCAGCTTAGGAGGCTTTAATTAGCTTGAAATGTGCAGTTTTGGACCATATAGTCTTCTGATCATAATCTTTAGAATGTCTTTTGTGCTATTTAATATGACAGTTCCAAATTCATATATTTGATTTTTCTTCCTTCAATTCTTTTACAAAAAGAAATATCAAAATTGTTTGGAGACTATAAAAATACTTCCAAAAATGAGTTGGATATAGTAATAGACATGGACATAAATAGGGGGAGCACAAGGTTCTTAATCTTGAGGTCGTGGGATCGAGTCCCACAGAGGGCATTTCATAATATGGAGGTCTCCCATGGAAGCTGCTCTCAACCTGGCGTTGGGGGCAGCCTACTATCTTACCTCCCTTTACCCCATTACATAGCTTATTAGTCTTTTGTATGTCGTGAAGCATTATATATGCCTATGTTTTAATGGAAATAATGCTACTACATCAACAATAAAGTAAATACCCTTTTTACACTTTATACCGATATTATCTCGATCTTTCTTCAGGCTGATAAGTTGTACTTAATAGCTTATTAGTTTGTTATGCATCGGTTTCCAAATCCATTTAATTTAGGTTGGTTTGCTTCAAACAGCCTCAAAATGCAGATAGTGCTAGGCCTAGGAAATATTATCATCTGAACTAATTGCAGTGCTGAAATAAGAGGAATTATAGTAATTGCAGAAATAGGAGGAACACGCCCTTGATTTTAAAAAATATAATTCATTCTCTGTCCAATTTTGTCATTCTTCAGTATCGGATGGTTCTGTTGAAGGCTAGTCTTTCCTTCTACTTACGTTGACCCTCTTCACTATATGGATCTAAATATATTGTTCTAGCTCTATGACATACGTATAGATGTTTCCAACACAGTGATTAGATTCAGAGTCCATGTATGTTTCCAACACACTGGTTATATTCAGAGTTCATGTATGTTCTATATGTTAAGAAGCTGGCATGAGAGGAAATAGACAGAAATTGGGCTATGACTTTTATGGCTAGCATCTAGGCAGCTTGCCTGGGCTTTTAAGATGGTACTTTTTTTTTCTTTCAATTATTCGTTTTGTATGATTTTTCTGTAAATACAAGTAAATAATCCATTTTTTATGTTAATTATAACCCACACGTTGATGGTATAAGATATAGTAGAAAGTTAATAATTTAATGCCCTGATCAGATATTGCGAATGCTTTGCATCTGGGATATATTGTGATGGGTGCAACTGTGTTAATTGTTATAACAATGTTGAGAATGAAGCTGCGAGAAGAGATTCTATTGAAGCAACTTTGGAGCGTAATCCAAATGCGTTCAGGCCAAAAATTGCTAGCAGTCCCCATGGTGCACGGGATAGCAGGGTATGCTGGATTTAATTCACACTTATGAAATAATGACTTACCGTTTTGCACCATATTGATTCAGCAAAAAGCCATAAAGTTTTTTTTATTGAAAATTTTCCGTCAGGGCACTGGTTTTCTTCTGTTGATTATTTGATGTGAGCTCACTTTTGATTTTAGCACATAGATTATATCCTCTTTCCTTAATTTTCGATGGTTACTCTTAGAAAATTAACTTATGGCAAAAAGTCCGAACTGGGTATTTGATAGCAAAATATAGAATTCAAAGTACAGCATGAATGATTTTGATTTTGATAGAGCTTGCTGCCATTGACATTCTCATATGGACTGGTTCTGAAATAATTTTAGGAAGATGCTGGGGAAGTTCTAATTTGGGAAAACACAACAAAGGATGCCACTGTAAGAAATCTGGGTGCCTTAAAAAGTACTGTGAGTGTTTCCAAGCCAACATTCTCTGCTCTGAAAACTGCAAATGCATGGACTGCAAAAATTTCGAGGGTAGTGAAGAGAGGCAGGCTCTTTTTCACGGTGACCATGCCAACAACATAGCATATATTCAGCAGGCTGCAAATGCTGCCATAACCGGAGCTATTGGGTCCTCTGGTTTTGCATCCATTCCAGTATCTAAGAAGAGAAAAGGCCAGGAACTGTTCTTTGGGTCAACTGCCAAGGATCCATCTGTTCACAGGCTTGGACATTTACCGCAGGTAATCATCGTCCATGTTTATTTATTGACATTTGTCTTCAGAGGAATTTTCTGAATCATATTTCAGCTCCACTTACCTTGAATCTAGCTAATCTTATTTGTCTTAATAAGGAGCAGATGTTTGCTCGAACTTTTTTATTCTCATCCTTCTGCTGCTACTTGACATTCGATTAGTTTACCATAGAAGCTTTCTCCTTCTCATAATTACCTTTAGTTTCTGCTTCTAGAATTTGCATTTTCAGCTTATGTTATTTGTGAATCAGGCAACTCATATCAGAGCTTCTGCACCATCCTCTTCTGTGCCAGTTTCCCGTTCGGGTTCAACTGCTGCATCTGGCACATCAAAACTCACATATAGGTCTTTGTTAGCGGACATCATTCAGAAGCAGGACTTGAAGGAGCTTTGTTCTGTTCTGGTTGTTCTATCTGGAGAAGTAGCGGAGACACTTGCAGGTAAATGGGAATACATGTAAAACGATTTAAATCTCTAGTCTAAACTTCCACTGTCTAATTCGTGACATACTTATTACTTTAGTTCTTACTTCATGTGTTTGCATGAGTAAACATATGGGTACTCGTGCTTATTTCCCGAAAACTATGTGAATGTTATCATGCATAACAATCTACTTATACTTGATTTTCTAATTGAGACAAATTTTCATATGGGTCTTCCCTTAATTTCTGTATTCATTCAGATCAGAGAAGTTTGAGTGAGAAACAGGCCAAAGATCAGACCGAAAACTCCCTTGCGTCATCCACTCAGGACAGGCTGCAAAACCACAAAGATTCTGATGCTGAGAAAACCATGGCTGATGATTGCTCAAGTGCAAGCCCGGCTGATAGAGCTGGTCATGAGGATTCCTGCTCAGATGGTGCTGATACGCCAAAGCAAAGGCCTATGTCTCCGGAAACTTTGGCATTGATGTGTGATGAAGAAGATGCAATGTTCGTGGAAGCTCCCTCTAATGGAGTCATGGGCCATGGCTGCAGCTCATCTTCACAAACGACGGAGATCTATGCAGAGGAGGAAAGAATGGTTTTGACAAAGTTCCGGGATTGTCTCAATAGGCTTATCACTTTTGGAGAAATAAAGGGCAAGTTCCCATCTCCCTTCACTGAAAAATTGATTCACATCTGATTATATTTTGCGCATCAAAAGGGAAGAAAGTTTTGAACATTGAAACCATCCCAAACTTTTTCAGTAACTCGGAGAGAACCGCTTTAGCAAAATTTGTATATAATCATCTTTTTTTTTTCCTGATGTATTAACTTTTGTTATGCATGAACTATTGGGAATTGACGATGCTGCTATATTTCAATTACAGAAACAAAATATTCATCGGTAGCTAGAACAGAGATAGGTGGCCAAAGAACCCTCAGTAATGGAACTGAAGTTGTCAGAAACGAAACTGGGGATCGACAAGGATCCGTTACCAATGGAGTTCCTAAAAATGTTAGTCCACCTACAGTAAAGACATCTCATACGGCTGCTACGGTAGTTGCCACCGCTAACAACGATCTTCAACGGCCTCCATCCCTTCCTGAAAACGGGGATTGTTGAAACATTTTAATATTTCGATATAACAAATTAAGTTAAATGGATTTTAAGATTTTCCAAATGATTTTCTAAGTATATTCGATATAACTATTAGAATATCAAAACATTACTCCAAATATTTCAAAAATCATTTTTGATCCTTACTTAAGTGTAAAATTAAGTTTTAATCATAAAACAATTTCAAAATAATTTTACAAAGTATTTCGAACCAATTCAAAGCCAAAAATTCTAGATTGCTCAGAGGGAACCGATTCCCCCCCATAGGAGGAACCGATTCCCCCCTGAATGGTTTGACTCCGAGATTTCCAGAATGCTCGGAGGGAACCGATTCCCCCCCAAGGGGGTACCGATTCCCCATGTTCAACGGTCGAAATATTTGAATTTTACACTTAGGGAACCGATTCCCTATGAGAGGGAACCGATTCCCCCCACTGTCCAAGCTGTTTTATTAAATGTTTTCACACTAAAACGGCTATAATATCTTCTCTAATTATCCCCAACGTTCAGAAGTGATCCAAGTGTATTTAAGCAAGCTTAGAAGCCATTGATCATAACAAGAAACATCAAGCACTAGAATCAAGAGAGAATCAAAGAGAAAGCATCAAACCTCAAGTTTGAGCATTTCAAGCCCATTTTCATTCAATATTCATTTTGCTTTCAAGAACACTTTTTGTGCTCAGTTGTATTCATCTTTGAGTGTTCTTTTCTTTGTTCTAGAATTGTGCAAACATCTTACCTTGTGAGGTTTTCTTGTAAGTTTGCAAATTTGTAATCTTCTCTTTGAGAAAAGAGTGTTCTCAAGAGTTGGGGTATACTCTTGAGGGAATTGTAAGGTTATCTCTTTGGCCTCAAAAGAAAGAACAAATTAGTGAATTTGTTGGAAAATCCTTAGTGTGGATAGCTAGGTAGTGGACGTAGACTTTGTTTGAGAAAGTCGAACCACTGTAAATCGCTGTGCAATTATTTTCAATTTTCTGCAAAAGCTTCCACAAATTTTTATTGCCAATTCACCCCCTCTTGGCCAATTTCGTCATTCGATTAACTCAACAATTGGTATCAGAGCCTAACTCATTTGAAGGTTTAATCGCCTCTTGAGTCGATCCGGGAAGAGTTACATCGATTACAAAGTCATCAATGGCCTCCACTTCAAACTTCGATTCCGGTCTCGATTCGATGCCCGTCAACAATCCTCCTTTCTTCAATGGAGCTAACTATGCCTATTGGAAGAATAGAATGATGTACTTCATTCAAGCAAGTGACATGGGAGCATGGAATGCTGTAGAAGAAGGATACATCAAACCTCTCACTCATCCAAGGTTGTGGAGTGAAGGAGAGACAAAAATGTTCCAGCTCACTCCAAAGCCATCCATATTATTTTTTGTGCTCTTGGACCAGATGAATACGGAAGAGTTTCATCGTGTACAACCGCCAAAGAAATATGGGACAAACTTCAAGTCACACATGAAGGTACAGATGAGGTAAAGAAATCAAAAATTAGTATTCTAACGCATAGCTATGAAATTTCAGGATGAAACCAAATGAAGACATCAAAGCTATGACGGATAGATTTTCAACGATTGTCAATGGTCTCAAATCATATGGAGAGATCATCTCAAATGAAAAGCTTGTGAGGAAGTTAGTCTACTCCCTCCCAAAATCATGGCAATCAAAAGACGGCAATCATCGAGTCTAAGGACCTATCGTCCTTAACTCTTGAAGAACTTATCGGTTCACTCCTCACTCATGAGATGATGCTTGAAGATGAGGTGGACCTTGATAAAGTTGAAGAGACACCAAAGGAGAAGGAGAAGAAGAAAACATTGGAGTTGCTCTCAAATCCACAAAAGATGAGAGTGATTCTAATGATGATGATGAGAGGAAATGGCATTGTTTGCCAAACGGTTCAGAAAAATGATGAGACCTTACCAAGGAAGAAAATTCAAACGAAACGAAGGCCTCAAAAATGAACCAAAAGAGAAGGACCCATCATTTGCTATGAATGCAAAAGCCGGGCATGTCAATATGATTGCCCACAATTGAAGAAAAAGGGTCAATCAAAGAATAAGCACAAGGCTCATGTGGCTACATGGAGCGATGAAGAAGGTTCCGATGAAGAGGAACAAGAAGTAGCAAACTTGTGCTTGATGGCATTCGGGGAAGATTCTAAGGTAACCTCTAACTCATCCGATTTTGATGATTTATCTTATGATGAGTTATTTGAGGAGTACAATGGGTTGGCTTCGGATTATGAGAAATTGTTTTTAAATATAAAAATGATGTTCAAAATTGAAAAATGAAAACAAACTCATATCCAAAACAACAACGATCTTGAAAGTAAAATCAAAAATTTGCAAATCAAACTAGAAGAGTTTGAAAAGAAAAATTTAGATTTGCAAAATTTACTTTCAAAGATCAATGATGATCATCAAAAGAAAATTGATGATCTTAAAACTTCTTTTGATAAAGTTGGAACAAAACATTTTGAAAAAGGTGAAAATTCAAAATCCAACTTTGTTAGAAAAAGTTTTAGAAACTACAATCATAGAGGTCCCCAAAGAACCTCTAATGGAAAAATCATTAGAAGTGTGTGGGTTCCTAAAGAACTCATTACTACTAAAGATAAAAATATCCTACACAAATGGATACCTAAAGGGACTAGGATTTTGGAAACTAATGAATATGGACCCAAAGAATTTGGGTACCAAAAATCAAAAATTAATCTATGTTTGTAGGGAAAGGAGCATTGCTACAAGGCACGGGAAACAAATTCAAACTCATGGTACCTTGATAGTGGATGCTCAAGACATATGACCGGAGACAAAGCCGGTTCATTAAGCTTAATGCCAAAAATGGAGGAGAAGTGACTTTTGGAGACAATTCAAAAGGTCACATTGAAGGTATTGGTACAATAGGTAATACCTCTTCCATACAAATTAAGAATGTTTATATGTGAATGGATTAAAGCATAATCTATTGAGTATTAGTCAATTATGCGATAAAGGATTCAATGTCTTATTTGAAATTAATGGTTGTAAAGTCATTGACATTGCATCTAATCGGATTATGCTTGTTGGTCATAGAATAGGAAACATTTACATGGTGCATTTAGATTCTATTGATATGACTAATTTATGCCTAGTTGCTAAGGATGAGCATGATAGTTTGGTTATGGCATAGGAGACTAGGTCATGCTAGTATGAGTGTTTTGCAACGGCTAATTCAAGGTGATTTAGTTCGAGGTTGCCTAAGCTTAAATTTGATAATGATAAAATCTGTGATGCTTGTGCTAAAGGAAAACAAAGACGAGTTTCTTTTAAATCTATTAATGATGTATCACTAGTAGAGTATTACAATTGATCCATTTAGATCTTTTTGGGCCAACTAGAACTACTAGCTTGGGAGGAAAACAATATGCATTTGTCTTGGTAGATGACTATTCTAGATACACTTGGTTCTATTCTTAAGTACTAAAGATGAAGCATTAGAAAATTTCATCACATTTTCAAAATAATCCAAAATAAAAAGGATACTCTATCACTAGTGTTAGAAGTGATCATGGAACTGAATTTGAAAATCTTGGATTTATTGAGTTTTGTAATTCTAATGGTATTAGCCACAATTTTTCAGCACCTAGACCCCTCAACAAAATGGAGTTGTTGAGAGTAAAAATCGAACTTTAGAAGAAATGGCTAGAACCATGCTTTGTGAAAATAATTTGCCAAAATATTTTTGGGCGGAAGCCACAAATACCGCTTGTTATGTTATAAATCGAGTAATGATTAGGCCAATTTTAAAGAAAACTCCATATGAAATTCTCAAAAATAAAAAGCCTAACATTAGCTATTTTCATCCTTTTGGATGTAAATGTTTTGTTTTAAACAACGGTAAAGAAAATCTTGGTAAATTTGATGCTAAAAGTGATGAAGGAATTTTTCTGGGTTATTCCTTAAACTCTAAAGCTTATCGTGTATTTAATAAAGAACTTTAGTTGTAGAAGAGTCTATACATGTTGTTTTCGATGATAATCCCCTTCCGAGGAAGGATTCTTCTGTTAATGATGATGTAGGTATTGTACAAGCAAATGACGTTAGATATGACGTTGGAGAATCATCATCAAAGGAAGAAACAAAAGATGAGAAACTCATGATCCCCTCGAGAATCCAACCATTGAAGAAAGGGAAGTATCTTTTCCAAGAGAGTACAACTATGTCAAAGATGGTGAAATTATAGGTGATCCATCAAAAGGGGTAACTACTCGATCTTCTCTTAGAAATATCTGTAATTATGTTGCATTTATTTCATGCATAGAGCCTAAGAACATCAAAGAAGCATTAAAAGATGAACATTGGATTATGGCTATGCAAGAAGAATTAAATCAATTTGAGAGAAGTAAAGTATGGACATTAGTTGAAAGGCCTAGTAATAATCTACTGTAGGTACTAGATGGGTTTTTAGAAATAAACTTGATGAAAGTGGTAATATAGTGAGGAACAAGGCTAGACTTGTTGCTCAAGGCTATACTCAAGAAGAAGGCATAGACTATGATGAAACATACGCTCCCGTAGCTAGGATGGAAGCAATTAGAATGTTATTAGCATTTGCATGTTTCAATGAATTTAATTATATCAAATGGATGTTAAAGTGCATTTTTAAATGGTTTTATAAAGAAGAAGTGTACGTGGAACAACCTCCAGGTTTTGAAGATTCAAATTTTCCGGATCATGTTTTAAAATTGACAAAAGCTCTTTATGGTTTAAAACAAGCTCCTAGAGCTTGGTATGAAAGATTGTCATTTTTTTAATTGAAAAAGATTTTTTAAAAGGAAAGGTTGACACTACATTGTTTTTAAAGAGAAAAGGTAAAGATTATTAGTAGTTCAAATTTATGTTGATGATATAATATTTGGTTCTACTAATGATGTTCTTTGCCAAGAATTTTCTAAGCTAATGCAAAGTGAGTTTGAGATGAGCATGATGGGGAGCTCTCATTTTTCTTGGGACTCCAAATCAAGCAAAGAAAAGATGGCATCTTCATTAATCAAGCTAAGTACGTCAAGATATGCTCAAGAAGTTTGGACTGGAAAATGGGAAACCTCATAACACTCCAATGAGCTCTTCAACAAAGCTTGACTTAGATGAAGGAGGTAAATGTGTAGATGTTAAATTATATAGGTCAATGATTGGCTCTTTGCTTTATCTAACTGCAAGTAGACCGGACATTATGTTTAGTGTTTGCTTATGTGCTAGATTTCAATCATGTCCTAAGAATCACATTTACTAGCTGTTAAGAGAATCTTTAGATACCTTAAGGACACTCCTAGTTTAGGACTTTGGTATCCTAGAGACTCTAGTTTTAGCTTGCATGCTTTTTCTGATGCGGATTATGGAGGATGCAATTAGATAGGAAAAGCACCTCCGGTACTTGCCATTCCTTGGAAATATGCTGATTTCTTGGTTTTCAAAGAACAAAATTGTGTTGCATTATCTACCACTGAAGCGGAATACATTTCAGCCGGTAGTTGCTGTGCACAAGTTTTATGGATGAAACAACAACTTTTTGATTATGGAATTGAAGTAGGTACTATTCCTATCAGTGTGACAATACTAGTGCTATTTGTCTCACTAAAAATCCCATCCAACACTCTAGAACTAAGCACATTGAAATAAGACATCACTTCATTAGAGACCATGTCACTAAGGAAGATGTAGTTCTAGAATTTGTTGATACTTTGCACCAATTAGCGGATATCTTTACAAAACCCTTAGACAAGGAAAGATTTTGGACACTTAGAGAGAATTAGGTTTGACCAACCTATCTTCACTTAGTGTTTAAAATAATTTTGGCACTTTTAATAAAGCTTGAAAAATGCTTATAATAATATTTTTTGATTGCATTCTTGCTATTAGTTAGGGGGTTTGTGATTCTTAATGAAAATTAATTTTATGTTCAAAATCAATTAAAGATTAATTTAATTATTTGAACATAATTAATGTTTGATATATGAGTTGCCAATACCACTAGAAAGATTAATTTAGCATTTTGTGCTTAAAAATTCGGATTTTAGCATTTTGGTGCAGAGGGAATCGATCCCCCCTGAGGGAACCGATTCCCCTTTGAAGGGAACCGATTCCCCCACAGGGGAATCGATACCCCCCTGGGGTTCTGTTAAAATCGAACAGAACACCCCAAATCCCAAACCCTCATTTTATTATATCTTCCGCTGTTCTCACCCTCTAAACCCTCAATCTCCATTTTTGCCTCAAATCAACGATATTAATCGGAATTTGCTTCATAAATCATCTTCCAAACCTGTTGGAATCATTAAAATCGTGCAAACAACATCTAAATCCCCTCAATCTTCATATTTCAAGGTAAATTTTCTAAACTCTTTATTTCATTATTTTTGAACATAGGATTAGTTTCAATTAGTTCTAGGTTGAAATAGTGATCGGGCATTGATTATTTAGTGATTAGAAACTAGATGTTACAACTAATTTCATCAAAAACACAAGAATTTTCAAATTTTTTAAAATTTTCGAAATAATAATAATAAAAAAAGTTATTTTTCAAATTATTGTGTTTTGATCAAATTATATTGTTGTTATGAAAACTACATATATTGTTTCTCAAAACCATATTTTTTCAAAAGTTTTTCAAAAACTTTGCCCATTAGGATTGATTTAGAGAATCTTGAAATATTGAGGACTCATTTGAGTTTTGGGATTAATTGAATTGCATACACTTGTTTTAAATTGCAGGTTATTATATCTATTCCGATTTCCTTCACCATGTCAAATCCTAAACGTCCTAGGTCTTCATCTAGTCGTTCTAGTCGTCAACCAATCCACCTCCAAATCCTCATTCTATCCAATTTCTAATCCCAATCCCACTGATCCTAACTTGACTATCCAAAATTCGTGTTTCAATCATCCTGGGTCTAGAAATCACCGATATTGGTATTATCCATTTTACAAGAATGGAAATTTGATAAACTATTTGATCTTGAACCCATCGTTTACCATCAACTTGTTCGTATATTCTACTCTAATGCCGTATGTATTAAAAACCAAGCTGAAACCGAAACCATAGGAATTCGTTCCTACCTCCTAGGACATTCTTATATATTGACCCGGCATATATAGCCAATACATTTGGATTAGATAATGATGGTCTCGAATGAAAAACAAATTTTAGGTTCTCGTTACAAAAGAAGAGATAGTGCGAGTGTCTTAGACTTACATGAGCGTTTTCTTCATCTAATGATTTCTTGGTGGTTTCGACCATCCGGAGGTCGTTATTCTACTCTTAGAGCTTTGGATCTTTGGTGGTTACATTGTTTTGAAAACCATATTAAAATTAACCTACCTCAGATTATTTTTGCTGAAATTGTTGAAACCGTAAATCTTGTTCCTAACAAGAAACACTGTTCATCTCTAGTTTACGGTTGCTTTTTGAGTAATCTGTTTTCCAAAGCTGCTTAGAGTCGGTCTAGAGCCGTTTTTCCTTAAGAAACAAATAAATCTTCTTCCTTAACGAGAGCGGATGGGTAAAGGACAAAGAAACCGGGGAATGGGTTCGATCTTCTACTCCGGGAGCTAGTTCTTCACAAGCTCCACCCGAGGCTGACGAAGATCCCGAGTTTGAACAATTAATGAGGGATATTGATGAAGATGAAGAAGAACCTGAACAACCCGAAGAGCAGCCCGAGGAGCAAGCACAACAAACGCATCAAATGCCTCCATATTTTCAATCCTTATGGAGACATTCGATTTCCGATACGCTACCATGGACTCGCGCTTTTCCTCTATAGAGTCATTTATCCACAATGGGAGCTCAACAACTAGAGATTCTTCGGGAGATGCGTGCAAACAATGAATCTAAACGCTCGTATCAATGAACTCACACCGAGATGGCCGCTATGCGAGCCCGTTTTCCTCCTACCGATCCGCTTGATTTTATGTTTAGCTTTAAAACTTTGAACAAAATGAATATTGTTTCAACATTTGAATTGTTTGATTTTGGGATTGTTGGATTTTGGATATATGAATGGTGTGAACTTATATGTTTGGTGTGTTTATTCATTTTTGCATCATTTACATTATCATTAGCAATATGACCAATTTTACCATATCACATTATTATGAATATTGATTTATGAAACTAATGGCTAACTCTCTTTTGATTGTGATCTTAGCAGCTTAATCTTATAATTAATAAATCAATTGGCTAAATGATTTTCAAACCTTGTTTTACAATGTCTTTTTGATTTAAACAAAAAGGGGGAGAAGAATAAGTGTTAAAGTAAGGGGGAGTAATTTCTAATTTCAAAACTTGATTTCAAAAATCTTAAAATTACTAAAATGTTTGTTATATCAAAAGGGGGAGATTGTTGAAACATTTTAATATTTCGATATAACAAATTAAGTTAAATGGATTTTAAGATTTTCCAAATGATTTTCTAAGTATATTCGATATAACTATTAGAATATCAAAACATTACTCCAAATATTTCAAAAATCATTTTTGATCCTTATTTAAGTGTAAAATTAAGTTTTAATCATAAAACAATTTCAAATAATTTTACAAAGTATTTCGAACCAATTCAAAGCCAAAAATTCCAGATTGCTCGAGGGAACCGATTCCCCCCCATAGGAGGAACCGATTCCCCCTGAATGGTTTGGCTCCGAGATTTCCAGAATGCTCGGAGGGAACCGATTCCCCCCAAGGGGGTACCGATTCCCCCTGTTCAACGGTCGAAATATTTGAATTTTACACTTAGGGAACCGATTCCCTATGAGAGGGAACGATTCCCACCTGTCCAAGCTGTTTTATTAAATGTTTTCACACTAAAACGGCTATAATATCTTCTCTAATTATCCCCAACGTTCAGAAGTGATCCAAGGTGATTTAAGCAAGCTTAGAAGCCATTGATCAATAACAAGAAACATCAAGCAACTAGAATCAAGAGAGAATCAAAGAGAAAGCATCAACCTCAAGTTTGAGCATTTCAAGCCCATTTTCATTCAATATTCATTTTGCTTCAAGAACACTTTTTGTGCTCAGTTGTATTCATCTTTGAGTGTTCTTTTTGTTCTAGAATTGTGCAAACATCTTACCTTGTGAGGTTTCTTGTAAGTTTGCAAATTGTAATCTTCTTTGAGAAAAGAGTGTTCTCAAGAGTTGGGGTATACTCTTGAGGGAATTGTAAGGTTATCTCTTTGGCCTCAAAAGAAAAGAACAAATTAGTGAATTTGTTGGAAAATCCTTAGTGGATAGCTAAGGTAGTGGACGTAGACTTTGTTTGAGAAAGTCGAACCACTGTAAATCGCTGTGCAATTATTTTCAATTTTCTGCAAAAGCTTCCACAAAATTTTTATTGCCAATTCACCCCCCTCTTGGCCAATTTCGTCATTCGATTAACTCAACAGGGATGCTAAATCGAAAAACGAAAAACAGATGTAAAGATCCAAAGGCGCAAGGTATGGTACTTATCTACACTATTCCACTCTCTCCACCTTCAGATTTGAAGCGATGCAATGTGATGTGGGAACTGACCGTTGCTCTGATTAATTCTATCATTATCGATAAACTTATCGGTTTTCCTCTTCAGCCATAGCTTTAGCTCAATACAGTAGATCCATTTTTTTCAGGGATTCTTTTATAGCATGGAGTTGCCTCAATCATTAATGTATTTTCTTTCTCATTTTTTCCTGGTCATAGTTTAAGAATAATGAAAGAGTTTCGGATGTTCGGATTCAAATCCGAACCCGTTGAATGCAACTTATTTTAAGAATGTTACATGAACCGACTAAGACGCGAGTTCATGTGTTTCATTGTTTGTATGTAACATTATTCTTCTGAAATGAAGAAAACTTTTGTTATTTCCGTGCCTGCATGGTTTTTGCAGTCGAGTCGGTTTGGTTCAGTTTGTCTCTACTTTTATAAATAGTTCTGAAGGTGAACTAAAATGTCTGCGGTGTTTTCGATCGATGTCTCTTCCTATAACATCGGGAGTTAAGATGATTACAAAGTAGTATCTCTTTTAAAGACTTAATCATTTGACAATAAATATGTAATCACTCATGTTGTAATCGTTAGTGTTTGAACTTGAAACTTCTAAAAATAACAACCATTTTTTTTAACTATATGGTATTTTGATTTGTGCTACTTTAATTACTAATTAAAATAACACGAGAAGATTATATTTTAAAGCGCTTCACTGCGAATGGATTGTTTTTAACAAATTTCTCAGCAAGAATAACAAAGGGTATTATAGTACTCTCTCATTCTCATAATTCGTATCTTATATTGATTATACGTGTAGCTTTAGGAGATATATTTAATAAAAGAAAATAACAAAATTATTTCTAAAAAGTTATTAATAAATTTGATATATTTATTTTGATAGACGTAAAAAATGATTCATATAAAGATAAAGAAAAAGAAATATATGTGTTATTGTTTACTGACTTTTCTAATAAGATATTTTATACAATACAATTTAAAAAAGAGAAAATAACCTCAGTGACCAAAAATCCCATATAATATACGATTTTAACCAACTTTTTCCGGATTTGTCAAAATGACCAACAAAATCGCAATGCGATCGCTAATTCGCAACGCGATCTCCATTATCGCAAATTCGCGTTGCATTTTCGCAATGCGATAGTTGAAAATCGTGTTGCGATGGTCTACAGTATCGTTGCGATTTTCCCAATTCGCAATGCGAATAAGTAAATCGCAACGCGAATTGGGAAAATCGCAATGCGAATAAGTAAATCGCAACGCGAATTGGGAAAATCGCAATGCGATACTGACTAACGCAATGCGATAATAAAAAATCGCAACGAGATACTTTCGCAACGCGATACTGACTTTCGCAACGCGATAATACATAATCGCAATGCGATTTTCAAAGCGCCATTAGTATCCTGGCCAAGTATTTTATTTTTAAATTCCAAATATGAATATTAATATATTGGAACACTGAACTGTCCACAGTATATCCCGTAATCGCAACTCATAACCTAAAACCTAAAATCACAACTCAGTCCCATCTCCATCTCTCTCTCTCTCACCCATCTCCGACGAAATCCGTCCCCATCTCCGGCGAAATCCGTCTATCTAAATCTCTCAGAGCCACCCTCACAATCAGAAATGGAAAATCAACCAAATCAACCAACGAGGGTTAGTTTTTTTAATTATTTTCTTTTTGAAATTTTTGCATTATTATTAGGTTTTTCATATTGAAATTGATGATAAGTTTACTGGTAATTTCAATAATAGATTAACCATTTCACTTAGATTGCTTATTAAATCAACCAAGAATCGTAACGCGAAATGCAAATCGCAACGCGATTTTAGTTTCGCGTTGCGATTCTCTCGTTGCGATAGTCATTTTCGTGTTGCGATTTTCATTTTCAAACTATTCTTCTTCTGCAAATTGAAACTTGAATGAATTGCATTACTTCAACCAAAAACAAAGACAAATACGAAATTCACAGTGTTGCATATTTAAGTTTGAAGAAAACTACTATTATTTATGTTATTATTGTTTTTGGTATATCTTCACAGTGTAGTTTTTGGTATATCTAATTTAGTATGTTTATTGTTTTTGTAGAAATTTTATTCGGCTCAATTGACCTTGAGAAATAAAGTCAGCTTGGCCAAAACAATTGCGTCGAAGCTTTCACCTGCACAAAGAAAAATGTTTGAGGATACATGCTTCGGGCCATGGCTGAAAGTACAACATCCCGGTGGAGATGCGATGTTGACACACCTGTTTCTTCAAACCATGACTAGAGATCTACCAGAGACTATACAACGTCGTGATGAAGAGATATGGTTTGATTTTCCACCGGCGTATACGTGTTTGGGGGAGGAGTTTTGCTTAATCACCGGTCTACGCTTCGGACACGATGATGTAGGTCGGTACACTAGACACATTACCCCCCATGGCTATCCCGGGTTTTTCCTGAGCTGGAGAGGCCGAGTCTACACGTAGAAGACCTGACAAGATTTTTGAATAATAAAGATGGTTTTACTCGATGATGACGTCGACGTTGTCCGAGTATGCCTTCTAATTCTTTTGCATGCCGGCTTTTTAGGCAGAGAGGCCAGACAACCTATTCCAAATGATCTAATCAAATTGGTAGAAGACCTAAATGCGTGGAACCTGTTTCCGTGGGGCTCGTATTTATGGAAAGCTACATGGAATAAGTTATCATCTGCCTTGGATGATCGAAAAAGTTTGCATGGCGATGGTTCCAAATACACTTTGACATGCTTTATTTGGGCCTTTAAGGTAAAATTTTTTATATAATGTTTCCAAAATTATAAGTAATTATTTAACAATTACTAATGTTTGTTATTATATGTTTGTAGATTTGGATATTTGAGGCCTTTCCCGCCATGAAGACATATGCAATAAAAACTTCAAATAATTCCCAGGGCTATTTCCTGGAAGAGGAAACGAACCTTGCAATGGGAAGATTTACTACGGTATACGACAAAATAATGTAAGTTAACATAAATACTACCATATGTTTATAAACAAGTTATTACTAGTACACATTTAACTTTGTTTGAGCTTTTATATTGTTAGGAGGCTGACACCCACGGAAGCTGAGCTTGCCACTGATTGGTGGCAAGCTAGTAAGCGTTTTTTTGATGGAACGGTTGATGAGCAGCCTCCACTTCGGGATCCATCACCTCGCCCAGAGCTATCACCTCACCCAGAGCCATCATCTGATCGACCCGGCTATACACCTCCACAACGACATCCATCACCTATTATGTCACATCATCGAGCCTCTTCTCCACCATCACCGCAAGATAGGCGACCGGCAAAGATGCAACGACGTTTATCTCCCTGTTCTCTACCTCCACCTCAATGGGATGAGTTAGGGGAGTTACGTGATGAGGTCAATACCTTGCGTGAGGAGGTCGGTACTTTACGCAAAGACGATGGTGCATGGCGTGTTGAGGTGTCTACATTACGCGGTGAGGTAGCTGCTCTACGTGAGATGGTAGCATCGTTGCAGAATGAGATTCATACTCTACGCAACGAGGTAAGTTTAAGATTTTTCATACTCGTAATTCATTCGGTTGCTGCCAATCTGTTTTTGTTAGTATTTGTTTTTGGTTTTGTTTTTGTCTTTTGGTTGAAGTAATGCAATCCATTCAAGTTTCAATTTGCAGAAGAAGAATAGTTTACTTTCGCAACACGAAAATGACTATCGCAACGCAGAAATGGCTATCGCAATGCGAAATGAAAATCGCAACGACAAAATCGCAATGCGAAATGAAATCGCAACGACAAAATCACAACGCGAAATGAAAATCGCAATGCGATTTGTGTTTCGCGTTGCGATTTTGTCGTTGCGATTTCATTTCGCGTTGCGATTTTGTCGTTGCGATTTTCATTTCGCATTGCGATAGCCATTTCCGCGTTGCGATAGTCATTTCGCGTTGCGATTTTAAGTCGTATTGCGAAAGTAAACTATTCTTCTTCTGGAATGTTTATATATGTTGTCCTTTTAATGTTTATATAAGTGCTTACTTCTGGAATGTTATCTGAGCATTTTGTGAACTATGATAGAATAATGATTTGGGTGAATACAATGCTAGTTTGAAACATATTTGTCTTTGTTTAATTCATGTCTGTTTATTTACTGATTTATGTATTAATTTTTTTTAGCGGCCCGATAAGGTGGATGTTTTACGTCGGGTTTTCCTTGCACGACGGAGTTCACGCATCAGACGGCGTGGACGTGCTATTACGTCTCCGTTCACCCCAATGGTGCGAAGACTCCGCAAGAAGAAGCCCGACTCACCGGTCATCCCTCAAGAGTCCCCTCCAATCGTTCAAGAGGCCCCTATTCTCCCTCAAGATTCCCCCCCACCGTTCAAGAAGCCACTGTCATCGTTGAAGAGGTCCCTCCCACCATTCCAGAGCCCGATTCACATGGGGTAATATATCGAAGTATTGAGAAACCCCCACCGGTTCCGGACATGATGGATGAGAGTTGGCTCTCGTATGAGTTACCGGCTAGTACCCTTCCGGTATCTGAAGTGGAGATGAGACAACTACCGGAAACAATTGTGGATAATACCCTTTGGGCTAAGACCGCAGTTGATTTTTTATCTACATGAGCGGAGCCAAGGGTGTTACACTGACATCAGCAACTCAACGATGAAATGTTTTTGTTGCTTGATCGGTCTTGGTGGGGTGTGCTATTAGGGGTTGAAGACAGTGGCTATTTGGATGGGGAGGTAAGACTATATTTGTCTTATATATGATTTTGATTAATTTGTTTAAAAATTAATATAATTCACTAATATATGTATTTTTTTGTAAAATAGCATATCGATGCGTGGGTGTCACGTCTACTAATAATAAGGAATCTTAGGAAAAATAAAAAAAATTCGCTATATACAATAATGCCGACGGTTTTTCACGCAGTTCACTTGAAGAATCAACGAGATGAATCATTTTTGTTGGGCAATGGACAAGCTAAACTTTATCCTGCATGGTGGGAGGTCGATAAGGTTAGTGTTAATTTTTTAAATTTTTTAAAGGTGTTAATAAATAAGTGCGCAATAAATGAATTATTACTTATGATCGCAGGTGTTTATCCCTGTTTTGGAACGTCGTCACGGCTTCTCGTCCAACTTCAGCTCCCATCCCTGAAGTAATAGTGTATGACAGCATGATCAATTACATATCACTGTCTGATTTGAGATATTTTCAAGGGATGGAGCTCTCATTTGGCTAAATTCTTGGATGGGATTAAGTATTGGAGTCATTCTGGACACAAGAAGCCAAAGAAGTTCAATGTCACAGTTGTCAAAGACGAGACCGTGCCACAGCAATCGCCGGGAGCCAGAGGGGATTGTGGTCCTCTCGTATGCCTTTGCTTGGCGCGTTTGACGACGGGAAGCATAGAGTTTTTACCTCCCACCGATAGAGATAGAGCTGCAGTAGTCTTGTGGTTTCGGCATTATATGGCTAGAGCAATATATTCGACGCTGCCTACCTGCATCCGCGTTATGAAAGTATCCATTGTTAATTGGTAAGTCAAATGCAAGTTTTGTTAACATATATACTCCTTTTGGTTTGAAAATGTTTGGTTAAGTACCTAGAATTCAATAATTTGCTGTTTGTAGGTTTTAGATGTGTAGGAAGTCTTGTTTGAGCAAATGTTTGGTTTTTGCAGGTTAATCCTTAAGTGAGCTGCGTGAAATGGATGTACGGGGTCACAAAGTTGTTGATTCATTGATTCAATAATTGATGAAGAAATAAGAATTATTATTTTTTGATTGTTTAATTGATTTGTAAAAGATGATTTGTAAATCTTGATTTGTTTAATTGATGTACATAATTTGTGTTGAAATGTAATAGTTGATTTGTTGATTTTCAATCTGCTTTATGTTGAAGGCAAAACAGACTATCGCAACGCGAAATGGCTATCGCAACGAGAAAATCGCAATGCGAAATGAAAATCGCAATGCGAAATGAAAATCGCAACGAGAAAATCGCAATGCGATTTTTATTTCGCATTGCGATTTTCTCGTTGCGATAACCATTTTCGCGTTGCGATAGTCAAATGAATGTCTAATAAGTGATGACAACTGAACAGATCATAGCAATGTTCAAACTCAAGTTACTAATACATGCCTAACTGAAAATGTTAAAAGTGCACACATAAATACACATAATGCAAGTTTTGTTAACATATATACTCCTTTTGGTTTGAAAATGTTTGGTTAAGTACCTAGAATTCAATAATAATTGTTAAAGTTTATGCATGTTAATCCTCGTTGCCTTTTTCATTTCGCATTGCGATTATATCGTTGCGATTTGCATTTCGCATTGCGATGGTCAAATGATTGCCTTTCGCAACGCGATTCTGACTTTCGCAACGAGATAATACAGAATCGCAATGCGAGTTTCAAAGTTCGCAACAGGTTTTAGTTTCGCAAGACAAATTTTGAGTGTATATATATACGCAGCAGCAACAACTCATAACCTAAATCCCTAAATCGCAACTCATGCCATCTCCATCTATCACTCTCTCCGGCGACATTCGTTCCAATATCCAACGACATCCTTCCCCATCCGGCAACAGGTCTTAGTTTCACATCTCGTTTGTTTATTTACAACCATGAAATCATCTAATGTTGATCATGTTTGGATAGATTTGTGTTTTGGAGGGTCATGGGAGAATGTTCATGGTGTTTTACAATATATGCCTTTACCCATGAATCTTCAACTAAAACTGTCATTAAAGAAGTTAACTTATGAAACCCTAATGTTACGTGTTTCAAAGAAATTGAATTTAGAGCCCCTAAGTGGATTTAGGTCTATCTTATCAGAGAAATGGTAAAGTTTATTTGTTAACCGACAATGAAGATGTTGAACGATTCATTGCTTACATTAATGTTTCAAGTGATGATGTTACATTGTATGTTGAACCTAGAAGTATATTGTTGGGTCAGTAGCGGGTAGTAATCAACTAAGTGGGTCAAAAAACCCATCCTTTCTCTAATCCAAATCCAAATCAACTTTCAGCACCAAATTCCGGTTTTCGTATTGACCAATTAGACGATGATGCCAAGAGAAAAAATTGTGAGTACTAGTCAGTATTCGAAATTTGATCTTGGTCAATACCCGGACTTTGATATTGGTCAATACATGGATTTTGATGAGTTTCAGAAGAAGAAACAGACCCTGCGTGTAATGATTTGATATTGGTCAATACCCGAATTTTGATGATGAAACACCCGTTGCCGAGGAAGATGTTGTTGATGATAATGAGGAGGAAGTTACGACTGTGAATGAACATGTTGAACATCCATTCTGTAATTCATATAATCCTGAAGAAGAAGAAGAAGAAGAAAAGTCCCCGAAGAAAAGAAAATGCCACAGGAGTATAACTGGAATATGCCAGAATTACTTCAGTTACCGGAAGAAGAGTTTGCAAAGAAGCAGTTGATTGTTACACAAAGTTATTCGTATCAAGAAAGATGATTGTTTTGATACAAAGGAAGACTTGAAGATAGCTTTGTATACGAAATGTGTGGAAGATGGCTCAACTAAAAGTTAACAAATCAAGCAAAGATCGTTTCGAAACAAGGTGTACGATTGACAAAAACTGTACGTGCGTATGATTGCAAAGAGGATAAAGATTGCGCAATGTTTCAAGTTAGGACTTTATTGATAAACATACATGTTCAAGAACCCAAGTTTTTCCTCACCATAGACAGGCAAACAAAAAGGTGTTGGGTGGTTTTCTGGCTGAGTTAATGTTTTTGAATGGCAGGGTATATCGGGGACATGAAATTATGACTGACATGAATGCTCGGTTCAAGATTAGTATATTTCTCAAGCTTGGAGAGCCAAATGTTATGCCTTGGAATTGTTGAGGGGTCGCCAGAAGCATCGTTTGCCCAACTGCCGGCTTATTGTCACATTTAAAGCTGAAAAATCCTGGGTCGGTAACTCATATCAAAAAGATAGATGGACGCTTTGAGTTGTGTTTATCGCCATTTGTGTGCTGCGGTTAGTAAATCAATAATTCTGTTGACTCATTTCTGTTAGTTACATGCATTTAAAATTTAAATGATTATATTTCTTGTGTATTATTTTGTAGATTCGTTCGTTTATTACTTGCATGCGCCCAGTTATTATAGTTGACGGAGCATTTGAAAGGTCGATACCTTGGAGTAAACTTATTAGCAGTAGCCATGGATGCTAACAATGGGATATTGCCAATAGCTTACGGGGTTGGCAAATCTGAAACCCTCTGATTCATGGACATGGTTTATGGGGCATCTTAGGGATTGCATAGGTCCTATTAGCAATCTGACAATCATATCCGATAGGGCAAACTCAATTGACAACGCTGTTGAAGGTGTTTCTCAGATGCTTTTCATGGACTTTGTGGTGTTCATTTGTATAGAAATCTAAAATCAAGGTCTGCTGGTATAAAAAAGCACAAATGGACATACTGGAAGGCTGTAAAGGCTTATCGGGAAGTGGATTTCAATAAGCATATAATGTTTAAGACGTGTTTTGCCTCAGTGTGCTCAAACACTAGAAGATGTCGAGTTTGAAAGATGGTCAAGAGTACATCAACTTGGAGCAAGATATGGTTTCATGACGTCTAATAGTGCGAATCAATTAACGCTCTAAGTCGTCATTCCCGGAAATTACCCATTACTATGTTAATGGAGTTTTTTCGAGCCTCTATTCAACAGTGGTACTACAAGAAAGAAAACTATGCAGGTATTATTTCTTTGAATTCGTAACTTATCATATATTTTACTAAGTATTATTTATTTAAATTTACAGGAACATTGGAACATCGTGTTACACCATGGACTGAAAAAAAGATAACGAAACGTGTTGTGAAGTCAACGTCATGGAGAGTTGAACCATGTTCAAACACTTTGTTTGAAGTACTGGATAATAACTTAAATGGGCTTGTCGATCTAAATGCAAGGACGTGTAGTTGTATGAAATGGCAAACATCTAAACCAAGATGATTCAAGCACATACGCTATGGATTGCTACACTACAGAAGTATATCGACAGACTTATGCCGAGATTGTCTACCTTATTTCACATCCTTCTGAGTGGGACATACCAGATGACTTACAAACAGTTTTGCCACCAACCATGGACAGAAGGCTACCTGGCCGACCAAAAAGTCACGATCGTATACCGTCTAAGGGTGAAGAGAAGAGATCGACATGTAGTCGGTGCAAGGAAAGTGGTCATACAAGTTGATATGGGATCACCAGTGCCATCACAATCATCTTTCCTCTACCAAATATGGATCATCATCAAAATCCAAAGCTCATATGGTGTCAAGAAAAAGGCAATCAAAATCGCAATCATCTTTAAAATCCCAATCACAACTGGCTTCACCTTTTGGGACTGTTAACTTAGGTGATTTTTAAATGCAAACGTTGTATTATGTAGATTTTATGTGTGAACTTTTAACATTTTCAGTTAGGCATGTATTAGTAACTTGAGTTTGAAAATTGCTATGATCTGTTCCAGTTGTTATCACTTAATAGGCAATCATCTTAATGTCCATCGCAACGCGGAAATTACTATCGCAATGCGAAATGAAAATCGCAACGAGAGAATCGCAATGCGAAATGAAAATCGCAACGCTAATTTCGCAATGCGAAATGAAAATCACAACGAGGGAATCGCAATGCGAAATGAAAATCGCAACGCGAATTTAATTTCGCGTTGCGATTTTCATTTTCGATTTGCGATTCCCTCGTTGCGATTTTCATTTCGCATTGCGATAGTACTTTTTGCCTTCAACATAATGCAGATTGAAATCAACAAAATCAACCATTACATTTCAATCAATTAAACAAGCACAGATAAGAATTATGTTAACATCAATTAAACAAATCACTTTTACAAATCACCTTTTACAAATCAATTAAACAATCAAAAAATAAGCAATAATTATTAGAAAATAACACTTCTACTATTGAATCAACTTTTGCAGCCATACATCATTTTCACGCAGCTCACTTCTGAGATTAACCTGCATAAACCAAACATTTGCTCAAACAACACTTTCTACACATCTAAAACCTACAAACAGCAAATTATTGAATTCTAGGTACTTAACCAAACATTTTCAAACCACAAGCCTATAAACATACCAATTGTTTATGGACATTTTTATAACGCGGATGCAGGTAGGCAGCGTCTCGTATATATCGATCTAGCCATATAATGTCGAAACCACAAGCCTACTGCAGCTCTATCTATATCGGTGGGAGGTAGATACTTTATACTTCCTGTGATCAAACGGTCCAACGCCAAGCATACGAGAGGACCACAATCCCCTCTGGGTTCTTTCGTTTGTTGTGGTGCGGTCTCGTCTCTGCTAACTGTAATATTGAGCTTCTTTGGCTTCTTGTTTCCAGAACGAGTCCAATAATTTATCGCATCCAAGTATTTAGCCAAATAAGAGCTCCATCCCTTAATAATATCTCTTAAATCAGCCAATGATATGTAATTTATCATGCTGTCATATACTATTGCCTTAAGGGATGGGATCTGAAGCTCGACGAGAAGCCAATGGTTACGTTCCAAAACAGGGATAAACACCTGCAATCATAAGTAATAATTCATTCATTTGCGCACTTATTTATGAATACCTTTAAACTCAATCTAAAATAAACACTAACCTTATCGACCTCCCACCATGCAGGATAAAGTTTAGCTTGTCCATTGCCCAACGCAAATGATTCATCTCGTTGATTCTTCAAGTGAACTGCGTTAAAAGCCGTCGGCATTATTGTATACCGTGTATTTCTTTATTTTCCTTAAGTTTCCTAAATTAGTAGACGTGACACCCACGCATCGATATGCTGTTTTACAAAAAAAATACATATATTAGTGAATTACATTAATTTTTAAACAAATTAATCAAATGAAAATATAAGAAAAATATAAGACTTACCCCTCCATCGAAATAGCCATTGTCTTCGACCCCTAATAATACGCCCCACCAAGACCGATCAAGCAACAAATAGATATCATCATTGAGCTTGCATATGTCAGTGAAACACCCCTGGCTTCGCTCATGTAGATAAAAATCAACTGCGGTCTTAGCCCAAAGGGTGTTATCCAGAATTGTGTCTGGTAGTTGTTTCCTCTCCTCTTCAGATACTGGTATGGTACTGGCCAGTAACTCATACGAGAGCCAACTTGAATCCATCATGTCCGGCACGTCATAGGGTTTCTCAAGAATCCTACATATGACGCCATGTGAATCGGGCTCTTGAATGGTGGGAGGGACCTCTTCAACGATGACAGTGGCCTCTTGAACGGTGGGAGGGGACTCTCGAGGAATGATAGGGGCCTCTTCAATGATAGGAGTGGACTCTTGAGGGATGATAGGCGAGTCGGGCTTCTTCTTGCGGTGTCTTCGCACTATTGGGGTATACGGAGACTTAATAGCACGTGCACGCCGTCTGATGCGTGAACTCTGTCGTGCAAGAAAAACCCGACGTAAAGCATCCACCTTATCGGTCCGCTAAATAAAATAAATATCAGTAAATAAACAGACATGATATTTAAACAGTGAAAACAAAGATAAATATATTTCAAACTTTCAACCAAAAGACAAAACAAAGACAAATACTAACTTCACAGTGTTAAAGTAAAAGTTTAGCAGTTTTGGCAGCAACCGAATAAATTTACTAAGCAATCTAAGTGAAATGGTTAATTTAAGTGAAATTACGAGTAAATTTATCATCAAGTTAAATATGGAAAATCTTAAACTTACCTCGTTGCGTAGAGTATGAACCTCATTCTGCAACGATACTACCATCTCACGTAGAGCGGCAACCTCACCACGTAAAGTAGACACCTCCACACGCCATGCACCATCGTTATCGCGTAGAGTACCGATCTCCTCACGCAAGGCATTGACCTCATCACGTAACTCCCTTGACTCATCCCGTGGAGGTGGAGAACAGGGAGATAAAAGTCGTGGCATCTTTGTCGGTCGCCTATCATGAGGTGATGGTGGAGAAGAGACTCGATGATGTGACGGGATAGGTGATGGCTCTCGTTGTAGAGGTGTATAGTCGGGTCGATCAGGTGATGGCTCTGGGTGAGGTGATGGCTCTCGAAGTGGAGGAAGTGGAGGCTGCTCATCATTCGTGCCATCAAAAAAACGCTGACTAGCTTGCCACCAATCAGTGGCAAGCTCAGCCTCCGTGGGTGTCAGTCTCATTAATGGAGTGTTGGCCTCCTAAAATATAAAAACTAAAACAAAGTTAAACGTCTATTAATAACTTGTTTTATATGATAGTATTTGTGTTAACTTACATATTTATTGTCGCATATGGTATTAAGTCTTCCCAATCCAACATACGTTTCCTCTTCCAGGAAATAGCCCTAGGAATATCTGAGGATTTTAATGCATATGTCCGCATGCTGGGGAAAGCCTCGAATATCCAAATCTACAAAATATAATAACAAACATTAGTAATTGTTAAATAATTAATTATAATTTTGAAAACATTATATAGAAATTCTTACCTTAAAGGCCCAAACAAGCCTGACAAAGTGTATTTCGACCCATCGCCCCGCAAACTTTTGCGGTCATCAAAGGCAGACGACAACTTAGTCCAGGTAGCTTTCCATATATACGAACCCCATGGAAACAGATTCCATGCATTTAGGTCCTCTACCAATAATATTAGCTCCTGAGGAATAGGTTGTCTGGCCTCTCTGCCTAGAAAGTCGGCATACAAAAGTAGTAGAAGGCATACTCGGACAACATCGACGTCATTCATCCAAGTAAAACCATCTTTCTTATTAAACAATTTCTTCATGTCGTCGACGTGTAAGTTCGGCTTCTCTATTGACTCATCAGGAAAAACCCTGGATAACCATGATGGGCGGGTGATATGACGAGTGTACCGGCCTACATCATCGTGTCCGAATCATAGACCAGTGATTAAGCAGAACTCCTTCCGCCCAAAACAAGTATACGCCGGTGGAAAATGAAACCATATCTCTTCCTCACCACGTTGTATACTGTCGGGTAGATCACTAGTCATGGTCTGAAGCCACAAATGGGTCAACTAGCATCTCCACCCGGATGCTGTACTCTCAGCCATGGCCCGAAGCAGGTTTCTTCAAACAATTTTCTTTGTGCAGGTGAAAGCTTCGAAGCAATTGTAGTGGCTAGGCTAACTTTATTCCTTAATGTCAATGAAGCCGAAAAAATTTCTACAAAAAAACAATAAACATACCAGTTAGATATACCAAAAATTACACTGTCAAGATATACCAAAACACAAACAATAAACAAAATAGTAGTTATTCTTGAAACTAAAATTTGCAACACTGTTTTTGTCTTTTGGTTGAAATGAAAATCGCAACGAGATAATGAGAATCGCAACGCGGAAATGACTATCGCAACGAGAGAATCGCAACGCGAATGACTATCGCGACCAGACAATCGCAACGCGAAATGAAAATCGCAACCGCGAAAAAACTCGCAACGCGAAATGAAAATCGCGTTGCGATATCTCGTTGCGATAGTTATTTCCGCGTTGCGATTTTCATTCTCGAAACTATTCTTCTTCTGCATTACTTCAACCAAAAGACAAGCAAAGACAAATACTAACTTCACAGGCTAAACAGTTTAGCAGTATTGGCAGCAATCGAATGAATTTAATAAGAAATCTAAGTGAAATGGTTAATCTATTATTGAAATTACCAGTAAACTTATCATCAATCTCAATATGAAAAACCTAAATAATGCAAAATTTTCAACAAAAAAAAAAACTAACCCTCGGAGGTTGATTTTCCATTTCTGAATGATTGTGAGGGATTTTTGACTGTGAATGGTTGTGAGGGATTTCGCCGGCGATGGGGACGGAAATCTTCGGAGATGGGGACAGATTTCGCCGTAGAGAGTGAGAGATGGAGATGAGACTGAGTGTTGTGTTTTTGGGTTTGAGGTTATGAGTTGCGATTACTGTGGACGGTTCATTTTCCGATTTATTAAGAAAAAATACGTGTTTGGAATTTGAAAAAAAAAATACGCGTTAATACGAATGGCGCTATGTAAATCGCGTTGCGAAAGTCAGTATCGCGTTGCGAAAGTAAGTATCTCGTTGCGATTTTTTATTATCGCATTGCGATAGTCAGTATCGCATTGCGATTTTCCCAATTCGCGTTGCGATTTACTTATTCGCATTGCGAATTGGGAAAATCGCAACGATACTGTAGACCATCGCAACACGATTTTCAACTATCGCATTGCGAAAATACAACGCGAATTTGCGATAATGGAGATCGCGTTGCGAATTAGCGATCGCATTGCGATTTTGTTGGTCATTTTGGCAAATCCAGAAAAAGTTGGTTAAAATCGTATATTATATGGGATTTTTGGTCACTGAGGTTGTTTTCTCTTTAAAAAATCAAAAGAAACACATTTAATTAGACAAAAAGGAAGTAACAAATTAGGACAAAACCAATTTTCATTAGTAACACATTTAATTGATTTTTTGTGTTTAAAGAATTTTTCGTTAAAAATTGGTGTCTAACATCTTCTCTGTTACACTTTTAAAATATTTATCGTTAAAAAAACTGTTAAGTAATACGTGTTACGCTGAGATTGTTTTTTAAAAATGTTTTTAAAAAATATTTTATTTTAAAATATCAAAAAATATAAACATAACATATGTCACTTAACAGATTTTTTTAACGATGGACACTTAAAAATATAGCAGATAAAACACTAGTCACTTATTTTTAATAAAAAATCTTTTAGACACTAAAAGTCGATTTTGAGTATAATTTAGACACTTATCTTTGTATTAAGTCTATTTTTTTTTTTAAAAATATCATATAATATCTAACTCCAAATGATGATCGAAAGGCGAAAGCATATTTTTGGAGGTCCTGAATTCGAGTGTACGTAAAAATATAAACGTTTATTATCAAAATATTGAGAGCTTTTAAACCTGCACTACCTTATATTTATTCCATATTTATCGATAAATATTAATTTTATACTATAAATTAACTTGTATATTATTTTTATCAACATCGCCTTAACTTTTTACTTTAACTTAGTTATTAACTATTGGATCCCCTCTTCAGACTTTGTTTTAATCTCACCAAAGTTACTCCTCAGACTCTATTTTAATCTCACCAAAGATACACTTATTTTTCTCAAATTATATCAATAATATAATAGAATGTTTAGTGATTAAAATGACAATAAAATAGTGATTAAAAGTTTAATTTTTAAAATTTTAATGATTAAAATAAAAATAAAATAGTTTCCTAATAATGATCCGAAAATCGTGGTAAAAAGTTAAGGGTAAATTATATATAAATTTTAGTTTTTATTTCATTTTAATACTCCTACTTTTGAAAATTTTAGTTTTTGTTTCATTTAGTATCCCGTTCAAAATTTAATGTTAATTTTTTAAAAAAATAAACGTTTAAGTACTAAAACGGATCAAATTGATAGCTTAGTACTAAATATGTAGTTTACCCAACCAAAAGTGAAACTACCCGGGCAAAAACGCCCACAGTTCGCGGTGTTCAAGACCGCCCGCTGCTTCAAAAACAACCAAAAATCTCAGCCTATAAAAACGAATCTGACACCTCCATTTTATTTCCCTTTCTCTGATTCTCTGATCATTCTCTATCTTCCTTTAAAACCTCAGCAAAGAGAGAAGAACTCTTCGACGTTCCTCTTCGAAAGCAATGGATTCAGTGTTTGCCGCCATTGTTCAAGCTCCCGAAGATCCCATTCTCGGGGTAACTCTTCATCTCTTTATTTGATTTGCCGTGAATTATTTTAGCGATATACTTTATTTAAGGTTGATTCAATCCTATTTGTTGATCGGATTATTTCGTGGCCAATCGCTAGTAATCATGAACTGTATGATCAAATGTAAATTAGGAATTCCTTCTCCTTCTTCTTCTTCTTCTTCTTCTTTTACTTATTTGCTTGTTTTTTCGATATTGAAGTTTTGCAGTTTCCTTTTAAATTCGTTTTTTTCTCTTTTAGAGAACAAATAGACGAAGCTTCGTTTGATTGATTGTTGTTTAATTCATTTTTTATGTTATTCTGAATATTTTATTTGAACAAACAGGTTACAGTTGCTTATAACAAGGACCAAAGCCCGGTCAAGTTGAATTTGGGCGTTGGTGCTTACAGAACTGAGGTATTGTAAAATTTCTGCTCCCCTCTTTAAAAATCATCTTGATAATAAAATTGATCTATCTTCTTGATGTTGATTGAGTTGATCTGTTCGTGCCTAACAGGAAGGAAAACCTCTGGTTCTAAATGTTGTTCGGAAAGCAGAACAGCTTCTTGTTAATGACCAGTAAGTTGTTAAAATTATTCTGTTTTTTCATGACTTGCAGCGTTGTTCGACCCTTTTGTGAATTAGTGATCATGTTTTATGTATTTTCAGGTCTCGAGTCAAGGAGTATCTTCCTATTCTTGGTCTTGCAGAGTTCAATAAATTGAGTGCTAAGCTCATTCTTGGTGATGACAGGTAAATAAATGAAGAAACAAGAAAATAATTAAAGAAAAATGGAAGTGATTTTTTATTAAAAAAAACTATCAGTTGAAAAAAAAAATCTGTAGTTGCCCATTTCTGTTGTATTCTCTTGATAACTTATTGGATGCTTTTTGTTTGCTTGGTTTGGAGTAGTCCCGCTATTCAAGAGAACAGAGTGGCTACTGCTCAGTGCTTGTCTGGTACTGGTTCCTTGAGGGTTGGAGCTGAATTTTTAGCAAAGCATTACAACGAGGTAAAGTGTACATTTTTTTTCTGTTTATAATTTGTATTTCACTATGTTGTTGCTTGAAGAAAAAATGTAATGCTTATTTTGCCCATCTTTTGTTTGGCAGCGTACTATTTACATTCCGCAGCCATCATGGGGAAACCATTTGAAGGTTTTCACAATGGGGGTTGTCTGTGAAGACTTATAGCTACTATGATCCAACTACTCGTGGGCTTAATTTCCGAGGTCGAGTTAATGGCTTTATCAATTGGCCATACCGTGAATGAGTTGATGCTGTTAATAAGTTAATTAGATAACAAATTCTTGGAGAGACAATTGATTTCTTCATTTATTACATTTTTCAATATGTCGTTGCCTTTTTAATGGTGCATTGAGGGTGAAAACATGCTTGTACAATACAGGAAGTGGGCTTAACTATTCTCCGTATGTCTTCCTGCAAAATATGTGATTGCCATTTTATTGCCTGCTTTTGGTTTCAAATTGTTTTACCAAGATTTTCTATGTTTTTTGGAGCTAAAATCTTGGTTTTTATATTCTAATAAAAGATGGCAAAATTTTGGGAAACAGGCTTGCTAGAAGATCTTGGTGCTGCACCAGCTGGAGCTATAGTGCTTCTTCATGCCTGTGCGCATAACCCAACTGGTGTTGATCCAACTGTTGAACAGTGGGAGCAGATCCGGAAGTTGATAAGATCCAAAGGACTATTGCCTTTCTTTGACAGTGCTTACCAGGTAATTGTCTGATGTTATAAAGTTATGGCTAAAGCTGTATGGGGTGTGATAAATGTTAGAATGCTTAGTGTACTCCATAGATGTTAATCTCATAGTTTTCTGAGGGTTAGAGAATGGTTATTTTACGAACACTTGAATTTTGACATCCAGGGATTTGCAAGTGGTAGCTTAGATGCAGATGCACAGCCTGTCCGCATGTTTGTTGCAGATGGTGGGGAATGCTTCATAGCTCAAAGTTATGCAAAAACATGGGACTTTATGGGGAGCGTGTTGGTGCTCTCAGCATTGTAAGATGCTAGACTTATAAATCTTGAATAAATTTCTTTCACTGTGACTATGGCTTCTTTCATGGAATAATAATAATAACAATAATAATTTTATAGGTCTGTAAGGCGGCTGAAGTTGCAAGCAGGGTCGAGAGCCAGTTGAAGCTTGTGATTAGGCCTATGTATTCCAATCCCACCACTTCATGGTGCCTCAATTGCATCCACTATCCTGAAAAATAGGTAGGTACCTTCTTTTGTATCCAAAATACCTGTATTTTAGAATGATTCTGATGACAGAGAAACTAGTAGCATTGCTAAAATTTCAGAAAATGGGATGATTGAAATAGTATTAAAGATTGAAGAAAAGTGAATCATAGGATTCTCTAAAATTTCCTTACTTCCCATGCCAAATTGATATTAATCAGGGATGGACAACATTTATTCATCTGTTTAGGTGTAATTTTTCATCTATGATTTTCTTGCCGGACTTTGAGTGAGGTAATCAGCTCAAATGAAGTGAATTCACTTCTGCACTTCGTATTTTTGTCTTAATTCTATTTTATTTTGCAGTGATATGTATAATGAGTGGAAGGTTGAACTGAAAGCAATGGCAGACCGAATTATTAGCATGAGGAAACAACTATTTGATGCTTTAACAGCTAAAGGTTTTGCTGAATCCTTTCTTTCAATGGTCTATACGTATCTCCACCCTTTTTTTGTTTACATGTTGGCTTGAGCTAAGTTTGGTATGTACGAGTTGGTAAACATTTGTTGTACAAGTCAATTAACAAAAAGCCCTGTTGTTGTTCCGGGCTTTGGGGTCTGCTGACCTATATATTGTTGGCAAGAAGTTTTTGCGTTCCTTTCTATTATTCTTTGCTGTGTATGAATACTTTGGTGTATTTCATAAAATAAGAAAGCATGTTTTTATCTCCTTTCTTGCAGGTACCCCAGGTGACTGGAGTCACATTACCAAGCAAATTGGAATGTTTACTTTCACGGGATTGAACAGTGATCAAGTTGCTTTCATGACCAAGAGTACCACATTTACATGACATCTGATGGGTAAACAGATCTATTTCCTTTTTTTCTTTGAGCATTTTTCTATTGAAGTTGGGGGCTTCTAGATTGTTGTATGCGAGGATTTTGTTTCTAAGTCTGAAAATCATTTCTCCTCCCATTGCTCTTGCACGAGTAATAAGATCATACAATGAATGTGAATATCATTAAAACGTTTTCATTCAACACGTGGAGAGCTTCTTTACTTCTATGATGAAGTTGTTCCACTTTGAATTTACATGGTTTTCATTGCTAACAAATTGAGCCATTCCTAGTTACACTTAAGTATTCTCTTCATCCAATTCTAGCCACTCGTCACTTCCGATGCGCCTATGTTCACCCCACACACCGTGTCATCCGTATCCCCGGAGCTGAACTTTATTTGCATTGTTGATGGTACTGCTATTTTACATGTACCGATAGAAATGGGGGGTTCCGAAGTCTCTATATTCTATGAACCGTAACTCTATTATTTCCGAAGACCGTTACCTACTAATACCAATCTGGAACAAGCTAAATAACGGTTTAATATCTCTTTGTTTTGCAGGAGGATTAGTATGGCAGGTCTTAGCTCCAAAACCATCCCGCATCTTGCCGATGCCATACATGCTGCAGTCACCCGTTCCTCATAGGAAGCAGCTTCAAAGTATGTACCCAAGTCTACCAAGTACTACCCCATCTATGTCACGACTGTTTTCTTTTTCTCCAACTGTTCAAGCAAATATGATTTTCCATAGCAATTGCTAGTTCTGGATCCGAACCAGATTTCGGATATTTCGATTTCAATGTTATGTATCTTCCTCCTTTTGACTTCATGTTAAAGGCCATCGTAAATGGAATACTTGAAGTTGGTATCAATTGTTGGTGGTACCAATAATAATGATTCTGAGAAGTATAATTATGTTTCTTTTATGACATTTTGTGTTGACTTTGAAAATATGGTTTAGTACCTGAATTTGCCTTTTTAGTGCATCTTTTATTTCAATTTAGTACTTGAGTTTGTCAATTTTTTCAAATAACTAATAAGATTGTGATATCACATTAAAATTGTCAAATTTAAATATCATAGACGAAAGTGCAAATTCAAATAAAATATTAGGAAAAAAAAAGATATTACACTAAAAATTTGAGATATCACATAATAAACTTTTCACAATATTGCTCTTATTATTATTTTCGATTGCACGTTTATTATATACATGAAAATAAGTTTTCTATGTTTGTTCCTTTCCTTTCCCTTTCTCTTTCTCTTCTAAATGTAGCAGTGAATCATCCATCAATCTCGACCATGGGGGTACTTCTTAACGGATTTAAGTTCTCAATCCTCTCTAGGCAGGAAGCTTTCTTTGGGGTGAAACCGAGTCCTATATCAACCTAAGCAGCACTCGATCTAAATGCATCCACGTTTGACATCTCGGATCGAGCCGGTGACGACGATGCTCGAGTAAGCGAATCGGCATGAAGAACGTCCTCGATTCTCGACATCACCGAGTAGGCCAAGCTTTCAAGTACCCTGGAATAGCTCTCCAGGATAGCCAGTCCAACATCCTGTGGAACAAGTTGGAACAAGTCCATCGAACTCGGAATGCAATGAAGGGATGAGATTAACAACATGGTTTATGGCCGTCGTACTTTGTTTTCTTGGATCTTTGATATATCAAGTGTAGACTGTGGAAGTCCGGGGAAATGCTGCTTGAGTATGAGCAAGACGGTCGCCGCCCGCTCTTCGAATAGTTCCCTTTTCCCCACACTAACGCTTGTGCCCCATGAAGAAGACCTTGCATCTTTCTGGACCTTCTTCCTTCTCCAAATGACAACCGAGGCTTCGATCCTGTTCTTGAAATCGAGAATCTTGTGTTCGGTCGAGAAGTCCATCGACGCGAGGAACTGCACCGGATCGAAGTACTCCATCGTAATGCTTTTGTAGATCGAATCACCAAGTGTGTCTCTTCCATTCTGCATCAGTCATATTAGTATTAGAGCTGAAAAAAACTATAAAACTCCCTCTCATTCATGTCACATCGGGAGGCTACTCGACAGGTGCGACATTGATTTCATTTCTATACCTTAGGCAGGGAATCGATGTAGCTTTCCGGGATCCTTATTTCGGATAGGACTTCAGCATTGATGTTCATTGCTGCTTTCAGCACTTGGTTTACAGATTCCATTTGGAAATGCAGCCATCGTAGTTGGTTTTCCGACAGTCCGTTTTCGGGAACCTTAACGATCGGATGCCACCATTTGTCTTCCCTCTGCCCGCTTTCCTTCTCTTCAACATCATTCTTGGGCACATACCAAAACTCCTTTTCTTGTCCAAAGTTGTTGAGAGTCTCCTGTGTCATTGTGCAATTTGATCAGAAAAACCAAAGTGTTAAAAACCTTTATCATCATCATCATCGGCTAAGGATAGAGATACCGACGATGAGCATCGCGTCCAGTTTGCGTAGGCCGGGTATATTCGCTAGCAGATCGGCTCGATGTCTCGTGACCATAACCTGTCTAGTCGAAACAAATCGTTGGGAGATGATTAAATTCAGTGAAATTCACTTGAGAAAGATTATGAATTGATGTGGCTACCTCCATTTCTGTTCCATCCTTAGATGTCTGTTTTGCAGGAACAAGTTCAACAATGTGATCAGCAACAGATAAGATCCAGTCCATTTCTTTTCTCCACCTTGCTTTCCTTTCTGGAGCCAATGGCTCCAATCTCCCCTTCTCTCCAAAAATGGATGCTGCAACGTAAGTGATCCACCATCAGTTCGGAACAATCGTTGTTTCTCGAACTCGGGATGATTAACCGGTACCGATATGTGTCAAAACACATATATAACCGAATATGTATCGAATACGAATATATATATATATATATATATATCAAACATGAATATCTACCAGCTAGATTTGTGACTGCATTTGACAAAGC